>NC_066837.1:2223175-2546063 GCF_001640805.2 Lates calcarifer
ATGGCGTCAAAAAATGTCAAAAAATGTCAAAAATTGTCAAAAAATGTCAAAAAATGTCAAAAAATGTCAAAAATGGTCCAAAAATGTCACCTCACCCTAACCCTAACCCTTAAATCCTCCATGTTATCCTTTGTCTTGTTAGCAAAATGATTTTACATAAATTTGTACAGAATTAAATAAACCCAGTGCTACAAAGAGTTTTGTAATTAACAGAAAATTGCAGGAGTCTTATAAACATTATCCTTTAAACAATATGTGTCACTTGACGTCCTTTCTTTGACATTGAGTGTGATGCTTTCCAAAGCACAGAGAGCTGTGTAAGTGAAGAGAGCCTGTCAGTAGCAGATGTTTTTGTCTTTTCTCAGGTCTGAATGTCCACAGCATGCTGAAACATGAAGCTGTCGTTCTCACTCTGGAAACAGTTAAGTTTTTGGAAGACAAACTTCTCTGGCATGATGAGCGTTACACACCTCTGCACTCGTTTAAACTGCCCTACTCCGACTTCCCTTAGACAACGTGAAATTATCTGTAATATATTCACACACTGCAGTTGTTTTCTTAATGTGTTTATTATGTTCAACAACAAAAAATTAATAAATAATGCTAATGATAAAAAAAACAATGCAATGTTTCCTTAAAAGTATCTAAAAGGCATGCAGAGACCGAAAGGCTTAAAATCGATAGTTGTAGTTGTGAGGAAGGAGGCCATTTGCTAAATCGTTCCTGATCTCCCAGCGTAGCGCCGAGCGTTTCTTCTCTGTTGGCACAGTGTAGGTATTCGGTACGTAAACTCTCCGAGGTTTAGGCTGAAAAGCACAACAAAGCAAGACGTTAATGTGGTTTAATTTAAATGATATTTCTGGGGTTTATGTGTTTTTTAACCTGAGCCTTGATCTCTTTCAGGTGTAAATAACCGATGGGGGCAAAACTCTTTGGAATCGGAGCAGAACTGAGCAGGAACATTGTACCAGGAAACCACCAATAGCTGCTGCAGCGTAATTCAACTTGGCAACTGTCCACATCAAGGTAAGTTCACTTAAACACTTGTTTTCACCACTGACAGGTTCACATGGTTATTCTCAGTGTCTGACAACATTATGGATAGGATTCCTAGAGACAGAGCTATTTATTATTATATTTTTTATAATTAAAGAGTAAGTTTAACCAGAAATATCCCTAAACATCACTACCAGACTCCATTGACAAAAACAGGAATTTAACAGAGCAGCTGCTGGAATACCACTGCCTCCATCTGTTAGTCTGTTTGTGTTACTGTGTGACTTTTAGAAGTAATCAGATACTTTACATAAGTGAAAACACCACATAATAACACAAACTAACAAACAGATGGAGGCAGTGGTATTCCAGCAGCTCCTGTGTTCTGCTCGGTAAAATTCCTGTTTTTGTCAATGGAGTCTGGTATTGGAAAAAAAAGTGATTTTTCTGGTTAAACTAAAAGCTCTGTCTCTAGGAATCCTATCCATAATGTTGTCAGACACTTATAATAACAATGTGAACCTGTCAGTGGTGAAAACAAGTGTTTAAGTGAACTTACCTTGATGTGGACAGTTGCCAAGTTGAATTACGCTGCAGCAGCTATTGATGGTTTCCTGGTACAATGTTCCTGCTCAATTCTGCTCCGATTCCAAAGAGTTTTGCCCCCATCGGTTATTTACACCTGAAAACAAGAGAGATCAAGGCTCAGGTTTAAAAATTACAGAATTATCCTTTAAATAATCTGTACATTTCTGAAATGTGAGGTTTGAAGAACAGATGATTAAAACAAACTTAATTTCTCAAAGAACTGAAGAGCAGTGTTCTCTAACAAACCACTAACATGATTTTACAGAGAGTATGAGGAAGTACTTACCGGTGGAGGCTGGTATGCAAGACGTTCCTGAAAACAAAAAGGGAAACTTATTAAAGAAAAACACTGAAGCAACAAATCATTTTAAACACGCTGCAGTTTAACTGTAGATGTGGACTGACTTGAATTTTATGGTTTGACAAACTGGTGGCACGACGTGTGAGGCTACATCCACAACTGATATACTGTTGCTATGTTTACACCTGGTGTCCACACTTCTCCAGAGATTTTACAATGAGACTATATTAACATGGATACAGCCTTCGTTTAACCAGGAGTGAAAGAGTAAAGTGTGACTGAATATTTGTGTGATACACTGAAGACAGAAAAGTTCGTCCTCTGTTCAGGAGTTTCATACCTTTATCTCCCAGCGCAGCGCTCTCCTGTCCTTCTCTCCTGGAAGTTTGAACATTTCCCAGAGCTGCTTGTACTGGAAATACCTGCAGCGACCAGAAAACCACCTGATCACGAGTCTGGACGACAGGGTTTTTATCTTCAATTCTCAGGACATTATTCATCTTTTTTTAAATCTCAACGCAGAAACAGTGACACTGAAAATCTGAAATCCTGAACTGAATGCAGATTATACATAGATCAGTACTGAGGTAAAAGAAAAACAGCTGCAGATTAGCAGTGAAAACTTCAGAACGCAACAAGTATCAAAGTAAGATAATAAAGGTTAGAAAAATGTCTTTTTTGATGCTAATAAAACTTTTCCAATATGATTATTTCAATGCCAATGTTTTCAGTCAGCATCAAATTTTTAAAGTCACTGTTCAGGTCCATAAACTCAGGGTTTTAACTTACTTGGCCACTGGGTCAGACTTCTTCACGGTGTGCTGCCTCATCACCGGTCTGATAACTGAAACATGAACAAGTCTGATAAATTATAAAACAGGTCTGTGTGGGAACAGCGATGTGTCTTAGTCTTAGATTAGTGTATGAGGTTGGTGCTGACTTACAGGATTTGGGTTTGGGCCTGAGGTCTCCGTCACTTCGAGTCCGAGTCTGTAGAAATGAAATGAGAAGTGACTGTTAGAAACAAATCATCTTCAAAGGTGTCTGAGGTTTTTATATTTAAGATGCACATTAAAAGAAAAGACTATAAAACTGCTGTGTCCTGTCGCTTCACTACACAAACACCTCACCAACTTTTATCTGCACCCAGAGCAGACAAACTACACCAACGATCTAAGGTAAGCTAACGATGTTTAACTATGTGAAAAGAGCAGATGGCAGAGCAGTGTCCTCACTCCTCACACTGTCTAATTAAAAACACACACCTGTACGAGCAAACACCAACACAGCTGAATATAACTTCAACAACTGCAGCTTCTCTTTGCTAATTGCTTTAGTAAACAATCTTGTTATAGCAGTAAACAACACAGGGAAAAAGGCACAAAAACATCCTGAAATCACGCTAAATAAAACCTGTCATGGTGTCGAATGTGAAGAAGGGAAGTGTGAGGTACAAGCTGGGAGACTACGTTACCCACCATGCCTCTGATGTAGGATTCAAAAGCACTCAGAGAGATCCCGTCGGCGTCGGAGCTGTGCGTGTCGTCAGTCTGACTGGTTTCGTCGTCGTTCTCTGTCTCCAAGTCGTCGCACTGAGCGGACGTGGACAGACGAAGCTCGGCCAGTCGCTCCTCCAGACAGCTCGCTGCATCTGCAGAGAAACAAACGCCACGACCGTCAGTGACATCAAAACCTGATGAGTTCAAACTGATGAGGATTCACTCATAAAGCTGCCTCCAATATTTAGTCGACAGGGAGAAGGAAGAGGTTTTTCAGAGCTGATACTGAATGAACATGAGCTGATAATCTGCCAGTTTATCAATATCAACACTGAGCTACGTCAAACAGTCAATAAAATATCTTCATACACCTTAGCAGCAGCTTTAACAGGAGAACATCACACACAGTTAAAAAATAAAAAAACAAAACAATAATAGTTGATTATTATTCCTTGAATCTTGAGTTTATTTTTGCTTTTTAATTTGCTTTGCAACCAGTTGAGCTGCAGTTTAAACACGTATAATATATGTGCTGAAGACTGAAAGGATTAATAACAAATGCTTGAAGTGTATTTTATTTTAGCAAACTGAAGTTCTCATTTTACTGACGTGATTTCAGTTCTAGCAGAACTATCTATAAATACCAATTATTCTGAGTCAAAATGACCTAAATCGTGGATGCACTGCAGTTTAAACACACAGCTTGAGTGTAAAATTTAAGGCGAGGGAACAGGACCTCCTGACACTGACGCCGTTTCAGAGTTAAAGTTTAGAGACCAGAACAGCACAGATGTTGCTGATAGCAACAGGAAGTCATTTACCCTTCATCTGCCTGAGGTTTCCCTCCCACTCCTCACACATCCTGTTGTACGCCGTCCAGCTGAAATCCACTTTGGAGTCGATGAACTTGATGTCCTTGTTGCTTGAGGACCCGTCTGGACTTTCAGACTCCCCTTTGTCCTCGGCCTGTTTCCTCTCTTCAGGATCACTCCCATCATCCGATAAGAATCTGTCTTCATTCACAGCAGTGTGGTGCTGTTCCTCTTCTTGTTCTTTGATGAGTAGATCTTCAGATTTCTCCTCATCTGCCCGGTCTTTATCTTCCTCTGGTTGTACTTCTGCTACATCAGCCTCAGGTTTGTTGTCCTCGCTGTAGTCCGGCTCCTGTGTGGACTCGACGTCAAACCTGCCGAAGCTGCAGAGCGAACGATCGTCGTCTTCGTCGTCCCTCGTCTCAGACAGGTCTCCTCGACTGTCTTGGTCAAACTCAGTTATGGTGTGGTCGTCTCTGTAGTCTCCTCCCTCCTGCTCCTCTGGTCTGTAGGTGCCGTAGCCGGAGGTCATCAGACTCGGAGCTGGACTGCTAGAACTGCTGCTGCAGTTTTCCTCCTCCTCCTCCTCCTCCTCTTTATTTCTCTCTTCTGAACTCTCTCCGGTGGAGTTCCTCTGGTTTTTCAGCTCAGGTTTTTCCTCCTTCGAGTCCTTTGCCTTGGCTACAAGTTTGGAGTCTTCCTCACTAACTACTCGCTCAATCTCCACCTCCACCTCCTCCTCCTCCTCCTCCCCCTCTTCTTCCTCCTCCTCCTCCTCTCCATCATCATTACTTCCATCTTCCAAACTCTCTCCGGTGGAGCTCCTCTGGTTGTTCAGCTCAGACTTTTCCTCCTCTGAAGTCTCCTGGTTAGACTCCTCTGCCTCATCAACCACTCTCTCCACCTCCTCTTCTTCCTCCTCCTCTTCTTCTTCTTCATCATCATTACTCCTATCTTCCAAACTCTCTCTGGTGGAGCTCCCCTGGTTTTTCAGCTCAGGTTTTTCGGCCTCTGAAGCCTCCTGTACAGAGTCCTCTGCCTCGGCTGCAGGTTTTGAATCTTCCTCATTAACCACTCGTTCAATCTCCTCCTCCTCCTGCTTCTCCCCATCAGACCAAAAAGAGGAGCTGAGGGAATTCTTGTCATCATCGCTCCCCTCGTCCCACTGAGTGTTGTACATTTTGTACATGGTGGCGACTTGCACTTGTTGAGGTGTGTGCCGTGTGTGATCTGTGGAGGGGCTTAAGGAAGGAGCTAAGAGGATTAAACTCCAGGAGCCTCAACAGCTTCTTTTACTGCTGAAAACAGCGCCTACTGCTGGTGACTCAAGGTACTTCATCTCTGCTTTTTTCTTTATTCATTCCCTCTATTTGATTCTTTATCACTTGGGTTCAGTTCACTCCATTGCAGTGTATTTCTTGGCCTTTATTTTACAGTAAAGCTGCTCAGTATTTAGATTCCTTGTGTGTTTTTCTTCTGTTTTTTATGCCACTTGCAGCAAAATAACCTTTAACGGTGATTTATTTTTATTACAATAACATTTTGAGCTATTTGAAATGAAGATATTAGATCAGTATTATCTTTTAAATGTCTTTTTTGATTTATCTATTTATTTCTTTTATTCTAATTTACTGGAATTGCACCTGTTTTATTCTACTCCAGTTAAAGTTTTTTGCTGCCTAAATTTCTCAGTTTTTTCTATTTGATTTTTTTTAAAGATAATTATTACCATTACATAGAAAGATTAGAAAAACACATGAGGTTAAATTACCTGAATCTTCACTGTAGATTGATTCATCACAGACAAGAGACTGTCCTTTATGTTTCCTATAAGTGAAAAAAAAACACATCAGAGTTAACGTTAATACTACAAATGATCATTAGCTACAGTCCATCTGTACACAAAGAGCATCTTTATACTTTAAAGTATACATTAATTATTTTGGCCTGTAGAATAATTGGTTTCATTGTTGTTGCTTTTTCTTTTCTTAAAAAAAGCTGATCCATGTTTCCTCCAGTTTATGTAAAAGATTTAATAAACCAGTGTTTGGCAGATGAGCTGAAGTTAAATTTGAGCCAGTGACCAAAATTCAAAACTTCTTCAAAACCAGATTAAATTAGAAATTATTTAAACAAATTTAGATAATTTTTGGCACTTTCATGCATCCATACACATTAAAAGCTTTTATCTTGATGTTTTGTCTGTTTTTACACCTGCAAAGAACAGGTGTCTATTTTTCACGGCTTGAAAGCAAAATAAAACTAAACTCTGGACCAACAAATGAATAACTGGATGAATAAATGGACACATGCATGAGTGTCTTTTAAAAATGACCTGAGGACTTTTCTCTTGATGAAACGTCTCCCCTGGGTGTCCGGAGAGGATGTGTAGCTGTCTGTGAGCGGCGGGTGGAGGGTGTCCTCTGGGTCGGACTCCACCTGCAGCCTGGTGGGAGCCCCTGGAGGCAGCTGGAGCTTTGGAGCCACCGAGTGTTGAGCGTACGAGTCGCAGCGTCCCTGCTGCCATCCATAGCCTGTGTTCTGACAGGTGGTGAGCACCTGTGTGTTCAACAATACCAATTATTACTTCATCACATAGAAAGTAAAACTGTTCCCATATTTATTTGTCCAACATTAATGTTAGTTTTGTCTTAAATTTAATTTTTCGATAAATGACAGCACACCAAACCTCACCCTAAAGGACGCTGATAAAACTGTGGGAGCAATTTTTCTGTCTGTGACTCTTAAACACACTCCTGCTTTAAAAAATGCTGCTTTGAAAAAGCTTTAACATGAGAGTGAAGAGTGCAAAATTTAAACACAATCTGAACTTGTGCACAATATTTCTGCAAATGGGTTCGTCTCTGAATTATACCAAACAAAAGCAGAGCCTTGAAGTTCTCACCCGACTGTCAACCTTTTTAATTTCCTTCCTTCTCACAAAAGACTAAGAAGCATTAAGACCACACAGACCATTAATGCCTGCAGCTGTTTGTCTCCTTAACACTCTGAACTTAACACTGCAGGTCACTCAGCAGGTTTAAGCATTTGTAGATTAATAAGGCAAATGTTTTCAATGCACTTGAGGAAATTTATCTAATGGGTTTTTTAAATTACTGCTGATTTCCCTACAGGTTTATCTATGATGTTAACATGTGTTGGATTTTATTTTACTTTATATTTTATTTTATTTTATATCCATTTGTTTTGTTATGCTATTTTTGTCTTTTCTTTTTGTCTGTGTGTAAGTGAGCCCACTACGACAAATTCCAATCAATCATGTTGATATGGCAATAAAGCACTGAACCACAAACGTCATTGCAACATGGCGACTCAATATTCCTTTTCCTGAGGTAGCGACACTAAAACATGAGAGTTAAACTTTTTCTGTTATCAATATCCAGTGCTGCTGAATGCTGATGTGCTGTCATGTGTCTGTGTTTAGAAAATAAAAGTCAGATGTGATAAACACTCACCTGTCTCTCGTGGTCTGCGTTGGCTGCATGTAAGAAAAATCCCTCACCAGAGCCTCTGAAACAGGAACGACTAACTGTGGAGAAAAACCCAGAATTCACCTGTTAACACACAACAGCTTTTAATGGAAAGTCTGTTTTTTAGAGTAAACTATCATAAAATATTCTTATCATGCCACAGTGAGAAAAATACCCTGACCTTTTTCTTTGGTGTAAGCAGGAGGACTCTGCCGAGATGCGGCTGGAAGAGTTTTGGTGGCGTTCATCTCGGTGGATGACGCAAGGGTTTTCCATTCTCCATGTCGAATCAGTTCATCAAGATCTGATATGACACAAAGAGAGACGGAGTTTAAACATCAGTACACATTATAAACATTCAGGATCCCATATAAGAAAGCACAAAGTAATATGATAACCACAGAGGGAGGATGGATGTTTCAGAGTCTGACCTCGCTTGAATTCACGCAGCCTGTGTCTTGGTATGTTTTTGTAGCCGAGGATCGCCAGCTGTTCTCGAATTTCCTCCTCTGAGAAATCCAGGTTGTCCATAATATTTTCAGTTTTAAGTCAAGGAGGTGGTGTAAAATCTGATGGAGGAAAAACAATATGAGACATAGGTATGAAGAACCCTGAGCCATCAGTTTGTTTTTGTTGAATTTAGGTGGTTTTATTTTAAAGTTTAGGTTTAACTAAAATGTATTTTTTTTAATCTTGTGTTTTATTTTGTGTCTTTTTGCTTAAAATAAATGTTTTCACTTTAACATGCTTTGTCATTGATTTGTCACAGATTCATAAATACACACAATCAACAGAACAAAAAAGCTCTGATATAAACGGGGGGAAAATATTACAGTTCAATAGCACCACCAACTATAGCCTCCTCCTGAATGTAAAGTTGAGCCATCATTTCTGTCAGAAAAAGTCAGCTGCAGGGCTGCTATATTAGCCTTCCATGGTTTTTGCAAAGTGTACCTAATAAACTGATGAATAAAACAACCTATTTTGAGGAAACACATTTATTAGGAGGAAAACTAAAGACCAGAGTTAAATCCACCGTTTCTAAATGTAAACTAAGGCACATCGTGTAGTCAGCTCGATGTGAGGTTTCAGCTTTTAAAACTGGTATTACATGTTCCAAACACACAATAATAAACCAGTATTGTTTGTGTAAGTTGATCACTTCCTGCTCAGTTGCCATTTAAACAAAATAAAACCGGCTCCTCCTTTGCGGCCAGGGCGTAAAGTTGTGCCGAATAAACCAACTGACATATTTGAAAGAGTTTTGTCAAAGTTTTGTTTAAACCTTGAGTACATTTGCTAGCTAGCATGCCGTCGTTAAACTTCCAGATTTTTAAAGGGAGTTTGGCATGCACAGTACCAAACGCCGAGGTGGACGGGAGCGAGCTTGGCTAACAATTAGCAGCTAAACGAGCAGTAAACACAAACAACATAAGCTCACAGGAGGCAGACTGTATGTTTCTCACCTGCACGAAGAGCCGTTATGGTGAACCCATTATGATAAAAACGGTTGCGTTAATTAGACTTTGTCGTGTTTACGGGTTTAGGAACACGGCACCAAGACAACGACCGTTAACAAGCTTTGAAAACGACGCCTGCTACGACACACTTCCGGTCCACTTCTTCTTCGTGTTTGTTTTGTTTTTTTCTACAAGTGACTGACAGACGAGTGTTCTGTCGCCACCTAGTGGAGGCGTGACAGCTACTGTAAGGCTGTAAACCGCTAGAAAATTCCTCTTGACTGATAAAACACTCAGCTTTGAGATACCAACTCATTATTTTGGAGGTACCAATTCATTATTTTGAGATACTAACTCATTATTTTAAGATACTAACTCATTTTGAGGTACTAACATATTATTTTGAGATACTAAATCATTATTTTAGCATAGTTTGTCATAATTTTGAGATACTAACTCAATAATTTGGGGTACTAAATCATTATTTGAGAAAGTTTGTCATTATTTTGAGATACTAACCCATTATTTTGAGGTGCTAACACATTATTTTGAAACACAAAGCCATTATTTGAGAAGGTTTGTTATCATTTTCAAATACTAAATCATTAATTTGGGATACTAATTATTTTAGGATAGTTAGTCATTATTTTGAGATACTAACTCATTATATTGAAAGAGTTCCTTTTCTTTTTCTCCTCTTTTTCTCCATTACATTTGCAGAAACACGTTTCCAATAATACTATTATTTCGTCCACCTCATCCAAACTCAAACACACAAATTTCAGCTGCTCAATATCAAACATGAATGTAACAGTCAACCACTGTACTTGAACTTCATTTCATTTCAAAGTAAAGAAAAGTACATCCCACCCTGTTTGTTCTGAGAGGCCTTCCTCCTCCTCCTCCTCCTCCTCCTCCTCCTCCAGTGAGCCTGCAGAGCCTCAGCTTCTCATGAATAATCAGGACTTTCTAACATCCTCCCCTTCCAGCAGGCGGTGGGGTTTCAGTCAGGGGGGAGACCGACAGGTGGACCGTCCGTGAGCCCCGTCTCTAATCTGGGAAAAAGGGACTTTTAGCGTCTTCCTCGGCCCTGGGAGGACCATGGCTCTCTCCAGGATTTATCGGGAGTCTTTGCTGGTGCTTTTACTGCAAATCGTGCTGATCTGCTCCGCTCAGGTGAGATGGGTGCTCCTTCTTTCCTCTCCTTTATCTCCTGGAAGAGAAACTCAGTGTTCAGTGATGGGTTTACAGAGACCTTACTGTACTTTATGGTGTTTTATTCCTTATGCATGGGTGTCTGTATGATACTTAAAACTAAATTAATAATTTACCTAAATGTCAGTTTATTATTCTGTGTGTCTTGTTTTAATGAGAAACCTATACTTAAATGCATTTGAACTAAAATACTTGAATCTGTGTAACATTTTTCAAATATACTTATAAACACATTTTTATCAGATTTTCTTTCATGTGAGCTTTTCACACACCTGCTATAGCTGGATATCCTTCACAGACATATTTTAGGGTAATTATTTTCCACACTAGTATTATAAATTGTCATTGTATGAGCCATTAACAGAAAATTGACTACATTTTAAGTAAAAACACCAAGTTTTTACAGCAAATCTATGTATGTATGCTCTTAAAAACTGCATTATTTACAGAGGACTTACTTATATTTTTCTGCATGTTTATCTGAAAAATTGCCCATAACTGATGTCCATTCATCACTATGTGCACACCTGGCACCAAAAAGCTCCAGACAGCAGCAGTAATCTGAACACATGCAGTTACTTAGGCGGTGTAATGGGACCATAATGGGAAACCAGGTTCAGTTTCACGACCTTTCCCCTCACAACACCCACACAATGAGAGTCTGTGTGAGCTGCCCTTCACACCACCAGCAGCAGAGGCAGCAGCAGCAGCACTGGATAATATTTAGAGATGAATTTCAGTTGGGAAAAAAAAGCAAAATTTTTTTGTGTTTGTTCTACAGAGGGGCCCAGTCGGTCCCAGAGGCCCCGCGGGGTCACCAGGAGCAGCCGGCGTACCCGGAGTGGATGGCATCGATGTGAGTCGGCGTTTTGTCCCCTTTAACAGTCACAGATTTCAGTTTTCAGATGTGGGTCAAAGCTGTGGTTCAGTTCACTTCTGGGTTAATCGGCTCAGTGAACAGTGAAGCAGGTTTTCAGTGGTTTATACTGAAGACAGCCGAACAGCAGAGCAACAAAATAACATTCATCCTGACTACGTCCAGTGATGTTACACTTTCAATGAGTGAGAAAACAGCTGCTCTCTTGCTCTTGATATGTAGAGTCAGACTATAGTAAGGTAATATTTATTTTCAGTGACACTAAAACCTTAAATGCTGCACAATGGGCTTCAGAGAAGCTGACAGAAGCCCTATTCCATAATCCATAATCTTAGATCCTGTGAAAACAACACCAGGACAGTGTCCAGGATTTTAGAAATACTGAGTTCAAGTTCCTTAAATTCGCAACTTTTTATGTTTCATTTGTTCAGTTAGTTGATTTATTATGTTTTCTGCATTTTATCTTTAGACATTAAGATCTAAACGCTGCTTGAAAGCTCTCCTCACGCTCCTCTCGTACCATTTGTTCTAAAAGTAGTTTGGCTTAATAGTTGTAAAAATGTAAACATGCTGAGTCCAGAATTTAAAATATGTAAGGTTAGAGGAACCCACAGAAATGGACATGATCTCAGGTAGTTCACAGGTTAACACTCACTGTGCAACAAGCACATAAGATTTTGTGTTTTAAAAGAAGAAAAATGTTCTCATCTTCGTTCTTCTCGCATCTCCAGGGCGACAGAGGAGAGGACTCCACAGTGAACGGCGGACCAGTGAGTCAACTTTTAACTTCATCATTATCATTATAGATGCAGACATTGGGATTCATAAACTAAAGTCAACAATCAAGTTAATAAGAAGTGAACTTGTGCTTCCAGGGTCCTGATGGAGATAACGGCAAAGACGGAGCTCCTGGAGCTGCAGGACTTCCAGGCGCAGATGTGAGTGAAACAACATGTTGACATGGTTTAGAGTAACTTTGATTTTAGCGGGTCAAGTGTTCACCCATCAGGTTTATTTTACAGGCAGTGTAGTGGACTCCAAAAACTGTTTAAAGACCCAGTAGAGCTCAGTTGCTTTAATCCAGCAGATGAGGGTCCTGCTGGTTAACCCCTGAGGGAGAGGATCTGTGTAAGATCTGAGCTGCAGGACTGAGATATTCAGATCTGCTGCTGTGAGCAGTTTGTCTTGGCCTCAGCTGAGCAAAAAGTGTAGAGAGAGAAAAAAAACATTCCTTGAATAAATGAATCTGGCTATTTAGGGGAGAGTGTCAAGTAGCTTCCTGACAGAAACAGGGGTCTTTTTGTGTGCGATCGAGGGGAGTGCAGGGGGATCGGCATGGTTGACAGGAGAGAACTGTATGCTGGGAAAGGCGGCGCAGAATGGACTCAGTGTGTCTGGCTGTCTGCTGTGGTGACGGTGCTGAGAACAGACGGGCAGATTCAGGGTTTCATGTGGACTGAAACACAGAAGAGTGCATCAAAGTTTGCACAGTCATACTTGGAGAAATCAAAGAGCTAGCAGAGCGAATCAAGCTTCTACACTAAAAAAATAGATGATGTTCTTTTTTAGGGGCTCTACCATTGGCTCTGAGACAAAGGTAATCTGCTCATCATAGACTGAATGTCTGGCTGTAGTTCCTGCCTTTGACCAGGTGGAGGGTGGGTTGAGGGTTACTTATGGACGTGGGGAAGTGAGAGGAGGAGCTAAAGCCACACCCTCCCTCTGATTTCACATTTGTAATGAGCTACCAAAGATGAATGCAAGCAGATAAATTAGAAGTTTGATGGAAGCACCAGATTAAATACTGAGGTCTGGGAATGCTGGAGGAGACACGAGCACTAAGACAGTAAGACATGTTGTAAATTAACTCCCAGGTTAGCCAAACGTATTCTCAAGAGAAAACACAGAGGCTGTAAAATTTGGTACTTCTAGTGGTTGTGCTGACATGCATGCAGTATTCTCGTGCAATTAGGACTTACTGACAGCACAGTGGATGTAGTCACTTTCAGGTTTACCCACAAATAAAGTAGAAATGCATCCCCATCCTGGCTCGTCCTGCCATCATTAAGGCCAAACCCAACCTGAAACAGAGGTTATATTTTTGCTGTGTTTTGTTCACTTCAGTGCATTAGCTATTCTCTTCCTTAGCATTATGTAACTTCAACATGTGCCACATTTCAACACAGAGGATTGGCTCAATCAGAGAGAGGGAGAGAGTCCCTTTCCTAAATTTCTTGAGAGATTTATTTTTAAAAGTAGCCACATGCAAATCCAACCAGAGCCTGAGGCTTACGCAACAAAAGCAGCCTGAACTGTCGGCCTGTTTACAACATGTCTGACTGTCTCAGCCCTCATGTTTCTTCTCCATTTGGTCTTGTTGTAGCATATTGTTCCCAGAAATTACTTTGGTGATCACAATGTTATCATAACCAAGTGTTCCTTAAAACTGCTGATACGGTTCAGGTTTAGTTTAATGGTGACTTCATCACTTCCACTCTGTCCTGTGTGTTGTTATTTAACCCTGGTTTGGTTATTACTAAACACTATACACCGCAGGCAGAGTAAGTTATATAATTCAACTCTGGTGTTCTACAACAAACAGCAACCCTGCCAATATATTGTTATTTTCTCTCTAATACAGTCGACATTAACCATATATGAAGTTTGACGACTCAGAATTTAATCTAACTAATCTTATTAAACAAAGAAAACCATGTAGGCGGGCTGAACAGTGTCATTTGTACTTGTTAACACTGGGTTCTCCCATTAAAATGATCTTATCACATAAAAAACTACAAATCAATGACATTTGATTCTTTATAGTGTACAGAAAACCTTTATCAGAATTATTAAGTTGAAACTTTCTAAACTCTACAACAATTTTAACATATTTTTCATCAGTATTCTGTAAAGGACCTGTGATGTTTCAAGGATTTTGTGTCATCTTTGTAGGGACCTGTTGGACCTCCTGGGGATCCAGGCCCAGTGGGCCCACTGGGGGCAAAAGTAAGTTTTTCACCCTCTAATTCCTGAGGCCCTGCACAGGACAGTGTAGATCTTTAAAAGCTGGTCTAACATACCTCATTTTTTGTTGTTTTCAGGGGGATCCTGGTCCACGTGGGCCTCCTGGGGAGCCTGTAAGTGCAGATAGTAATTTGATTCAACATACGTTCAGCTGTTAAGTTTGAAAAATAGATGTAATAGCTGCACATTTGCTAATAACAGAACCTGCTTTTATGAATTATAAACGTCTTGGTGAACTTATATAGACTGTAGAAAATGGTTTAGGTGAGAACTACATTAGTCTTAGGAGTATTAGTTTTAACTTTAATCAGTCAGAGTCAGAGTTGAAGTATACACTGGATGTACCCTTGTTACCGCAGTTAATTAAATATAAGAATAAGGCTGCTTTAGCGTGCATTTAGCCCTGTCTTTATGAGACTTGACTACATTTTCTTTATTGATCTGTACTGATTTTTGTTGATCAGTCAACCTCACGGTCAATCCATGATTTCTCTCTCACAGGGTGTGGGACCTGATGGGCTTGACGTGAGTATCCTCTGTATTATAATCCATACTCTACGGCCTGGTTTCCCATGTATTATTAGATTAGAGTCTATAAATGTATGTCATATGTTACATTTTTGTTTTTTCACAAACTCTTCTGGCCTCTAGACACACCTACTGATGATGTCAGAGTGTACTGACCACACCCCTATTACACTCTGACATCATCAAGGTGAGACTTTACAGCTTATTGAATAACTGTTATAAGTTTACTTAAATACTGTATCATGGCATATCATATGCATATTCAATGGAAGCCTTACTGTAACATGACTTATCAATTCAGACATGTTTTATTTTAACAGGGAATTCCTGGTACAGATGGGCTACCGGGTGAACTGGGAAAAGTTGGACCCCCTGTGAGTATACAAGTCTTTTACTTTAAGTTCAGAATTAAATTGATTTTAGCCATAAAACAATTTATTAACATCATCAGTACACAGAAAAACTAAAAGATGATTAAAAAAATGTAGGCGCTCTTGTTGGTGCTGTGTTAAGTATCAAGATTCTTGTTCAGCTATTAATAAAAAATCGTTTAACTCTCACAGGGAGCGAGAGGCAAGAGGGGTCAAGTTGGTCTTCCTGGTCCTGCTGGGCCTCCGGTAAATATCACAGATTCTGTCTCTATCAGGGAAACTGATCATGAAAGGAAAATGAAAACTATTATTTTAGAGAGGTGGGGGTGGGGCGCGGTAAGAAGTTGATTTAAGATCCTAAAGATACTTTTTTTTCTCTCTAGGGACCTCCAGGGGTGTATCAAGGCGAGGACCTGGTAAGTTTGATCCCAAAGAAAATTAATTTACAATCACTGATTTTTCACATTTTAGTCCATTTACTACAGATTTACATACAATATACTTTCTATCACTGCTGACAATTTAAGGTTTAAGTATTTCAAATTTCAGCATTTAATTCCAGGCAGCCATTTTTTTCTTTTGCGTTAATGTCATTACAAACAACAACCAGAATTTTGATTTGTATCATGGTGAATTGTTCAGATTGATGACAGGAAGCTCCTACATTTACTGAGGAATTATTCATTTTTCATTTAGTTTCATTTCGTCTTCAGCTGACTCTTTCGGCCTGTCTTGCTAAACTAAAACCCACAGCACAGAAAAAATGATCAGTATAACAATATGATTTACACTAAATGGGCTAAAACACAAAATATAAAAACAGATTTGTTTCCCTTTTTTCTGCTTCTTCTTATGGGGTCTCTGTCAGTAGAGCCCCCTAGTGGCAGGGCTCTTCCATGACCTCAAATAGGCTGTTGTGTTTTTCAGTGCCCCAACGCCTGCCCCTCTTCTCTGACTGGACACTCTGGTCTCCCCGGCATGAAAGTAAGTTAATTTTTACAACCACTGATTTTATTAATGGTGACTGATGTGTAAATGAAATGATTTCACTTGCCCGTTTTTGTTAAACGCACTTTAGGATCAATTATAACATTTTGTTCCTGCACGTAGGGCCACAAAGGAGTTAAGGGTGAATCGGGTGAGCCCGGAAGACAAGGACACAAGGTAAAATCATGTTAAAGACACAGTTTTTAATAGACGAAAACACAGAGTGCAGGATGTCAGATCCTGACATAACTGGGTTATGTTCACTTTCAGGGAGAGGAGGGGGATCAAGGCCCGCCGGGAGAAGTCGGAGCACAAGGACTACCAGTAAAATATTTCACCATACTCTCTTAACTCATAGTCACACTGAAGAGTTTCCATCGCACAGTCAAACATATTAACATGGGACATCTCTGTCTCTTTTCCTCTGTCCGCTGAGTAATTTTAGGGCCCAGGTGGACCAAGAGGACTCCCTGGAATAATGGGCTCCAAAGGGGACAAGGTAAGCGGTCATGAGGTCACATGCACAGCAGAGTTTAATGGACTGGATTAAGAAAACAAAATAAGAATGTCTATTATGTTTGACCCCAATAGCCACAAGATAACTTGGCAACAAGGGCCTTAGTCACCTAAAGAACATCTTGGTTGACATCTTGGTGGACTGAAATTGTACCTACTCCTCAACCAGTCAAATAGCTGCAGAGGGAAACTGCTCAAGTTTTACTGACAACAACTTTCTATCTCCCCAAACAGGGACCTCGTGGAAAGCCTGGTGATGTGGGCCCTAGAGGAATTCAGGGATCCCCAGTGAGTACGCATCTTATCTTCACCTCTTCATCTGCCTTTTTGTTTAAACCAAATACCAACTGAAACTGAAACTGATTACATTTTTTAGGGTGATCCAGGCCAAAGAGGAGCCATTGGTGAGACCGGGCCAAGGGGAGTGGCGGTAAGAATCTTTAACACAAATCAGATCAGTACTGCTCAAATATTTATATATATATAAGATACGGTTTAACATGTTACTAATTCAACTTGTTGCTGTTAAAGTTGCTTGTTTGTTTCTTTGTAGGGGGATCGAGGTCCAGCAGGAATCAGAGGTGTGCCAGGACCAAAAGGAGAGCCTGTGAGCACCGCTTCATCTTATTAAAGCCAGAATCAATCAACCAATAAAGCCACCTTCCTACCTCCTACCTCCTACTTAGCCAGATATCATCTTTACAATGTACCCTGCCAGGTTTTTACCTGTCTTGTCTACCTTATCTATCTTTCTACCTCCAGATGAGGCATCTATTCATATGAATGGTGCTGATATTTTACCATATTCAATATTATACACTGTTCCTTGTAGGGTTTTAAGATGCTTGGCACCTTCTAGTCTGTGGCCTATATGTTATTATGAAAGAATGGACAATATTCAAACAGATTCTTGTCCAAAATCCCTATTCAGAGCTTTCCCTATCCTCCGTCCTCTTTAACCTGGCATGGCACTTTCATTTAAATGTGAATAACTATAATCTTATTATTCTCTCTTGTCAATAGGGCCTACCGGGTCCTGATGGTCGTGAGGGAATACCCGGGCTACCAGGATCCAAGGTAACTTACCAGCGTGTGAAAGTAATTTTTGCTGCAAAACAGTTTCTGGCAGCCTAAAGATGTGATTAGTGTGTTATTAGTTAGAAAGCCTGCAGTCTGAGAAGTCTTTAACTTGAACTTTTACCCTTTGGCAAATCCCCCTGTCTGGGAAATTAAATGTTTCTGTTGTTTTTAGGGTCTTCCAGGGAAAAATGGGGCTCCAGGTGATGCCGGTCCACAAGGACTTCCTGTAAGTGACCTCTGACCCCCTGGTTCAGTATTGACAGTTTCAAATTTGAGTTCAAATGTTGATGCTTTAAATACTACTGTCTTCATATAGGGCTTGCCAGGCGCTTATGGCCAAAAAGGACACAGTGGTGCAAAGGTATGAACAAAACTTGTGCAGTCATCTCTACAACATTGAATAACACCATGACAATAGCACTGTACATCTACCACTGCAGCTGAAAAGACATATCTAAATGGTGTTTTTCTTAATGAACTAATACTGTACTGTTTTTTTTCTTCCCTCTTGTCACCAGGGAGTCACAGGTGATCCAGGACTTGTTGGACTGATGGGTTCTCCAGGAAAACAGGTGAGTTTGAAGCAAGTTCAAACATATTCCATCATGTCACAATGAATACAAGCCTCAGAGTGAAGAAAAATGCAAAAGAATATTTAAACTATCAAAGCCATCAGCCAGCTTTCATTTGAAGTACAAGACAAAATGCAGATTCCAATATATGATTGGATGTCTTCTTTGTTTCCAGGGCGAGCGTGGCGAGCAGGGAGAGGTGGGACCTGTCGGACCCAGAGGAGGACCAGTGAGTCTCTGAAATCAGCTGCACCTACATTTCGCTTAAATCTGCAAGATACAGTAATTCCTCCTTCAAATAGGAAGTACTACACTGTTAGTCCCATCCTCTTCCTGTAACCCTTGGTGTCCATCCTGCTGAGATACTGTCCTAAAGGGAGGCAGGCAGATCTGACTTGAATGCCCCCCATCACCCTAACCCTGACCTCCAGCTTTGTGGCCACAAACCCAACCATGACAGTCACAATTTCCCATATGACAAACCTACAAGACATGAAACAAGCTCCAAAATGTCTTCTACTAAATTACAGGCGTTAGCTGCAACAACAAATATAATTTCCAGTTACTAATCCTTATTTATGCCCAACGGTTGCATATTGTAGCGTGTGTAAACCTTTTCCTATTGGTTAATGTTTTTAAACGGACCATGAACTATCGCCGGCTAACGTTAGCATTAGCAAAATGGCTGCCGCTATCGCAGCAGGAAACAGCCGTTAGAATTTGAACTGTAAACTGTAAACTCTGATCTCAGTGCAGTGATGAAGGCAGAGTAAAACACCAGGTTGTAACGATAAGAAAGCAGGGTTTGTTACTTACTGATTTAGAAGGTTTTTAAGCCTCTAAAGTCCTGGAGCTCTCTCCATAGTCGGTACCGGCCACTGGGCCGGTGGATCGTTAAAAATCCATCCATCCAAGTCAGCCCCAGAAGCTGCGATCTCTCTCCGTCCAGTGAATGTCCGTCTGGGGTTCACTCTCGTTCCTCTACCGTTTCCATCACTCTCTCTTACCCTGCCGGGTAGAGTTTCCACATTTATTCCGGTTGTTCAAACGACCGCCATTTCCGCTACCTCAGGGGAAACTGTCCAGCGGCAGGTGCACTTCCTCTGTGCCGTAAATCGAGCCTTCATTTCCCCCTGAAAATTCACGCCAGGTGGCAGCCAGAATTACATGGAGACAAGGTCTTGAATGGAACCAGTACAAACCAAAAAAGTTCTCTGTTGACACATTGAGGAAGCTACTAAGAAAATGAACTGAACAGAACTGAATAGTCAAATTGAGCAAAACTGACTCGAGGATCAACATCTGCCAGGACATGAACAATCAGCTGCACAGTTCAGCCTTTCTATCATGACCTTTGCAGATTATATAACAATAATACACAAGTGTTTCAGTGTGAAGCAGGACTTATAGATACCTGACTGTCCACATGGGAATTCTGTTTGCAAAAAACTGCACAGAAAACACAATGATAACTGAATAATTACCAGATAAAAGGTCATTAAAAGTTGCTTTGAATATAGCAACTCATGAAAGTAATTAATACAATTATTATTATTATTATAACAAACAAAACAAAGGGCCACAAATGTGGTCAGTGAAGCACACTGAAAGGACACTGAAAAAACACTGGATTTAAAAAGTATTCCCATTGCTTTTATATATTCAGGAATCTATTTGTGTTTTCTCTCCAGATTCAGCTTCTTCTTTCTCTCTTTTAGGGTGAACGAGGAGAAAGAGGGCCAGACGGACCTCCAGGATCACCAGGAGCAAGGGTAAGACCTGATAGAGTCTGTGTAAATATCAAGGATAAATCAGACACCAAACAAAGAACAACACAGAGAACTGAGAAGGAAAACACCCAGGAAGCAGCTGTACAGGTGGAGGTGACCGTAGAGTATCTTCAGACTACTGCGTTGAATTCCAAGTTACCAAAAGTTTGACTCCAATTTGATGCACAACCTCAAGAACTTCTCAGAAAGCGTGTGGCCCCAGTGCAGAACCCTGTGGTACTCCATTCATTCATTTACATTGTGTTAAAACAAAAAAGGCATAAGGAAAAGACAACACTTCAGGATGTAAATTAAATCAAGACAAGCTTCAATCGCACAAAAAAATGTCCAACTTTCTGTTACACATGCAGACTTCAATCCTGACACAAACCCAGGATATGGTTAATTATCACTTAGTTGAAGAAAGTTTTGTGGGTTTCTGAGATCTCAGGCAGACAAACTATCACGGTTAAAAACATTCTTGCTTTTTTGACAGCACTAATTAAATCCAAGAGGAAAACAACAGGATTATGCTAATACTGCTGCTATGCTAATACTGCTGCTCACAGATGAAAAGAGAGGAGGTGAACAAAAACATTCTGATAAAGGGAAATTCAATCAGGCGGAAAATATTAAAAATGTCACCATGCACCTTTGAAAAAGATGGGATTGACAGTCCTGTGGCAAAGTGCCAGCTGAACCTTTCTGTTCAGCTCAGGCCTGGTCTGTGCTCCTGCAAACCTTGACTCTATCAAACCAAAACATCAGTGCCCTGAAATAGAAAGCGAGCAATCAGTGTTCATAAATACCATCTGCTATCCTGAACGTATTATTCAACACGAGGATCGTTCACCAAGATAAACCTTGTATCTGGGAACTGAAGCCTTGTGCCGTGCTTTTATTAAAGAGTGGCAGGCCTTTATGAACTCCTGTCCCTGCAGTTAAGTCTCTAATCCACTGGTGAGCGGGCATGAATGGCCTCTTGTTGCAGAAATCTGAAGGCCCAAGGGGTTTCTCTGCAGCTCAGGGGGGATTCAGGGCAGGAAAAGAAGCTGAGAAGCCCTGAAAGAGCTCTCTGTTCCCCAGGAATGCCTGGAACTGGTCGTTTCACTGTACGCCATAATCAGTAGCCACATACGCCCAGAAACATCTGAGGGAAGGGGGGGTGGATGATTGGATGGTTTGAAAGAGGGGGGGTCTCCTCAGGACCTTCCAGCCTCACAGCTCAGACGATGTGAAGCTGATGTTTTTACTTTTTCTGTCCATGTGGTCAGGTCAAGGCGGGGGAGGTAACTTCACACAGTTGATCCTGTGTTATGATTCTGAGTGTGTATGTGTGAGTGTGTGTGTGCTCTGTGTATTTAACAGTTTATTTTTTATGTGTGTGTGTGTGTGTGTTTAAACAGGGAAGCAAAGGGAATCAAGGCCTCCCAGGACTTCCAGGCCCTGCTGGTTATCGTGGACAGAAAGGAGACAGGGTAAGAGACTGCAAGGCGGCACAAAGTAAAAACACAAATAAAAGTGAAACCAGTTGAATGCAATAGCTCCTCTGTACTCACAGAGTTACTGCTGAGATCTGTGATCATGGAAACTCTGCTGCAACAAAATTAGACAGGGCAAGAATCACGAGCAGTCAGCTGATCAGACAGGTTGGGAACAAGCCAGATTATCGTTGCACAAAGAAATGCCATCCAGTCCAAACCTCTGGACAGTAACACACATGCTGGACAAACTGTGGTGATGTCCACTGAATTTCAGATTTTGAAATTGGATTTTTAAAGGCTCATTTGTTCACCAGCAGCAGCCTTATCAATGTTTTCTATGGAGTGCTTCTTCATTTAAGAGTTCATTGCCCAAACTAATCTCCATGAGTTAGTTTTCTGAAAGTATAAGGTCAAAGTTCAGTCCAGAAACAATCAAATCTAGAGTCAAAGTCAGGTCAATGACAAATGAAAACTATATTATTATTTGAGAATTGATGCTGCAGATTCAGTTATTTTATGTGAAATAGTTTCATATAATCAAAAGTAATGATTCTGTTATTTTCTCAGGGTGCAGTCGGTCTCGATGGGCCTAAGGGAGACCAGGTATGTTTCATAAGTTTAGCTCTACACATTATGAATATGTCAGAGAGATTAGAGAGTGTTGAGTTGGAGCACATGAAGAGCCAAAAACCTGTCATGTGTCTTTATCCCAGGGACCTCCAGGTGCTGAAGGAACAGCAGGAGAACAAGGGGACCTGGTGAGTGATCAGCCACTGAAACTCCTCCTTTAGACTGTTTTCAGCTTTCATTTTATTCATATTATCATATTATTTCTGTATCTTTTCTTCCTCCAGGGTGACCAAGGAGAACCAGGAGAGAAAGGATCGGTACGTTCACCTAAACAGAGCAGTACAGTTCCAGTCCTGCAACTGAAGTCAAATCAGTTGTAACTACAGGACATTTTGAGTTTTGCCATCAAATGCTAACGCTGCTTGCAACATCTTTTCCTCTCCCGCCCTTTGACTGACAGCCCATTAAGTTTTGATTTAGTTGACCAACAATCGTCACATCTCACCATCTGTGTCCACCTGTTGCTGCTGTTGCTTGCAGACAGGCCCACCAGGAGAGACAGGAAATAAAGGACCTGAGGGCAGCCGTGGACTGCCAGGGAAAGAGGGCAAGCTGGGCCAACCGGGGCCACGGGGCATGCAGGGTGACATGGGGGTGCCGGGCCTCCCAGGAGCGCAGGGACCAGCGGTGAGACTGTCAAAATCATCCTTCAACAGGGGGGTTTTGTCATAATTAAATGGAAATTACAGAGTTTAATGGAATTAAATAGGATTTGTTTGCTGAGTCAACAGCTCAGAGCCACATTTCATGTGATGTTTGCTCATAATATCACCAAGAAGAACAAATGACTCATCGCTGTCAACAATCTTTTGTTTGTACAGGGAAAATCACCGACTGATACACACATCAAACAGGTCTGCATGAGGGTAATGCAAGGTAAGTCTTCATACTCTCAGTTTGCATTCTGAAGGTTTTCTCCTCAGTAACACTACACAGCTGTTAAGCTCTTTACTGTGTTTTCAATCCCAGATGTTTTAGTAAGTGATATAAAATGTAATATGTCTATAATTTAAGTGTCTAAAACTCAAATCTAAACCATGTCCTCCTGTGTCACAGAGCAGCTGGCCCAGCTAGCAGCCAGCCTGAGCAGGCCTGAGTCAGGTATCGCTGGACTGCCCGGTCCCCCCGGACCGCCTGGACCTCCAGGCCCCACCGGCGAGAACGGTTTCCCCGGACACACTGGATCACGAGGACTGCCTGGTCTGAAGGGTCCACCTGGGCTAATGGGTCGCAAAGGACCCAAAGGTGAGATCCAGATTGGTACAGGCAGAGAGGAAGTTGGATCGGTGCGTCCGCACATTTCTAGGCTCTAATCATCTGTACATCTTTACTTAAAGTAGTCGTCAAAAGTGCAGGAATCTCTCCCAGCCAGGAGCTAAAGATTTCCTGGTGAAGCGTAGTTTGTGTTCATGTCCTGTTCACTGACGCTGCAGTGACGCACTTCCTCCTCAGGGATCAGTCAAGTTCATCTTAATTCTAATGAAGGAGCAGATGAGGAGAACTTTGGTTAAAAATAGTAACCTCAATTACATGTTTCCTCTCAGTGACAGACATGTTTCCTCTCTGCAGGTGACCAGGGCGACAGAGGTGACAGAGGACCCACAGCGAGAGGACCCAAAGGAGAACCAGGTGTCCCTGGTCTACCAGGTAAATGACAAGTATGACTAAGACTTCTGATTTTAGAACAATGTCCTCAATTTCTGAGTCTGGTGCATCTCAATCAAGCACTCAGCTTGTAAAAAAATGTATTGTCCAAAGGAAGATAGCATGTGAACAGCCAACTCACAGAGCACAAGTCAAATGAATTATATGCAACTTACATGTTTTTCTGGTCTCTAACATAATTTCATGCAGGAAAAAAACCTCCATTCAGTACATGAAACATTCACGTTTTGTAACTTATTATACTGTCTATAGGTTGAATCTCAAACCCTGTGTACTGCTGATTTAATAATGATTATGGCCTTTAAAATATTTCTTAAAACAGAGGTAATAAGAGTTTATAAAAATTACAGTGCTGCTTCATTCTGCAGACATCCAGGGCCTAGTATCATTTAAATTATCTATAAAATATTGATTTGATTCGATTTACATGACAAAATTTATACTAGTATATCGCCTTTGGAATCATAAACATATTTTTATATAAACCCATCTTTTGAATGAATATTTCAGAGGATAAGTAAACATAAATGTCGGTACAGAAATCATTTATTAACACTGTCTGCCTTGCACAGTTTCTCCACCAGAGAGCGCTGATAAGTAAAAATGTAAAATGTCCTGAGAACATGTTGACCAGTATTGGTTGGCCTCTGCTGTACAGGTTTGAACTCCAGTCCAAAACATATTTTAACTGCATACTTCACAGTGAAGAACCTGAATCAGATCAGTATTTGATGCTGAGATCAGGTTTCTGTTGGGAGGGGTCAGACCCAGACCGCCTGTTGTCTTTGACGACGGTTCTTGTTCGAGTTCTCACTTGCTTCTTCTCTCAGGTGATCCGGGCCGACCAGCTTACGGCAAAGACGGCCGTGACGGAGAGAGGGGACCTCGCGGTGTTCCCGGTGTCGCCGGCATTCCCGGGCCTCCTGGTCCTGCCGGTCTGAACGGTTACTGTGAGTCGTCGCAGTGCATCCTACCAATGGTGGCGTCACCGGTTTCAGCGAAGGACTCCAGCATGAAGGGCCCCACTGAGATGTGAGGAGGGCCCAGAGCTGGACTAGGAGGAGAACTGAGAGACTGGAGGAGAAACCAGAACTCCATAGAAGATTTGTCCATTTGGGTTTTGTCACTTGGTTTGTATGTTTGTCAATTTTTTGGTTTTGATTTGGTCAGCTCATTTGGATTTTTTTTTTTTACTGTTGAAGCCATCTTTGTGGTTATAAACTGACATGAAGGTGGACACTGAACAACACCCATCAGGCTTTTGAAACTCCTTCACATAAAAAGTTTCGTTTTACCTCAATGTTGCCATCTCTGTACTGTAAAATTTAAAGGAGAAGTCCGTGTTTTTTGAGAAATTAAAAACTCACTGTATATGTACAAACCTACCAGACCCATTTCTGTCCAAACAACGAGGCCAGACTTAAAAGTTTTTCTGTATGTTTCTGTAAATGTGTCAATACGCAAATTATACTGTTGGATAAGGTACATTTGTTTGTGAGTATCTTTGTTGTTTATCCACTTAAATCCCCACCTGTGCCTTTTCCTCTAAATGTAGGATATGTTTGATAATTTCTCTGTCATGACGACTGTTGTTTTTGTGATTGGTGGGGTGGCGATGTGTGAAAACCTCTCTGGCAGTTTTGTTTGACTTCTTATTTATTATATCAAGGTTCGACGTGACATCTTCAAGTTGTACAAAGGAGGAAATAAACACGTTTTGATAACCTCTGGCATGTTTTGTATGGACAAGAACGGCCAAATTAAACAGAGTTAAGATATTTTCTTCCTCCAAAACAAACCTGACAGTCCTGGTGTGATGAGAAAAAGGCGTGACGATGCATTTTACCTATTTTTAAAGGCCAGTGCCAATATCCACACTTTTAGACTGAAGTTATAATTCAATTTGACACGTTAGTTTTTGTTTTCATGTTTGCTCATTGTAAATATTTAGTATTTGGACTGAAACTACTTTGTTTTCAGGGTGGAAAAGTCTCTGAAAAGCATTCAGATCAGAGGTTCCTGAAATGTTTCCCAGACTGGTGTTTGTATCAGGATTCAGTTGGAGTGTTAACAATTAAATCCAAAGGTCATTTGATTTTGTGATGGGAGTTACGGCTCAGCACCATTCCTTTCTGAGAGTTGTTCAACAGAACGGCTCGATGGTCTTTGTTCTTTTTGGCTGGAATACAACAGCAGGACTGGTCCAGTCTGACTGACTGATGAAGTTAAACCACTGGTTGGCCAAGTGTCAAAATGTGGCTGAATGGTCAGCCTGGACCATTTAGTGCATATCATTCCCCTACTCTCTTTCCCCCATTTCCTGTCTAACTTCACTCAATTTGTCGAATTAAAGCCCCAAAAATGGGCCGTAGTTAGTTACTTAAGAATGACAGAGCTCTCTAAATGTTTGAATCTCTGCAATGAAATCAAATCAAATGCAATTCTTGAACTGTGTTGAATCAGATTCAAGATCAAATTCTCAGTTCATACATGAGCAGAAGTAGCTCCAACTTTTCCCAACAGAGGGTCGTCTACTTCAAAATATACTGCACATCAGGACCCAGGAACAGAAACAGGAGGATGGCTTTAAGGGATGGAGGTGCAACAGGTTGTATGTTTTAAAATGATCACAAGGGGGCACACCACAGGGCGGGAGCCACACCATTACAGAAACGGACATTCATGCAACAATGAAAGTTAAAATCAGTTGAAATGTCAACCTCAGAAAGTTTTCATCACATTCTACAATTATTTTTGCTCGATTATGGCTTCACTTTTTAAGGAATTTAACCCAAGCTTCAACCTTTTTCTTGCCTGAAACTAAAGAGGTTATTTGCTGAACAAAACTTTCTGTTAGTCCAACAAAAACACTGCATGCATCATACACTTTACGCGCAGTGTTGCTGTTTGTGCCTGGCTTTACAGATGTGAGGAAGCTGCGTGATGTTTCCTCTTTATTCCATTTAAGATCAGGAACATGTGACTAATGGGACACAAAACACAAGTAAAGGTCCTGAATTCAAAGTAGCAAAAGTAAAAATACTCACTGTGCAAAACTGCCACTTTCAGGAGTTAGTTATTTTTCTGTGCAGCAAGATAAAAAAAAAAATACTTTTAGGTCCTCGAGGGCTCTGACTTCACACATTCTCAGCATGGGTTTGCACAACTCCAACCTGAGCAGGTCTAATTAAACACAACTGAAAACACCTGTGTGAAGATGTAGAAGAATTAAAACAGAATATTTCCATTTTGAGGTACTTGTACTTTATTTGCAAGTACCTCAGAGTGGTGTTTAAGTATAGTAATGGAGTAAATACTTTGTTACTTTCCACCACTGAGTCATGAAAGTGATTTTTACGCACAACAGTGTTCGACAAAATACATTTCTCTTTTTAAAGACATGTAACGTCAAGCAGGTTACTCAGGTCTATATCTATGGCACTTTGGATTTATTATTATTTCTTATTACCTGTGTGTAAGTGTAGAAAACAGATGTGAGACAAAACTTTTAACACAATTTCTCTTGGTGTACATATCTTCTCAAAATGAACCCAAATCATTCAGATGTTTTACTTACTGCTGTTTTATAATGTAGTTATTACTTCTTGAAGTTGTATTTCTACATTTAGAAAGTACTTTAAAAACTCAGCAAACTCCATCAGCTCATGAGAAGCAGTTAAAAATCATGGAAAAGAACTGGTGAATGGACATTTCTTTATCCAGCTTCTATAAAATAACCACTCATCAACACTTCCCTCTGCTGTTTTTCAGTGTATCATTTAATGTACTCTCACAAGTTGGTGAACAGGTACAACTTTGTCGCTCACGGTACTAAATCACACATCCATTGATAGTATAAATAGCCAACCTAATAATAATAATACACATTTTCAAATACATAAAATCATCAAGTATCCAAGTCTTAAGTTACGGACATCAAATAAAAAGGCATACAAAATATCGCAGACGTTGGAAGTCCAGTTTGAAGCAAGGAAAAAAAAAAACTGAGAAAAATAAAAATAAAAGAAAATCACATTTTGGACATGGCAGTTAATTAGTAAACAGAAGGTTTGATAGAGAAAAGAAAAAAGTACGAGTTCCTAGACTTTCAATTGACAAATATTGCAACAATTAAGCATTTTATATTAAAAAATAGTTACTGAAAGGGCATAAGTGTGTGTAAGACTTCCTGCACAAGACAAAGGCAACTATTTCTTTTTTTTTTTGTTCCGAGTAGAAAAATGAAACACCTTTTTCCAAATGCCAGCGGGAGGCGACTCCCGCCTCGATTGCCTTTGTTCCACTTCGATTGTAAGGCATTTATGGATGAACCATCTGATTTCAAGGAAGGCATACCTCTTTCTAGTCAGTCTTGAAACGGAACCCTAAAATTGATCGATCTGGGGACATAATTGCTCACATGAAATTAAAAATGTGTTTTTTTTCTTTAGCACATTCTCAGGCGATGTAAACGCACTGGCCAATCAAAATCTTTGGGATGCGTTTGCAGAAAAACAATTAATCCAACATCTGACAATGATACACAACTCAGCGCTGCCCTTCCTAATTTTTTTTTTTTTTTTTTTAATGGGCACATGAAGTAGGAAACATTGTGATCCCGGTTCACACAACTTTTGTTTTCTTCTTTTCTTTCTTTTCTTTTTTTTTTTTGACACTTGATTTTTGAACCTGAAGAGGGAAGGTGGTGGAGAAGGGAGGGAGGGAGGGAGGGAAGGGGGGAGAACAGTTGAATTACCGCGCATGGTTTTCCAAATAAAAATACTTCAACACAATGACTAAGAAAACAAACCTGCTTGGTAATAAGCAAGCAAGTTTGAATTGAACTCTTCTGTAGTGGTGGGGTGGGGGGGTGGGTTGGCGTGGCTCAGGTTTGGCTCTACTGGATGCAGCAGTTATTGCGATGGCCGTTGGAATCTTTGAAGCGCAGGCGCATCTTTGGACGATATTTCTCCAGGTAGAACAGCTGCTTGCTGTTGAACGCTCCTCGACGCTTCCTGAAAGAAACAACAGGAGGTTACATTAGTTACATTATGTGGCTTTAATCTTAAATTCACAGGACAGGTCTACATTATCTCTGAACACCAGCTGGGACAAGACCACAAAAAATGAAGCTATCCACATAATTAGCCACTTTATACATTCTAATTTGGAGTGGGTGATTTGTGGACAATGTTACAGCTCAATGAGCAGGACATCTTTAGGACTATATTAGATCTTTACATGATTTTACTTTGATTGGTCAGATATTTACCTTGCTGAATTTGTCAAAAACAATCACTGCTGTAAGATTATTTTGTCTATGAACAATGTCTCAGTTATTATTCCAGAAAATTCAAGACATACTGATATTGTAACATAAACAAATTACACAAGTTTTTAATCCAGAAAACCCTTTCTTTATCATAACATGCAGCTATTTTAGATTAAATACTACAATACTGGCATTTAAACATTACTCTGGTAACTTTTCGATGATCATCCTTTTAATCTTTCACAGCAAAACATGTAGGACATACAAATATTTTCAGCAATGACTCATCATACTTTAAAGCCCTCCTCCTCCTGAATCACCCTCATCTCACTATCTGATACCTCGGCTATTTACAGGTATGACTCATCCTCTCTGCTTTATGTTGCGCAAAATCACCTTGTTTTTGACAGACACAGGTGTGTCGCACACAAAGATGATCTCAGAGTGAGTGGCCCAGCAATACAGGCCCAGTACTGAGTTCATTTTTCAGTTGTACAGAGCCCCACTCAGTACTGTGGTCACAATGATGTTTATATAACCAAAACATAAAGGGATTATTATCAAGAAATTCTGCTATAGCTGCAGGTGTAAGCCTGAAGAGCGCAGTATCAGCCAGGCAAAGACAAAACGCTGTTTCAGTGTAGCAGCAGAAACCACCGAGAGGCTGCATCAGCTTTTCAAAACCAAACATAACCTTCATCTTCTGATACTTGCATAACAGCCAAAAGGTTTTTATTGTTACATGAACTTACTGTCGAATGAACTGGACAGCATCTTCATATTTCATCCCACATTCTATCAAGGCGAGCGCGACCAGAACAGGAGCCCTGCAGGAGAGAAGAGGGAGGACGGGGTCGGTTAGAGAGAGGACATTTTATTCAATCTAGTTTAATCAAAGAAAATATTTCACAACCTTCAAAAGCGCGCGTGAAGACGACTGCTTTAAGGGTGTAACTAAAGAGGAAGCTGAGTGTGTAAGAGGACGGCAGCAAATTAAAGGTTCAAGGAGTGGATGTGCAGCTATTTTCTGAATCTCAGATCAGATTAAAAAGAACTTGTTCAGTAGGTTTCTTTCTAAACAGAAAACACAGCGGGACAAAACAAGTCCTGAGTCATGTACGGGAAATTAAAGGAAAACCCACTCGACTGCTGATAATAACACATATTTTTCTGTTTATCTTAATTTCCAAACTCTGACTCAATGTGGTATTAATGAGTAAAGCTAACAACCAGTATTTTATCAAACAATAACCATTTAATTTTATATAATAACACCTTAAAACAAGACAGGACTGACATTTATGAGGACATAAAGGCTTCTACTGTTGCTTTTAAGGTGATTTTTTCATACTTCCAAAGCACAGAAAGCTCAGTTTTTTGATTTACAGATTATTTGTTCAGTCTGTTAAATGTCAGAAAACAGGAAGTAGCTTGAACTCAGGAGTCTAAAATCCAAAAGTAATAAATTAACAATGATATAAAGCTGAGAAAAGCAGTAAATCTTCCATTTTAAAGCTGAAGCTGGAGCATGTTTGACATTTTTAAAAGATAAATCAATCGACTAATCGTCTCTGTAGCAGATAACCTCCCAACAGGAGGAAGTGTCGGTTTTATTTGCCACATTCCCACCAACAGAGATCACGTGTAAACCATTATCCCGAATGATAAGAGTGTAATATTTAATCTTTATGAGAGCGGGTGCTCACCTCCCCAGTCCTGCCACACAGTGGACAGCGATGCAGCAGCCGGGCTCCTCCCTGAACTTCAGCTTCAGCAGGTTCAGCCAATCGTCCACGATCTGGTTGGAGGGAGGGGCTCCATCATCGAATGGCCAATCCTGGGAGGAGGAGAGGGAGAAAGAGGGAAATGACGTCATTGGCCCAGTTTCTTGGAAACCAAAACAAAAGAAGTGTGAGGGCTGAGCCGGCTGCAGGGAAAGAAAAATGTTGTTGTAGGGGGAAGGGACGGTCGAAGGGGGTTTTCTTTCTCCTGTATCAGTGTCTTCTTTTTGATGTTTCCAACATGTTGTTCACTGGTTACGCATAGTTTTATTTCATTTTTTTTTACACGACACAGTAAATGAACCCAAATACCAAGTGGTGCAATGTTTCTGACTCTCTTCCATAGGTCAAAAACCACTGGCTGGCAGATAATTTAATTAGCTCTGCAAGAATGAGTCGATTAATCAATTAATTAATCAATTAGTCAATGGACAAAGGGTATACTTCTGATTGGAAATGAAGCGAAAATGTCAAGTATTTGCTGCTGATAGGAGGAGTTTCTGCTTTTATCTGTTTTACATCAATTTAAATTAAATATAATTTGTTGATAAGACAGAATCAGCATTCTCAACATGTCACCTTGGACTCTTTTTCACTGTTTTCTGATTAAACAATTAATAGAAAACTTAATTTACAGATTAAGTGATCATTAGTTAGTCGCAGCCATAAATTTGATACGTTAATTTACATCTGCTTCACTTTCTAATCTGTTCTCAGGCAGAGGAAGATGATTTCTGATGAGTACAGGACGCCATGATGAGGTTATCTGAACTCTGGATCAAATAGTACAAATAAATTGGGATAATCTGTGCTGATCTGTCAATTAATGCTTTGAAAATAGAAAAGCAGAACAACTTGTTGTTTTTAAAAGAATTAACTCCCACAGTGAGTCTATAAACTCACTCAATCTACAGGATAAAGTCACCATGTTGACAGCAGGGAAAAGGTACAAGCTGTGAGTCACGACTGCACTTAGCCTGTTATGAGTTTTATTAATGGAAAATTTTACGTAACGCTGCAAGAAAACAGCTTAAAAGCAGTGGGATAAAACCCGACCACGCCATGTTTTGGGGAGAGAAACCCACAGCTTGAGAGGAGGGGGTGGTTTATTCCACTCAGAGTCGCAGCGTTCATTAGAGTTGTGTGTTTTTAACTCACCAGAACCTGGATTCCCTCTTTCACCACCAGGGTGGCATCATAGGTGGCCTCACAAACTCTCACTACGGTGGTGACTCCATATTTCTTCAGCTCCTGTAGAAATGCATCAAAGGATTGGTGAGAGAAAGTTTTTAAAAAAGCAGAAACAAACAGTAGAACTTCCTCAAATATGGTGGAAGTGCATAAAACTTGATTTAAAACTACAATCAACTCCTTTAAATCTGGAGGTTTTTCATGTGCTAGCTCCTAAGCGTCATTGATTATCGTTCCATCTTCCTCTGAAACATGTTTTCAATGCATTAATATTTAGTTATCTCTACTCAAAACATTATCTTTGTTCTTGTGTGAACATGTACTAGAAACTACCTCATCTTCCCCTTAATTATCTTTTAACTGACACGGCAGCTCACCTCAATGAACTTGTTCAGGGTGGCGTTGGTGGGATTGTGGGTGATGAGGAACCTCATGTTTTTGTAGGTGATCTCCACAGGGGCCGGTCTGTTCATACGAGCCATTGTGACAACGTAAAAAAATATATATAACGAAACCCAAAAGTCTTCCACAGAGTAAAAACACTAATGTAAACACTTAGTTAAACTCGGAGGGAATGTCAAACACAAAATATCCAACGAGCTTCCAGAAAACACAAAAAACAAAAAGGAAAAATCCTCCGGTCTTCTTCGAGGTTGGCGAGGCTTAGAAAAGAAAGAAAAAACGGAATAAACGAAGGCTGCGACAGGCAAAACGGGGAGATTTTGAGGGGGGGTGGTGTTGGCGAGGCCGAAAAAGGGCGGACAATCAGAAAAGTAACTCAAAACCCTCTCCTTTCCAATAAAACAAAAGAAAAGGAGGAAAAAAACAAGGCTGGTTCCACCTTGATTCTGGCCAGGCGGAAGCCGACGAGGGCAGTGTGCAGCGGGTGGAGTTACCCCATCCAGGCCGAGTTGTCGCTGGTTCTGGGAGGCGGTCCCGGTCCCGGTCCTGCCAACTTTCCGGGGGTCCCTCCTGTGGCTCAAGTGCGTCGGATCGATGATGGCGTCGAGTCTGGCTGTTCACTCGTCTGCATAGGCAGCGTGCTGAGCCTGGCAGTAGTCCCCACTGCCCTTCAGAAACTCCATAAATGTGTGACCCAGAACACCACAGAACTGCTGCAGGACACAGGGGGAGGGTGGGTGGGTGAGGAGATGGGGAGGAGGGGGGACAAGACAGAAGAAGCAACTTTTTAAAAACACATAATTACAGGACACGGATGGTTTCTGTTGAGTGTCGGTGCGAATCAAAGGTGCTCTTTGCTTTAGGCTGCTTCTTAAAACAGCCACTGGAGGTGCACTTTGCTGACTGACAGATATAATCATGTTAGTATTTGAGCTAATGCTGCAATATTTCATTGTCAATTAATTCATTATTGATCACAGGTTTGGTCTGTAAAATGTCAACCAGTTGAGAAAAATATCCATCAGTTTCATATTGTTCACAAGAAAGAAAACCAGTAAACACTGACATTTAAGCAGCTGGAACCAGCCAGTTTTTTAAAATGGTTTTTGCTTAAAAAAATCAGTGAGGTGATTAATTGATAGTCAGAACCAACTTAATTAACTTTCTGCCAGTTGACTAATTAGTGCTACTTTAATTAATTAATGTGTAAAAGCAGTTGCCAACCAAAAATACTTAATAAAATGTAAGAGTTTGTTGGATTTTCCCTGTTTCGTGTCATTAATAACTGGATATGTTGTTTTTTTTCTCCAGTGTAAGACGCTGACAACCTGTGATCAACACTTGTCGTTATCTTTTTGACAGTTTCAGAACAAAAGCATCTTTTAAAACAACAGATTCGACAATAATCATTTAGTCGCAGTCTAACTTGAATAGAGCAGATGTTGAATTTCAACTCTTATTTTCAAAACAGGAACTTAGATGTTGACATTTCTGTATTGTCTCACAGTTGCATCAGTGTTGTCGCTTACGTGTAGTATCAGGCTAGTCCAACACTGGCCTTGATACTGATCCTGGACCAGCCCTTCAGAATAAAAGACTGAGGGATTTGATCCAGAGCTTCCATTTTACACCAACTTAAAAAGCTTTAAAGGTAGCCAAGAAAAACCAGCAGCTACCATCTTTATATGATTTTAATGGCTTCCTGCAGCTCATGCTTTCATGAACTGTCACCACAAATTATCATTTCTCTAAAGTTTAAAGGCTGATTTTTGCTCCAGAGTGAAAGTTGAAGGAACCAGAGCAGGTTAATTGTAGTTTTAAACTTTTCTTTATGGTCAGAAGACGACAAACGCTTGACAACCAGTGGAACATTTTACAAATCAGAGGCAGAAAAATGATACTAAAGATAAAATCTAACCTAACATCACACTGTGATGTGACTGGCAGTTTGTGATTTATTTCTGTACATACTTTCTAAGCATAGAAATACATTAAATGGGACATTATTGGCATCAGGAAAATTTTACATCAGGCTGTAATTTTATATCACAATAATTATCAGTGTGGCTTAATGATTGCTAATAATCCCTAATACCTGCAAAAATGATAAAATAATAAAGTCTATGTCTTGATATATATTGGTAATTACGTTATCTGTTACTAAAATGAAAACTAGTGAAGTTTCCTGTCTTTTTTTGATTCCCACTCTGAACAGACGTAGGTGTGAGAAAATTCTGATTAATTCATGCAACAAAATGGGAGATATAATGCTTCACAGGAGGGCAGAGGAGGGGAAATCTACCTGCCTGGATGTTATATAAACTCACACCGCAGTACTGTGTTATATCCCAACTAATGGCTGCCAGAGTACAATAGAAAGGATGTGTCATTTCTGACATCTAGGTCATATCCATGAAAACTGAGCTCACCATGAGGCCTTCAGCAGGGCTTTAACAAACCCTCTGTTATTATCATCATCATCATCATCACAAATCTGACTCACTGCCATTTAGTTCCTATTGTTTTTACACCCTTATCAAGTGTTTAACACCGCTTACACTGGGAATAGTTCTTTCTAGTCTGAGCTCCAAATACTAAAAAAACCTAAGCTGTTCAAGTATGCTTTGTTAATCCGGTATTTTCCGACTGAAACACAGCAATTTGGTAGAAAATATTGCAATGGGGAGAAAAGAGAACGATTAAAAGACCAATAGGGAGGTGGTACAGAGAGATAAAAGAGGTACAAAGCACAGAAGTGGCGGTTTAAATGGATGAAATGTTGTTGCATTACATTACAGGGCTGTAAAGTGTCCTTTGTGTGAGGATAGACTGGGCGCCATCATATAACGTTAGAGGCCTATAGGCACTGACAGGAGGCAAACTACACGGAGCTTTCAGGTGACAAAAACGACGCCTCGTTAAAGCAGCAGGCGGCTAGTCCGTGTCGGAAATCACTAAGAAAATATCACTTGTGTTTTTGATTTATTTCACGATAAAATGCGTCGATTTTAACCGACAGAAACTTCGAGTAAATTAGCCGGGACCAGCCCGTGGCTGCTGCGCATCCGACAAGCGGCTTCCTTCCCCTATAACCGCGACGAACATCACGCTAACCTCCATGAAATTACAGCTAAATAACCGGGGAAGATACCCGTTTAGTCGGTTTGTGTTACAGCCGAATTTGAGGCTAAATATCAGGCGTCAAAGTCGTGGAGATATTCAACCGGGTTTGTCCCCGAGCAGGCCGTGATTTCGCCGAAAAACGTGAAGGCCAGCTGGTAACGATAACGTACTGATTTACCGCTACAACACAAGCCGAAAGGAATAAACACAAAATGGCAGCCACAAAGAAAAAAATTAAAAACCATGTTACTTACTGGGATATGCTTACTCATTGAAGATTGTAGCTTAATCATACAGCCGGTCCCCAGAAAAAGGTAAAATTATAAAACGGTTCTCCACCATACAGTCCGGTGCTGCTTCTCCGAGCGGAGCCGAAGTCTCCTGATCTCTTCGGATGACACCGACAAGTTGGAAAGAAAGGGGGACGTAATTTCCTGTTGGGATTTTCACAATAAAACCCTTATTTTGTAATCGCACCACCACTATTTGTCTACATTTCTTCTCAAATGTGAGGATATACCGATTTTCTCACTGTAAATAATATATTTGGGTTTACACTGAGAAAATAAACATTTAAAAACTTTCACTTTAGTCTCTGGGTAATTGTGATGACCACTGACCAAACAATCAATCCATTCATCCATCACCACATTAATCAACACTCACAATAACAGTATATAGTAACGGTATGTGTGTATATATATGGTTTTGTAGGTGTGTTACCAGAAGACATCTTGTTATGTTTTTAATGTTTGATAGAAAGCTTTATCTTTCCAGAAAAATCATCTTCCTGTCAATCCTTTAATTATTAGTTAAAAGGCAAAGACATTTCTTTGAACTTCACATGCTTGAGTCTGTCTGACCAGTTTCATAATCAGCCTACAGGGGAATTCTCTGAATCCAAGTAGATACAGGTGAGCTGTAAGTGAAGTTCAAACACTACATTTCCAATGAACAGGTGGCAAAACCGGAATAACGGGGAGTTCCCACAACAATAACATGTTTAAAATGTTAACTATTTCCACTTGACTCCTGCTGGAAAACATTTACTTGTACTTTTAAGACGTAGTGAGAATGACAAACATCTTGTATTCCTCTCAGGTATTTTTGTCCCCGGTAATGACACACCTGAAGCATTATTTTGAAGAGAAACCAAGTAAACATCCGGTCCTTTCTGTGTTAAATTGTCTCCAGCTTGATGAAGCTGTGGAAACCCCACCCTGAAAATGTGAGGTGTTCTGCCCAGACATGCTGCACAGGTCAGGTGGTGGCTGAGGCCTGACTGCCCCCCCTCACCTCCTGGGACCACGTGTGGACAGAGGACACCAGACAACATCCATCACACACCTGAAAAATTGCTCCATTTTTAATTATTTTTGCACCTAAAGAGGTCGTTTTTAGAAGTTATTGTGCCCATTTTGAACAATTGAAATTTTAAATTGATGTAGTTAAGGTCAGTTCACCTAGAAATAAAACAGAATTTAATAGAATAAAAAGTCTTTGTTAGTCCTAGTGGTTTCCAGCCATGCATGCATCCTAACAAGAACATTGCTATTGAGTTTATAATGTCATTTTCATAGCTTTGAGCTCTAAGAGCGGGAAATATGGATTAAATCCTCTATCACAGTGTCTGTAATTTCATATTTTGATAAAAAAAATATGTATCACAGCGTAGTATATTTAATGAAAAAATCTAATGAGAAAGTGTTTATGGAGAAAATAACGGTCTCTTTTGGCTAATCCTGCAAATTAAACACCTCACAAATTAATCACACTGATCAAAAAGTTAGAATTAAGAATCTTACAGGCTGCTTCATCCACCAAGAAATGTTACCACAGTATAAATGGCTATGGTGAAACTTACACTAGAGATATAGACATGTATTGTATTATCGTCATTTTGACCAGTCCTAAATTTCTCTCCACCTCCTCTGTATAGCGTCTTATACTGATTATCAAACTAACCTATTAACAGCAGTCATCTTAAAACCTCAGCAGATGAACCCTAAAACTCTCTGCACAGGTTAAAACCACATGTTTTTTTTCCTCAGTGGTTGTATTTGGATGTTTTATGTTTCCCCTGTTGAGGAACAACAGGTCTGCATCATTAACCAGCACATTACAGCTCAGCACATTAAACATTAAAGCATGAGCCTGATCTCTGAGGCCGTTGAGTCGTAATTAAGTTCACTTTCTCAGACCATTTGATGTTTAATTCAAAGTGTGCGTGCGATACAAATGTAGTAGCAGTACTGGGAGTGTATCAGCAGTAAAGGCAGCAGCAGTGCCAGTTGTAGTAGCAGAAAAAAAAACTTTTATTTTATTGCTACCACTTTGTACAAAGGCATACCTAAGGGTAAGTCACTAATGGTTTTATTAATGGTTGCATTGCTTTGCTAGTAATTCAGCAATAAACCGTTAATAAAAACTACGTTTGGGTTGTTATTTTACATGTCTCTGTAGTTCAACGTATTTTAAGAGTAGAATTTCTGGGCTTAAGTAAAGTGATACTAAATATTTAAGTGGGTTTAAAAGGAGATTTTCTGTCAAGGAAAAGTATATTTTCTCTATAAATAGAACTAAATTACGTTGCTCTTTTCATTAAACTCCCAGCTGAATTACAAGGATGATTTGCAGAAAAATTCAGTATCAACGATCCTATTATCTGGTGTTCATTCACAATTTACCTTTTGCAAACAACCTGCAGAGCACCTGAGCCAAAATCTATTTACTGACAGTTTATTTTCATTGCTGGTTTAGATGTATTGTTGTGCTTTCAGTGATTTACTGATATTTACAGCTGCAGCCCTGATGACCCATTATAAAAGAAAAAAACCTGTGACTCACCCCTCAAGTTTCCAGGTGTAAAGGTTAATAAGTTATTACTTTTAATGATGCATCAAAGATATTGATAAGAAGACAAAGCGAGTTGAGCTACAGAAGGATATACACCAGCTGAATGTGATTTTCACAACACAACAGTTCTGTAATTTTACTTATTAGTTGTTTATTGTGAGTCTATAAAGTTTTAATAAATTATTTCATTACAATTTTTATGTTTATAATTTAATCTTGACTTTATAGATGGTTTTTGACAAAAAGAAAAAAAGGTCAATTTAGTAGCTGTTGCTTTCCGTTGAATCACACCATCTTCATCAGCAGAATGAGTTTGCTTTGTTGTTATGATATTTTAGATATTTAAATTTACTTATTGTCCTTGTTGGCTTAATGTTTGAGATAGAAAATCTACTGATGGACATGATGTGATATGATAGAAAGCTCCAGAACACCTATTAAATGGACCTTGTAGTTTGGAGTTTTGTCGGTCAAACAAAGGAAATTAACATTTAATTTGATCTGATGTTAAACTTTCATGTTCAGCTTCTTTTTTAAGAAACATTTTGCAGATCTGATGAGTGATTTCACTCAGACAGCAGCTGTTTAATGCCTCAACAACAGCAGCCATTGTCTGGTCCTGGTAGTTGTGTGTTTCTATCTCTCTGGAATAAATACTTTTTGCTCACATATCTTTTCTGGAAGCACAAACAGAGCTGCTGAGCTCTGCAGTCTCACTTTGCAATGACACAAAAGCGACTCTGAATTGTCCCCTGCTGGCAGCCAATGAGCTCAAAGCAGCCGTGGCTCAGTGTCTACCAGCGGCCGGCCAGTGCCAGTTTCCAGCCGGACTCCCGTGGGTGCTGGGGGGCAAAAAGAATTTTCTAATCCGTCACCATTGTGCCAATTGTCTATAAAAATTAATGTGCGAGTGAAGCTCTGTCTTCACATGAGGGGCTATCAAATTTCCAAATCACTGTTCATGAAAGAATACAATCAAAGAAATGAATGACTCTGAAGACACCAAGGTAACAATTCCACATCTAACTTTGTGATTTGAATTTTGTTTCAGCACAGATCTTTGACTTTAAACACAGGTTTTTAATGACTGTGCTCAATCGACTGGGTCGTGTATTTTATCTTTTAATGTCTCTGAACCTTAATTTCAATCAGTATTATTGTTACCTTCTCTTACCATTCTTGTGATAGACACATTGTGTGTTTTCCAGGAGGGCGAGAGTAGGAGCAAAGACCAAATAGATGGCACAGGGATGAGCGTGGGCAACAGGAAAGGAGTGAGGGTGACTGGGAGATATGCACCTCCTGTAGACTGGAGCAGCAGAGGAGGAGGTCCATCCATCGTCCACTCTCTCACCAGCACCCCCATACCTCCAGACACCCCCACTGTGATCTCCATCGGTCCTCTGCCTCACAGGTCCACCGAACGAGTAGATGATCCCAGGCTGGAAGAGCCGTCTGTTGAGGAAGACTGGACCAAGGAGGGGTCATCTCAAACCAGGGTGTCCTACGGTGAGATGGGTGTCCCCAGGCAGACCATGGAGGAGCTGAAGACCATCCTGAGGCACAGCCCTCTGCTCAACATCCGGGGAAGAGATGACGGGAAGCCAGGGAGTCCGTATACGTACCTCCATGGGGGCAGCAGCAGGAGTGGTAGAGGTGGTGGTGGTAGGCCAGATGGACAGCAGGACGATGGAAACTCCCACAGGGTGTTCAGCACCTTCAAACCCCACTCTGATGCTTCCAGAAGGGGGCCCAGGTCCAGAGAGAGCACATCTATTCAGCTGCCTTCCAGCATGGATTCATCCAGCTCATTCAGGTCTGATGCCAACACAAATAGGCAGTCTGGAGTCAGCGCACACTCATATGCCAGCGGTGGCTCCTGGGAAGAGACAAGCGCTTCTAATACAGGTTGGTCAAGCTTTGGTTAAAAGATTATCCTCGATTGAAATTTAATCCCAAATCAAGAAATGTCTTCTCTTACAAAGTCAACATTTAGCAAATAAATTGACCTTTATCACAGATTGTAGATAGCGTACGCTCTCTATGGTCAGGACAAACTGTTAAAAGTCTTGTCTCTGTTTTGAGTCAAGTCTAAAATCCTGTTTTAACTGATGATGGATATCGATTTCTTGAGCCATTTCTATTTGTCTTTCCTTTATTTTTACTTGGAATTTCCAAGTAATGACGTTAATTTAAAGGTTTGATTTAAAACTTGGCATTGACCTCCAATAGAAGGATCTACATCTCTTTTCAGCGATCTACATTTGGAACAACTTGGAACAATGGGTTGTTTTGACATTATTTTTCAATGGGATTCAAGTTTTCCCAGTTTGGAGTATCACTCAATAGGATTTTTTTTTACATAGACACATAACAATGTTCGTGTAGGGTTTATTTGTTTAATTGTGACCAAGATACATACAGAGCGGGACATTTTACAGTGTAAAAATTAAGTCCATGGTGGACAAACCATGTGTTGTTGACTTTTTCTAAATAACTTCAAATCCAGTTGGGTGTTGTGCTTCAGTTTCTTGTTGTTCATTGCTATTTCACTGCCTTGAAACGGAACTGGTTTTGGATTTGACTTTGACTTTAGCTTTATCTTGACACCAAAGGAGCTTCTGCTATGAGAGGGAAAAACATGGATTTGTGGATGTGTTTTCAAAAATGGGAAGCTTAGTGTTTGAAATCAGTGGCTGTCAAATGTTTTTTTTTTTCAGATATTTCAAACTGTCTTCTACAGATAACGGGAACGAGGCGGTCGAGTTCGCTGGTAATCAGAGGTTCTTTGCAGCCATGGAGCAAATCAAACAGCAGATCGCCCGAGAGAACATCAACTTTGTGCGCTTCGAGGCCACCGATCTTCACGGGGTGTCGAGGTCCAAGACCGTGCCTGTTCGCTTCTTCCATGTATGAAACTCTAATCTAATCTAATCTATCTGGCAAGAGGCATGCTAGATGTTTCCCTTTACATCCAGTCTTTATGTTAAGCTAGGCTAATTAACTCCTTAGCTCTTTCTCTCTACTTGACACACAGATGTGAAATTAATATCGGCCTTCTCATCTATCTTTTCGTAAAAAAAAGCAAATATAAGTGTTTGATACTCCTTTAATCTAAATGTTACGTCTGTAGGAGAAAGCCGTGTATGGGGTTCCAATGCCGAGAAGTTACTTGGAGTTAACGCTGAGTCCTAAGAGCAATGAAGTGGACCACGCCAGCGCCGCCAACTTCAGCAGTGATGTCCTTTTGATCCCTGACCTTTCGACCTTCAGAGTCCTACCCTGGGCTGAGCAGACAGCCCGGGTTATCTGCGACCCATGCACAGTGACAGGAAACCCCCTTCGCACCTCACCACGCCTCATCGCCAAGCAGCTCCTTGGTCAGCTCCAAAGCCTGGGATTCTCCCTCCACTCCTCCTTCACATACGAATGCTGCGTTCTGGGAGCGCCAGATCGAATCGGCCCAAAGACGCTCCTGTTCCCAGCTACCACCCTGCTGAGCAACCACGACCTGCCTTTCTTCCAGCAGCTGGTGGACAGCATGTACTGCATGGGCGCAGACATAGACAGCATTGCCTCTGCCAGCGGGCCCGGCCAGATGGAGATCAACCTGAGGCCAGAGTTTGGGATTGCGGCCGCAGATAGCGCCTTCACCTTCCGCACTGGCATCAAAGAAATGGCTCGTAAACACAGCTACATCGCCAGCTTCTTCACAGATGATGGTCTGTACAATGCTGGGGTGCTTTCTCACAGCTTGTGGGATGCCAATGGGCGACGTAGCCTCTTCCACAGTGGGGAGAAGGTGGGCGAGCTTTCTGAGATAGGCAGGAAATGGCTGGCCGGGCTCCTCACCCATTCTGCCGCCCTTAGCTGCCTGATGTCGCCAGGCCTCGGCTGCCGGAGCCACATTGCCAAGACGATCAAAGACCCCAAACGGATGCTCTACGCCACCTGCGGCAGCAACGATAACAGCAGCTCCTTCAACATCAAATGTCATGGTGGGAGGGAGACACACATTGACAACAAGCTGGGCTCAGCCATGGCCAACCCTTACATCGTGCTGGCCGCCACAGTGGCCGCAGGATTGGACGGCATCAGACGAAACCTGAATGTAGAGAGCGATCTGAACAAAGCCCCTGGTCAGCAGAAGGAATTTGCCATTCCCGTGAAGCTCGATGATGCCCTGGAGGCTCTGGGGGACGATCTTGTAATTCGCAGCACCCTCGGAGAGCCATTTGTTCAGTATTTCATCGCCATGAAAAAGTTTGAGATTGAGACCCAGGAACTGGACGATGAAAGGAACAAGTGCCTGGAGTATTTCATCTAGAAACACAGTTCCCCATGCCATGCAAATAAAAGCACGAGAAACAACGGCTTGGATATAAAAGCTCTTTATTTTATACTATATTATGTTGATACCTCATTATTATTATTATACAGATTGTAGATATTTTTCAGAGTCATTTCAAAATAAAGGCATATATACCCCCCCAAAGTGCAATGTGTTGTGCAATTTGATTTTTGTCTTTACATATTTTTTACTACTTTGAACAATACAGTTCATTGCTCATTTATTAGCACTACATTCAACCATTTGATAAAAAAAGGAGGTCGCATTGTTCTGCACTGAATGAGTATGCCAGGGAAGAAAGCTACAGTATGTTGCCACCCTAATGTTGAGAAGTTGCCTCTCCATTTTGGTTTCATCCAAGTCTTGTTTTCTGGTGTGTAATGAACAAAACAACCTCTAGGGGTCTTATTTTCCTGTAGTTTGAAAGAGTTATGACCTCAGAATCAAATAGTTTGTCTACTGAACCTCTCATCTCTTCACAAAAAAGACATAAGTGAGATTCTATGTGTGATTGAGTACCTTTGAGATGCATTTAATATTTAAGGTACAGTGAGCTGTATGTTTATATTTACAGGCTATGTTTCACATGTAAAAATGTAAATTTGTTGGTGTTGCAATTCATTTCAACAGAAAATGTCATCCATTTTCAGAAACAAAGCATCTAAAAAACTATTTCAGTTCAAGGTCCACTTACTGGGTACTCTGAAGCTTTGGATCATATCTTATGATCTTCCTCAGGAGATGGAGTTTTCCCATTTGTGCCAGAATTACAGATGTTTTAACACCTAAAAGACATAGATTAGTAGGAATTAAAGTGCTCAGAAAAATATCTATAATTACATGACAACTGGGTGAACTCTAGTCTGCTGAAGAGGATCACAAGTCATGGATGAAAGCCCCAAAACAACCACTAAATGGACACAGAGGTGAGCTTTGTTTTCTAAACACATTTTAGAAGTCAAGAATAAACTTCCACTCACTCCAAAAAACATTTATACTTTAATTTACCCCAGGTAAATTGTGGTACCTGTCCATGCAGATAGTTGTAGCGTTGTTATACTATCACACGTAGCATCTGTTCCTGTCAGTTCAGCTGCTATACCTATACAATGGATGTGAATGGAATTTTGCTAGTGCTGCTACATGCATTCAAAATGTATATTTAAGTACTCAACAGCAGAATATCTTTCCAGAAGTAACTTCCTAGTTACTCTGGATAATCAACAGACCCAGAAAACACTCTGTGATCAGTTTTCAAAAGAATTATTTCCTCAATGGAAAGTAGTTCTGAATGAAACATTTAGTCAGTGTGGTTGTATTGGATGTTGTGTTTAATTAAATATCTGGATTTTGGTGTTTCACAGCCATATGCTTCAATGAGGATGGCTGGAGCAATAAGACTATGGAGATATGACTCCATATTTGAAAATTAGATATCACTGTTTTTGATTACTTTATCTGTGGCTCTTCCTACTGAAGACATACATACTTTAATATAGTTCACAAATATATATACAATTTCAACTTTAAAAAAGGGTAAATAATTTCCTAGAACAGCTGGGTGCTGTAGTTTTTAACAAATATTACTCTAACAGGAGGTATTTCCACTGGTATTTCCAGTGGTGGATTAATACGCATTTGGCATTTGTGTTCATTGTTATTTATAGTTTTTGGGCAACAGTGGAGCTCTATGGCACAGGCTTTGGATACATGGACAATACTTGTTGGCAGGACACATTTATTGTTGGTCTGGTCATGGGATTTGTTGACAATAAGACTAATATACAATATCACCAAACCTATACTTACACTTAACTTCCAAAAACATATTCAATTTACAGACAGATGTATTTTTAAACCGTAATTTTTACAATTCAACTCACTTGATAAAGTCTTTTCGTGTCTAGAAGCACTACTGGCATATTCACCCTCCTTTAACCTCATCGGTAAACAACTTGACTGAATGGTATTTTCATATGAACCCTGCTTCCTTGTAACATCCAGTTCAGGGTAATACAATACCAATACCTCTGTAGTACCAGATTCCCAATACATCACACCTTGTGTTTTGGCATCAGTAAAACATCAAAGGAAAAATTTAACACACTGCACAGGTGACTGCATAAATATGTATCAGAGCCAAAATAAATCAATAAAAAATACAGTGACTGTGCGCTAACTTTGCCTTCATACCTGAGCATGGCCTTGTTCTACTCTTACTGCACCTCTACTTATTCTTGCTTATGAGATTCCCCACTCGCTGCATGAATCGTCCCAGTTTGTTGTCAGCGCCACTTTGTGTCTGGTACACTGGATAGTTGTTCCTGTTCAAGGAAGAGCTCCTGGCTTTGTCTGAGGAATACATGGCTGGCATCCTCATACTTTCATTGCTAAGTAAATACTCGTATCGGCTGTAGGCTTTCTCTTTCCTGGTTTGAAAGACAGTTGCTCCCTCGTCCTCCAGAGCGCTCTTTGACCCTCGATCCTGCTCTGCTGTGAGGTTTGTCTTTCTTTTGCTTGAACGGAGAGGAGACAATCTTGGGAATCCAGATTTGTGCTTCTCAGTCTCTGTTGTGCTACTGACAGAGCTCTGCGACTTGGAGGTGTTCAGCGACTGACCTTTCTTTGGTGTTTGCTCTGCGGCAGATGAAGCCTGTGAGTGGTCTGCCTTGAGGGGTTGGTTTGACCCTGAGGGATTCTGTGATCTCAGTGAGGGCTTTCTTTGGAGAGGCTTCTCTTTTTCATCTTTCTTGGATGTTTTCTTTTCATCTGATGAGAGCATCGCTTGTACTTTCATTCTCATGGAATTCTTCCTCTGAAGCGGCGGTTCTTCTCGCTGCTTCTCGTGACTACCTTTAGCCTCCACTGTGTGCTGAGATCCTGCAGCTGTGTTTAAAATCTTTGGAATATTTTCTACATCATTAGTTACTGGTTTCTTTCCTTCTTTAGAAGCAGTTGAGCTTAAACTGTTGGCCACCTTTCCTACAGAACCATGACTTTTGGCTTGATCCTGACGCTGTGGTTCTGGAGGTAAGCTCGCTCTCGCAGGGTTCTCCTTTGGAGCAGCCATTTCTTTTTTGTGAGTTTCCTCACGTCCATTGTTGATTGCAGCAGGGTCTGAACTATTGACAAGAGGGTTTGAACCCTCTTTTTCTTCAGGAACCTCAGTCAAAGACTCCATCGCTCTTGGGTGCTGGACACTGAGTCCACTTGACTGCAAATGAGAGAGCTTGAGCGATGGGTCGTTCAGTTTCATATCTAAGTCAGCTGCCGATGTTGTCCTGGAAAGAGGCTCGTGCCAGTCGTATGTCTGCATCGTCTTTCGATCTGTAACTGTTTTGACATCATAGTGGGAGGCAGAGCGGTGGCCATCACTGAGAATCTGCTCTCTTTTGTCGCCCTCCTTGTTTGGCTCAGTGACTTTCTGGTTGGCTGATTCCATGTTACGTCCATTTTGTGCACTTGGCTCTAATTCTGCCATGCTCTGCCTCATGTCCAGCCCTCTCAATGAAGACATGAATTTAGATCTGTCTAGAGTGGGATACATAGCCCTCAAGGACTCTTGGCTCTGCCTAAGACTGGCATATTCCTGCAGACTGAGCCTCTTCTGCCTCATTTCTTCCATTCTGGACTTAATGTCTCTCGACCTGCTGTGGATCAGCTGTGACTGATGCTCGTTTAAGCCTGTTTGACTGCTAAATGGGGATCCCATGGGGGATATTACATCGCACAATGGATCCAGAGGCATATCGCTCTCGTTAAAGTATGTGTCGATCTTCCACCTGTGGAGTGATGTTTCAGAGTTGAACGGTATCAGATTTTGGTCCGCGCCATAGAGAGTGCGATGTCGACGCTGCTGAGACAACCTGTTTGTTAGCAGCAAGTCGCCACCCACCCTCAGGTTTGAACCAGTCCTCTCAGGAGCACCAGGAAATCCCATGTCCTTGGTCCCCATCCTCAGCCGAGTCATGGAGTTTAACTTCTGCAGTTCCCCGCCGTAACTGTGTCCCCGCACCAGATTCCCCATGTCAGGACAGTGAGACTGATGCAGCCTTTCCTGTACACTCAGGCCCCTGGTTAGCATGGCGGTGTTATTGAACCTATCATCCTGAGCACTTCTCACACCTTGCATCACTCTGGATTTCATGTGAATTTGGTGAAGGGAAAGTTGGCTGGAGTTTGGGCTCTGCAAGGCCACATTGTCTCTCGGGTACTGGAAAGATGGCTGCTCCCTGGACAGAAGTGCAGGAACTGTGGAGCGAGCGTACAGCCTTCGAAACTCCTCGTCATAAGAACAAACCAGCTGACCAGTGACGACCAAGACCATGCTGAGGTTGATCTTCTCATATATCCATGTATAGCTGAAAAAGGAAATGGAGGCTTAGCAACAGAAATCAAATGAGTCATGTCAGGTCAAACGAGTGACTTCTTCTCTGATCATTAATTTTTAAATCTGTGCAACAGACAGAGGAGCAAATAGGACAATTCATTGCTGGCTCAACTGTAGCAGAAGTATCTGAAAGGAAAGATTAGCACTGACTCACCTATAAGTTCCATACAAAACTGTTCGGCAGTCCACCAGCATGAACTTCTGCTCCAAACCTCCGTGAAACTTCACCCCAGACTGACACTGGTACTGCTGCCCCTGAACCGTCCGAACACGAATGTTCTGATGGAGAAAGAAAGTCACAAAGTTAGCTAAGCCAGAGCAAGGGACGGAAACAAATGACATCCTCTGTCATTAGTAGTTATTTGTACATGTACACAAAATCAGGAAATATATTTTTACTTTAACCTGCAATACCTAATTTCTGGCCACTGGGGGCAGCTGTGAACCCAACACTGTTATTTGCACAGCAACTGTTTGCTAACAATGCAGCAGTTAGCCTAGCAGTTATAAGCATTATTTGGAGATGCATTTGTGGTGTAATACTCACTTCCCTGTTAGGTTTGTTGTCTTTACAACCACCTGAGGGAAATATCTGATTATTTAGCTGCTAAATGTTCACCAGCTTGTCGCTAATTTTGTCTGAGTACAATTTCATGCTTGACTCGTAGAATTCAGTCAATTTTCAGAGCATTTTTGCTTTAAAAAAATGCTGTGTGATCTGATACATCGAAGACTTTCTTTAATCAAACTGTAGAAGTAAAAGAAGAGGCTACCAATGACTGCTTGGAAGTGTGAGAAAAATATTAAAAATGTAAAACCTCAGGTAAGATTCTCAGGTAAACTCTGCTGGCTACTTAGGTAGTACGTTTTCAATCACATCATCAGCTTTATAAAAGAAAAACAAAACAACAGAAACTGGAATGTGAAACAGCCAGTTTAAACTGGCCAGTCATCCGCAGGAAATGTTTCTGCCTAATTACGCTGAATTGCACAGAATTAATTCAGGTGGAGTATTGTTTGTTTGTGTTGGGCTGGGTTAAACGAGTTAGGTAGTATATGTCAGCAAAAGACAATATGGTATTATTGGATTTCACGATCATCTTCTCAGAAATAGTTATGAAGTCTGTGTCACGAGCAACAATTCAGACAGGTAATAATGTAAATAAAACAGTTAAGAGAACATGTTTGACATATTTAAGTCAGAGTTTTACAAGCATGTGGCCTCATCCAGCATTTAGAGAGTTGTCAGCTTTCTATTTATTGCTTAGGCACGGCAAGTTTTACTGGAGGTCTATTGGTGAAGTTTGGAGTGAGATATCTTAACAATTTCTGGATGGATTGCGATAAAATTTGGTTCAGACATCGATGATCCCCAGTGGATAATCCCCTGACATTTTTCATTTAGTGCCTCCTCCAGATTTGCTTGTTCAGTTATTGAAAAAATACTTCTTGATCTTTACAGTCTCAGCTGTGGGGCTCTAAGTCCAGCAAAACCATAGCTCTCCATTCACCATCTGTGATGCAGTAATTGTGTAAATGACCATTATAGCCTTATGCGTCTCTATTAATACTTTTTGTAATTTTTTCTTCTAAAATATCCCAGTTTTAACTTTCTGTCTTCTTGTCCTTTTACTGCTGCAGAGGAAAATATCATATAACACAGTCTGTTCTTCAGTAAATCAAAAAGTATTCCTATTTTAAATTAGCTACATTTTACTTTTAAGAAAACTGTAAACAAAGTAATTCTGGGAAATTAGGAAAGTAGAGGTTTAGTTTTTTTCCATTACTTTTAGCTTTAACACACACACACACAAAAGCACACACACCCTTTGTAATACTCGACAAGATCAAACCTGTGTGTCAGTTTCTCTGAGGCTGGTATTTTGATGTGGCTACTGGCTAAGCAATTTGCTGAGCTGAGAGATCACAAAGCCGTCACTGTGCTCATTCTGACGACTTGTTGTTTGGACTGCTGAAACATTTTTACCCTGATGCCGTTTAACAGGAAAATCCAGCCAGTCTCGCTAACAGATCCGTCCCCCACAGCTGCTGCAGTTGTCTCGTATGATAATGGCAGGTAGAAAATGCAGCAGGGGGAAAATGCCGGTAAATGACAGCATTTCCACGAGGGTGCGGAGCAAATGTCAGACTTAATCCACTAAATACTCCTGCCAATAGAAGAAAGGTCATGCCACAGGCGAAGCTTCTTCTGGCGGTGAAGCATTTGTGGAATACTAAACCACAATCATGCGACTGAAGGAGCAGAAAAATGCCAGAAAACGTCCACATCATATTTAACAAGTCAATATCAATGTACATCACCCACTACTGCTTTGAATAGTAAATGTTTGTCTTTGTGTGCATCTTGTTGACCTGACAAGAAGTGATAATCTCACTCTTCTTCTACTAAAATTAAATGTACATGCATGAATAGACTAGAGAGCAATAAAATCAGTGATTGCAGAGAGTTAATATTAGGGAGTGTGGGGGCAGATTAAAAGAGGATTAAAAGCTTTTTAAGGCTTTTAAATGAATGTTCTGTTCTCAGGTGATTCTCTATTTGTGCTAGTTTGATATCAGATTGTTGTTTACTTCACTGATTTAACAAAAAACTCCCACTCATTGTAGTTTCAGCTACAACAAACTGAATGCATTCTTACCCGGTCTTCATTCATTTTTGGTCTTGAGATATAAATACATCTGTTGTGCATGAAAATCAGATGAATACATGAGGACAAAATGTTACTCAGGCAACTTTTAGAAGAGGACATTTCATTTTGGAAAGCTTTTTAACTCAGTCAAATCTGTTGAGTAAATAATGACTTAAATGACAAGTTCAAATACTACGCATGTATGTTTCAAAGTCTGAGCCCATTTTCCAAAACTGTGTGCACTTAAAAGTTGACTTTTAATGGATTTCAGTGGAGGATTGTGCAGAAACAGTCGATGTATTTCTTCTTAAAGATGTTGGGATCTCAAGAGGCTAATTTCACTTTTTGCAACGTGTGACTTATAGTAAATAAATATTGTTAAAGCTTGAAGACAGGTGTTGTTTACCTGCCAAAATAGCAGCAAACTAAACCCTCAAATCTGCATGACATCCTTGTACATGTGCAGTCATTACTCCATGTTCTCAAAGAGCACACAGAGCGTTCAGCATATTTATCAAACCTCTCCACTTGACACTTTGCCCCTGTGATGTGGGATTTCACAGCGTCGTGTTTCTCTCACCTTAAAGTCCTGGATGTTGACGCCCACCCTGTGCGACATGGTGAGGAAGCTCCTGAAATGGGAGTCGTCCAGGAGGATGTAGACCGTCACTCCCCTCAGCGTCGCCGTGATGAGCTCTTTAAAGATGTCGACGTCGGTGAAGACGTCCATCGCTATGGCAATTAGCTGGAGGCACATCAGACACGTGGACACACTTTTACAGAGAGAACAACGTGTTTCATAACTTAAAGGTGAAAAAAGAGTCAGAGATGTGACTGTTAAAGATGTTTTGTGACAGGTAGAAAGTAAAATACGAGTAAACGTGAGTAAATGAATGAATGAATCTGGATCTGTGACGCTCACTGAAACCTTACACAAAAATATACAAATATATGAGTTGCCTGTTTAAGTAGTGAAACTGTGGTGCCTGTGGAGTCCTTATCATGTTTTAAAACATCTGGAATCTCCTTTGTGGTTTGCACAGTACATATAATTATATTTCTGTCCTGCTGCACTGAGGTGAGGACATTTCAAAACATTTAAAAACTGTGAAAGATTTAACCCACATTCTCTGGCCTGATGTAAAGGACACATGGCAGCGTGTAGTGTCAGATAAATGTCAGTTATAAGAGGAGTGGTTCTCTGAAGGTATAAAAAAAGCACGACTGATTGATGGTACGTGTCCTGATAAGGATCAGACCAGGTCTGACTTGTTGCAGCTGCAGCTACATCACCGTGTGCAGCCTGAGCAGTGTGTATCAAGAGGCTGAAAGTCCATTTCTCTGCACACTCAGACAAAGACACACACGCCCTGCTGTAGTTTATGAATGATTACTTCCAGCCCTGGAGACAGTGTGCGGAGCTGTAGAGCATCGAGCACATTCAAGCTCCGACACGTCGGCTGGTTAATGTCATGTGTGTGAAAAGTGGAACACAACCTTCATGTTAACCTTTTCCATGAGTTTCACAGTAGGCAAATTAAATTTAAATTTCTGTGTAAAGCTGAGAGCAGTATGTGTGTGTGTGTGTGTGTGTGTGGAGAGAAACGTTGTCTGTTGATTACATGTTAAGTTGTGTTGTATTTCATGCTGTGACAAGACCTATCGTCATATTCTTGTAAAAAGAGTAATGAGTGATAATTCGCCTCAGGTGCTTAGTTTATCCTGTGAGTCAGAGCTCTGCCAACTGCAAGACACTGTTGTAACATTAGTGTCTGCTGTGTCTCAGTATTTTACTGCATGTTCGGAACAAAATTAAAGTCACACTGCAGTCTTTTTGTGACTCCATCCGACAGGTGATCGTTTTATTAAATGTTCAGTGGAAGTTACTGTAAATTAAAAGGTTGGCTACTAATGATTCTATTCTTCTTCTTCTTCTTCTTCTTAATCATGTTTATGCTTTCATTGGATTAGATCTACTTCTGGTTTCATTAAAAGCATTTCACTAACTTAACTAAACTAAAATCTAATGGAGTTGGCCAGTTATTATCAACAGTTTACCATTTATTAAAAACTAACCTCCTTCTTAACCCCAAGCTGTTTGTTTGTGTTATTGTGTGACTTTCAAATGCTTTCCATAAATAACAGCACCACACAAAACAACACCAACAAACTAACCAACAGAGAAGATGATACTCCAGCTGCTCCTGTGTTCTGCTCACTAAAACTCCTGTTTTTGTCAATGGAGCCTGGTAGTGATGTATAGTGATGTTTCTGTTGAACTACATTGCAGCACCGATTCCAAACCTTCCTAATATACAGTTCTGGGAGCAAGACTTGAACTTGTAATGGAGGTTCTTAAGTAAACTTTAAGTTGTCACTCTCTGAGTGTGGCAGCTGAAAACCGCTAACAGAACGGTCAACCTCTAGCTTAGCCAGAAGCATGAAGCTGCGTTCTAACGTGCAAACTGACACAGGCTCTTACCTGAGGACTGACACAGGTGAAGTGCATCTATCCAGACTTTGTGATGTGTTCCTGCACGTTTTATTTAACTAGAGCGGTCTTGCTCATCAATGTAATAGAGCCAACTAAGTACCAGATCACACAGTTCTTTGCCAGATACTACTTGGGAAATAGGAGATTGTAGAATCTTGAAAAGAACTTTTACCATTTTGTAAATTTTAAGAGAGAGTAGAGTAGAATAAACCTAAAGGCCATGACATCTTGTTGATGACTGATGGTTGCTACAGGACTGAAAAGTGTAATTATCCTGCAGCAAATGGTTTGAGATGGATGTTTTGGAACAATATAAATGGCCTAGTCAGCACTGGGTGTGTAAATGTATACTGTGGCCAAGCCCTACAGTCCTGCTGTGTCTGTGTGAGCAGAGAAATATGTAGTGATGCGTATTTTCCTCTGAGTAAAAGCAACACCTTTCATTGTGTGTCTGTGCTATTATTGTCCCTGTACTCAGTGTGCAGGGTTACGTATGTGTGCACCAAAGACAGGAAGATGGAGCCTCACACCTTTATTCACCCCGACACATCAGCTAAGTCCGGTTCTGAGTATCTGGTCCTCACCTGCCTCGCCTCCTGAATCTGTCTGCGAACCACCTCTTTAATGGTGGGCGTGTTTTGTCTCGGCGGGTGAAACAGCAGGCTGATGCTGGTGTCCATGCCCTCCAGCGTGACCTCCGGCCAGCCCAGGTCCAGGTCTGGCACCTCCTCGTCCGACTCTGTTGGGAAGTAGGTGGAGGGTTTGCCGTCGTCTGCGACCCGTCTCCCCTCGGAGTCGTCCTCCACAACTGGTAGCTCTGCATTTTCCAAGATGAAGAAGATCTCCTCCTCTGACAGGAAGTGGCTGATCTGCTCGGCTCGGAGGAACTCCTCGTAGGCCTCTTTGCCCCCGCAGAGCAGGGCATAAATGGCCAGGCGGTAGGATTCTTTGTAATGTGGCTGAACGTAAAGCGGAGTGTCGTCTTCTTTCAGTGAAGACAGGCAGGACAGATTGGACTCCATGGACGTCTCTGAATCTTTGTGAGTAACAGGCCTTTTTTTTCCCCCTCCTGTACCTTCAGGTGTGACTAGTTGTGCGACTGTTAACCATGCTGTTCAGACATGAAACCTTCCTCTGATGAAGCAACAGATGCTGGAGATCTCACTGAGAGAGGAGAAGAATGGTTTACATTCAGTATGAGAGGTAAAAAATATAAAAACCTGTCCGTCAAGTCTGATTCACCACAAGTAGATAAACAATACGAGGCATGTGGTGACTTCTTCAGTCAGTTATCCTTGAATATTTTGACTGAAATCAACTGAGAAAGTATCCAGTAAAAAAACAAAGTAATTGAAACACTTACTTCATGATTTGGTAAAGGAAATCTTGGATTTCTTGGAGTCTGGATCTTTAGGAAACGGCTCAAAAAGAACCAAGTTAAACCCTCCAGTCAGCCTTGGTGTCTGTTCTCTCTCCTGCAGCACTAAGGTGTGGATTTGAACTCCCTATGCAAAAGAATAGCCTGTTGTACCTGCCCTGCTCACTCCACTGACAGCTCAGGTGCTGTAACAAGCCCTGCCCACCTCGACTCACCTGGGTTCCAGAAAGCAGGAGCAGGTTTGTTTACCTGTTGCGCAGTCTCTCTGACCCTGGATGCAGCACGGCCTGTGCTGCTGCAGGAATCATGTTACCACCTGATGTATGTGGTGTGAGGCAGAGAGAAGATCAGTCACAGAGACGACAGGAAGGAGGCTGATAAGTCAAGTTTATTGCCATCACAAAGCATTGTGGGAGCAAAACCAAAAAGAACCATCTGGTATCTGCTGGTCATTTCCCTCAGTACAGACAACAGATCCCCAGCTGTGAACCTGCTAACTCCCAGCTGGTTTGGTTTAAAGGATAATTCTGGTTTCTAACAACTTAACAATCCCTCAAATACCTGGCGAGTACAAGTTTATTACTGTGGCTGACATGAAGTTGTATTAAACCAGAACTACCATTTAACATCCACAAAAAAATAAATGAATACAGGCATTCCACCAACGTTGCATAGTGGAAGGTGCAGCTTTTAAAACACTGAAAATTAACATCTACCCTGGTCTGTTCTTTTTCTTTTTTTTTGCTTGTGTCGAAGCACAGTGACCAGATGAATGACATGAAGTAACTGAAAAGGACATCTATGTTAGTATCCACTGTAAAAGTCCCTCTTTTGTTGGTTTGTCCTATGTTTATTGTGCAACTAGTTCTCGAGAAGTAGCACAAGAAAAAACTGCGAGGACTAGTTAGCAGCCTGTGTTTTGAGAGTCGTAGTCCAGAGAGAGCGGCGGAGCAGAAAGTGGGACTTTTAACAGCGGCTACGTCTAAGTAAGTACTTCTTAAACTGGTTTCACACTCATGCTAAAAATCAGCGTTGCTAACAGCACGTGTTTCCCCTCTGATATCTCCACCGCCGTTTACTTCCTCGGTGGGGTCGGGGACTTCATGAATCTGGGTGGGGTCGGTGACTTGACGCTGCGAGGTGGAGTCGGGGATTTCGGGGTCGGGGTGGGAGACTTGGGGACCGGGGTGGAAGCAGGGGTGGACGCCGGGGTTGGGCTCTTCAGGGATGGCGCTGGGGTCTGGGCCTTGGAAGGTGTGGGGGTTGGGGTCTTGGATGGGGGAGCTGGGGACCTGGGTGGCACAGGCGTGGCTCCGGGCGTGGCTGCGGGCGTGGCCGCGGGCGTGGCTGCGGGCGTGGCCATTTTGGGCTGCCCCAGTTTGGGCTCGGGGATCTGCTCGCCGTGCTTGTAGACGCTGACGGTGATCTCGACGAACTCGCCGCCGTACTTGTTCCGCACGTTGATGCTGTACTTGCCGGAGTCTTCGGGGGTGACTTTGTTGATGACGAGGCTGGCGAACTTGCCGCCGTCAAACGTGACCCGGGTGTGCTCGGTGGAGGTGACTTCCTGCTCGTTCTTGAACCAGGTGACCTCAGGGGTCGGCTCGCCCCACACGGTGCAGGTCAGGCTCAGGGACTGTAGGGGGTCGAGAGTCAACTCACGTCAAACATCACTCAGAGAGAAGTTTCCAACAATGTAGGTTTGTTTAAGGACTGAGTTGTGTTGTCCAGAATGTGCTTTTTAAAGTCAAATTATTTACTTATCATTTATTTATTTCTGTTCATTTCTTCAGGCTTGATGATTCTGAAAAACTTAAGTTGTGCTTCAGTAAGAGAATCAGAGTTTTTAGCAGAACTTGGGAGAATATTTTGCTTGAGAAATGAAATGTTTGACCCCTGCAGCTGTATATCTGGTGTCTTGTAAACTCATTAGAGTTGGGCACTTTGTGTGCACGACACAAAAATAAAACAAAATACAACACAAACTATAATAAAAGCAATTTAAGGGCGAGGTAAAATAAATTGTAAAAGAGCCCTGAGGGTCTGGACTCCCAACAGGAACTGAAAGATAAATCTGAGAGAGGTAACACGGTTAGAAAGAAGAAAACTATATTTCTGCTATAGACAGTAAGGGCTAATGGTAATGTGTGTTTTTAAAGAAATAACACACAGGTTTAATCACCCTTTGCCTTCTTTGGCTACAGCCTGTAACCAGTCCAAGTCGAGTCACGAGTCACTAGACTAAAAGAAAGGTTTTATAAAAATCTGCATCTTCTAGAAACACTATCATACTCGCATTGGATGGCTGCTTCAGCTTGTCTGTTCTTGTTAAATAAAATAAATTAGAACGCTCTTATATAACTCTTATTTTTCTGTTTTGTTCCAGCACTTGTTTCGTAGGAATGCTGCTGGGGAAGTGCAGCTCTAACCCTTGACCTTCTTCCTATGTGGCTGCTGTAATGACGTAAACAACATACCTACAATAAAGGTGTTTAAAAAAAAAAAAGATCATGTTGCATCATCCCTGCAGCACAGTGTTGATTTATATCAATCTGACAAATCCTCACCTTCTCCTCCATGATAGTGACCACGTCAGGCAGACCGCCGACCACTCTGCCACGGTCTGAGGACACACAATGAAACATAAGTCACCTCTGCTCCGACTGTAAAGCAGAAAAAACCTGCAGCTCTGCTTCAGTGAACAATATCACCCTGTTTACACTGTGAGCTCATGTAAAACCACCTCTCCCAGTGTAAACAAGGCCGAGATGTACAGAAGAAGAAGAAGCTGTGACTCTCTGAACTCTTTGAAAGCAAATAACTCGCCTGTCAGTCTCTGCATATGTAACCTTTTAAATATAGGTCAATGAATGAGCCTGAGGAGAACACAGTGTAATACTCACTCTTCTCGGCGAATGCAGCTGCCCTGAGAGATAAAAGAAGGACAGTGTGATTAATATAATGTGGACACAATTTAAAATACATGTCTACAAAGAAGTGGACTGCTGCGTAACTTACTTAAGTCTCAGGTACTCCTCATAGGCATCGGTGTATGCTGCAAAAAGACAGAGTGGTAAAATAAGATAAATACGCAAAACTGATTAAAAGGAAAACAAATATATGAGAATGAGAAGTTCCTGTGTACCCTGTCCAGAGAGGTCAAAGGTCCTGGTGTAAGTCTTGACGCCGTCTGAGATCTCGATGGAGTAGTGACCCTTCTCCTTGTCGGACGGGTCGCAGATCTGCATCCAGGCCATCTCTGCGGTGCCACCGATCCTCATCTTCTCAGAGGAGGCGATCTTACTCTCCCTGCAGGTTCACAGGCCACAGGACTCAGTTCTTCACTTCAGACTGAGGCTGCGCTTTTTACTGCATGTTCATTGTGCAGTGTAACAAACCAACAAACAATAAATCAGTTCAGGTGTTTTGCTTCTGACAGAAAACACCTGCTCTGATGTGACTGATTGATGAGATGCCAGAACTCTGACATATGTTAAAGTCTTGGCACCGGTTTAGTCTTGATTAATGACGTGTAATACTGTATAATCTGGCTCCACGGAACTGCAGTATGTTTGTGCATGTGTTTCTGTTGCCATCATTTAAGGTGCTATATGTACGTTTACTCACCAAGAGCTTCAGCCATTGTTACATTTCTAAGTTAAGACGTTAGAATACTTTGCTTTTCTCCGACTGAGCCCTTCCCAAAACAGAAAACACCAACATATATCAAGTAAAATAATCAAAAACGTTCCAGTGTCAGCAGAAACAGTAAGAAGCTGATTGAGAAAATGAGTTTTCAGGATCTTGAATGTTGAGTGGGGATGTGTTTTCAACCTGTAGATGATAAACTTTCTCTGATAAATATGAGTGAACCAGGATATGAATATTGGTTAGTATTTTACGTGGTGAGCTCACAAACTGCCTGCTCAAACCTTTGTGCATCTCAGCCGTTAAAGTAAATATCGATCGTAAACTGTACTTGTGTTTCCAGACGGTCTTCATCTCCTCTGTGTAGTAGTTCATGTAGCACTGCAGCCTGATGCCCTCTGGAGTACACTGCAGCACCAGGTCAGAGGCAGACGAACCTGAGAGGCACAAACAAACAAACAAACACACAGTCAGAGACAGTGGTCTGATAATTAACTGTCTTCTGACTCTCTTATTATTAACACAATCATCACATCCTGTCAAACACATACTAAACGTCAGGTTTAAGTCAGCGAATCAGACTCACCAGCAATCTGGGCGATGGCGTTGATGATGTCGTCAAACACTGCGAATCAAAGAGAGAGGGGAGGACGGATTAAACACTGCGACGTGTTGATTGTAACAAGAACAAACAACAAAATAACTGAGCAGTTCTGAGGAAATAAAAACTGACCTTTGCCTGAAATGTCAAACGTAGATGTGTCCTTTCCTCTGTCGTCGCTGAGCACGGCCTTGTAAACTCCCTGATCTTTTCTGGAGAACTGAGGGAACAAAGATTATTGTATCAACGAGAAGCAGCAACCAGTAACTTTAAATTGATTTTTTTCCTTTGGGGTTTTTGAACAATAAAAACATTTTCTCTTAAGAATGATAAACTGTAAACTCATGAGAGCTTCTGTCATGTTTTACCAGACTGTGTTTGCTCATTTGTCTCTTTTTATTCATTTATTTACTTACTATCTATGTTGTCTTTCTTCTTTTCTTTTTTTGTATTTGTTCAGAGTTTGATTTCAGTTACTGTGCAACAAGTGTTTTGTTTGCATGAGCCACTAGTTCCATATAGTGGCTCATGCAAACATAAAGTGTTAAAATGGAGAAGGTAAATCAACGAGCTCCCAGCTGCACTCTGCTGATTCAGTCTGCAGTAGTTACCAGGGGGATGGGGAGGGCACAGGCTCCAGACATGACGTTGGGAGGAGTCTCCAGAACGATCTCTTCCTCCTCTCTGTACCAGTTGAAACGTGTCTCCTTCTTCACGTTGGCCACCTGACACACAATCAGCACATACAGGGATTAGATTCACTGGTGGAGCAGGAAGAACCTTTAAAACAATAAATACATGCTTTTTAAATCAACTTTAAAATGAGCCAAGGCTTTAAAAAGTTGTTGTCACCTTGCAGGCGAGCATCACGTTACAATCCTCAGTGACAGTGAAATACAGATACTCAGAGAAATGTGGACCTAAAACAAAAAGTGGGAACAGATGAATCAAAATAAACCAGTCTTATGAACATGAAGAGCAACAATGAATAGAATAAATAACAATAATAATAAATAATATGTGTTTAGGTCGTGTGTGTGTCAGTACCTTGCTTCCTGATGTGCTCTCTCCTCTGAAACTCAGCCTCCTTCAGAGCAGCCTTGAACACTGACAAAGGAAAAATACAACAGTCACCCTCAATAAATGTGCCTTTACTGCTGCTGGGTGTTTGTTACCAAAAGTCAGATGTGACTGAAAACCAATTATTGGCTGTTGGTCTTAACATTTGACCGTTTTCTCGCCCAGGATTTGTAGGAATTTATTTTGAACAGACAAGAGTTTCATGGCCTCCAGAGGGTTTTTCTACATTTTTGCTTAAGTGAGATATTTATTTTCTTTCCTCAGATTTTCATTTTTCTTCAGGATGGAAAACACCCGGAGCAGCGTTTAAACCAACATGGGAGACAGTGTTGATCTATCTGCTTCTCTTTTCGATGAGACTACTTTTAATTATTGATGAAAATAAATAAATCTGATAAATGACCCTGTACTTTCATCCAGCTCATTTACCAGCGATCTAAAGACAGTAATGTGAGGGTGAAGAAAGCCTCACCATCTCCCACCAGCACCAGGGAGCTCTGGGTTTTGGCCTTGCCGTCGTTGATCTGGCAGGTGTACGTGCCCTCGTCCGATCTGGTGAAATTATCCACAGTCATCTGGATGATTCCTGTGGCCACGTCGTGGCTGATCTTATGACCCTGAGGGGGAAAACGAGGAGAAGAGTTATATTTACAAACCACCAAGAAATCAGGTTCAAATCTGTGTGTTAATTATATCTTTGTCTCTGTGCTGCACGTAAGAAACGAATGGAGTTCTATAATATTACTGAGCATCAGATTTAGTTGTTGTCACCATATTAAAGAACTGTAACTTAATTTGAAGACTAAAGGATTAAAAGACATCAGAGCCGACTGTCTGACAGGAAAGATTTGTCTGTTTGTTTGGTTTCTTTGACAACAAGCGAACAGTGTAAGATGATCAGTTAACCTGAAATGTCAGTGCCTGAGGGGGTAAAGTTTAAATTAACTCAGTATGAATGTTACCTCTCCGCTGGTGACCTCCTTGTCGTTAACGACGAACCTGTAGGACACTGAGGGCGACAGTTTGACGGCCTGCAGCCAGAAACGCACGTGACCCTTCTCCAGGATCTCGTAGCTCAGGCCATGTTTCAGAGGAACAACTGCACGGAGACAAACAGCAAACAAAGATTAGATCCTGAGGAAATACTACTCTCAGCAACAATCTTTTTGTCTTTAAAAGTCTTGTGAGGTCTGATACTCACTTGGATGTCTGATGGCATAGCTGAGCTCCAGCATGGTGTTCAGGGCTGTAAAGTGGATTCAAGACAACATGAACACAAACAAGCAAACACACCAAATTTGTTTGTATGCAGTCACTACATGTAAACTTCAGGACATACCGTCCTCAGTCAGTGTGTGGCTGGCAGAGACTCCATCGGTGTCAGTGACGACCACAGAGTATTTGCCCAAGTCGTCCTTATCAGGGTTGGTGAAAGTCAACCTGGAGCTGTGAAGCAAACAAACACAACAACTGTTAAATAAAGTTAACACAGTTACAGCCTTCAACTCTACAGGGATAAAACTTATTATTCGAGAAGTCACTGCAGATCTCACTTTAATTTTAGAAATAAATAAATTAAAAATACTCCGAATTTTATTCCAAATTGTGCACAGTTTTCTTGCTGCTGTGTGGTGTAAAGCAAACTTTAAAAATGTTGTTTTGTATTTTAACAGTTTTTCTTATTGTTTTATTTTATGAATCTGTAATTTCTTCACTATTTTCTCATAATTTCCTGAGAGGTTTCTTGAAAAAGAAGCAGAGCTGCCGCCGACTGACAAAGATTCAAATGATCAGCTGGAGATCCCTCAGTCGTTTAGTTCAGTTTTTTATTGCTTCTTGTATTGTTTGTTTTGTTTTGTCACCGAGCACTCCTTCACAAACTGCCAGTTTGATGATGTTGCATGTAAAAAATAGAAAAAAGAAAAAAGAAATGAATATTTGTTGAATATTTGTATTGAACAGTCAAATCTTGGCTACAGCCCTGAAAAGAAGTAAACTAATAGTTTCAGAACTTTGTCTCGTTATTAGGAGATTGTTAAAATAAAATTTTTGTTATTTGCTGCAGTAAATTACAATGCTTGGATTTGGATGGATTACATTACCCCGCACATCGTGTTCTGTTGTGGCTGAAACTAAAAAAAAGAACGTGAGGGGGAGGTCAGCTGTTCAACATCACTTGAGGGGAAAACACACTGTTTGCTCTGAGTGCTTTTGTTTAACAGAATATTTTATTCTTTTCAGAGAGTCGTTCTAAATAACTGTTCTCTGTTCTCTGCCTGCAGCCTCTGTGATGATGTGTTGAGGATAACAGCGAGCTTACGTTCTGCCCTTCACTGAGACGGCGAGCCTGGGGCAGTCACCGATGGGCTTGTAGTTCTTGGACCACACGAACTTGGACATCTCGCAGATCTCACAGGCCTCAAGAGACAGGAAGACGTCTCCGGTTTCCTCATCCACGCCGGCCACGATCTCCTGGGTGCCTGTGAACATGAATAACATGAGACCACTTTGATGAGAAATCATACAGAAAATCTGTCTTTGGGTATGGAGTCTTTACTCTGTATCAAAACATCCTGCAGTGATGCCAAATATAAAGCCTTTATTACATTTACCCAAAATATTTAATACTTTGGTAAAGACAATAAAGTTCTTTCTTAGTCAGGAAAACACAGAGCCTTCTGGAGGACTTCTCAGACCTCTTAGAGGACTGCTAAAACCTTCAAGACTCCTTGAATCTTCTAAAGGACCTCTACAACCTCCTCATCAAACACTTAAACTTCCAAAACTACATGTGGAACAACCTCTTAAAGGGCCTCCATAACCACTAAGGCACATCTAGAGTTGTTTTAATGACTACTAAAACCTCCTAAAACCATTCATAGAACCTCTTCAATCCACTTAAACCTTCTAAACAATCCCTAGAACAACCTGGGAACCCCTAGTCCCTCCCTCAGGTTCTGTAATGAAAGTAAAACCCAACAAGAGAGTTAATAAGCCTCAAACTTGTCTGTATATGTATGTACTCTCATTATAAGACTATGTATGTTTGATGAGCTGGAGACTCAACACATCCCCAGACATGTCGGCAGGAGTTTTGTTAATATAAAGGGTGTGGTGCGGAGCAGACGTCGGCAGCGTTAAGTTGTTGTTACCTGGGAGAGCTTTGGCACAGACTGGCTCAGACCGCTGAGAGGGTTTTCCGACACCATTTGCATTGATGGCACGAACTCTGAACACGTAGGTTGCGCCTTCCTCCAGACCAGTCACCTGCAGTAGACCACGGAAACATTTTGGTATTTGGTGGATAAGATGGATTATTGTTCATAAAGCACGGCACAGAATCTCCGGTCAGGCTCCTACCTGCAGGTAACAGTGGCTCACAGCTTCCTGGTTCAGAGTAACAAAGTCTGATGATCCCTTTTTGGCCATGTCCACAAAGTATCCGGTGACAGCACTCGCTCCAGTGTAGACCGGCGCCTTCCACAGGATGATCAGGGAGTGACTTCTAACCTCACTGAAGCTCAGGTCGTAGGCTGGGCCTTGAAGTAAAGAAATAAACATCATGTCCGGTTGTTCCAGCTGTAGTATTGTGGTCTGACTTGTGTCGACGCGGCTCTTACCTGGCTCGTCCATGGTCCAGGCTTCACATTTCATCGATTCACTGGGAGCTGACGGTAGACCGACACCAGCCAGGTTAGCGGCCTGGACCTGGAACCAGTAGAAGTTTCCCTCCGTCAGATCGCCAACCTGAAGACACGGAGAAAACGTTTTGATGTTATCATCAGATATCATGATCCTCCATCTAAAGCAGCTGCATAACAATCGGATAATTTGATGTGCGATTGATGCCTCTTACAGTGCAGACTCTCTCCGTGAGACCGGCCTGGTTGACCTCCTTCCACTCCAGATTGTCGGCGTCATGCTTGTCGACGTAGTAAGCCGTGATCTTGGAGCCGCCGCAGTGTTTGGGGCTCTTCCAGGCCAGAGTAATGGAGGAGCCGTCACAGCTCAGCATGGTGATGTCAAAGGGATCGCTGGGAGTCGCTGAAGCACGTTACAACATTTACTCTGTTACTTTAAACACTTAGATCCCCTTAGACATTTTCTATCATTGAGAGCTGCACACATATCTTACATTTAAAAATAAGTTTTAACTGGTGCAAGTGTTTTCTAAAGAGGGAGCGTGAACTCTTTCTGGCACCAAACAGTGCTCTGTGTTACTACAGTGAGTTCTGTGAATAAAACACGCAAAAACAGTGGAGGTGGAGGTCGTGGGGTGAGACAGGTGGGAGAAAATTAACATAGCGATATAATACATACCGTACTCCACCCCCCCGCCTGGATAGAGCAATGAAATTAGCAACACAAAACAGCAAATGAAAGAAAAATGAATCGTGTTTATCAGCTGTTGTTGTTAATTATGTGTTTGTCTGATCGTATAAACACCAGGCTGTTCGGTGTTTGTCTTACTGAGGGTCGGCTCCACAGCGATGGGAGAAGACTCCTGTGACTCCTCACTGAGGCCGAAGACGTTGACGGCCTGGACACGGAAAACGTAGGACTCTCCTGGGATCAGGCCGTGGACCACGAACCTGAGACACACAGCCAGTTTTCATATGGATTACAAACCCAGTTAGCATCATGCAACAAAAAATTTAAATATTATTCAGAAAAGCGAGTGAAACGTTTTCAAAGAATCTCCCAAACAGATCAGAGAGATGTTATTAAGGCTTCTTAAGATTCCTGGGTGCAGTGTTGAGAAATAAAACTTACAGACGGAGTGTTTTGATGATAAAGAGGGGATTAGCTTGTGCTACTTTCCCTTAGGGGGGTGCTTTATTGGTATTACCTGCTGTGTTTGAAGGGTTTGTGGTTGCACGGGAACCAGTCCTTGGATCCGACGACGCGGCCGTCGATGTAATATCCCATGAGGTTTTTCAGATGTTTGGGAGGATCCCACTGCAGAAACACAGATGTCTTGGTGTTCCTGGTGGCAACAACCTTACCAGGAGCAGAGGGGACGCCTGTTCACAGAGAGAGGAGCTGTTATTAAATACCACTTCATGAAATTCAGACATTTTAGTTGCATTGAAAAGATACAGGTAGATTTCTAACATCTTAACGCTGATATTAACCTGATATTTCAGGTAACTGAAAACTGCAAGTCAGCGCTGTGAGAAAATAAGTTTGAACGTTCACTCGTCTCTGGCTCGAAGTGGTGGACCCAAGTCTCATCCATCGTAATGAGTGTTCATTTTCATTTTTCAGAAATGCAACAAAAGCTATTAACTTCAGACTTTCTGTATTATCACTCAAAGAGGTAAAGATTTGATCAACCTCATCAGGACGATTCAGATGGCGTCAGATCAGAAAAAAAACGTTCAAATGCTCGACTCTCTTCTTCTACTTACTCCAGGTAACATACTGATTCCTATCCATGGAATAAAAATAATAAAAATAAGCAGTAAATTCCACCTACTCCAGGTCTGATGTGAACATCTGGTGTCCTCCACTTACTGTACTGCAGGTGACAAAAGGACTGCCACTTGTAAAACATGCAAAACCTTCAAAGGTGTCTCCTCTTGGTGTTTTCAGTGCAGTGTGAGCTGTTGTTGGACATTACGTGAACAAACACACGCTGTGATTTGTGGTCTGTGAAACTGGTTTGGTGCCTGGGTTAAACACAACATGTGGGGGTTTTCTTTTAAAGATCCAAGGAAATGATTTAGAAACGTTCCCACATAAAACAAAACGAGGTGAAGCCACATGAGATTTGATTAAGCAGAGATTTAGCGGGCTGTTTCAAAGTATTCAGCGCAAAATAAAATGAAAAACCTGCATACAAACACAAGGTTAGAGCACAAACACACACAGTGGAAGAGTGAACTAAATGTGTGACGTTAGAACATTTCCATTAAACTCTACGTACCAACCGGCAGCTCAATACCTGCAAAATACAGCGACTCACTTTGAACAAAAGCTGCATTTTTTTCATTCCACGTGTTTGTGTTTGCAGATGCATTTACATGTTGTAAACACTGAAACTCTTGGGGTGTTTAGAGAAATACTAAAGTGCCGTTTTAGAAGAAATGAATTCTGGGTGAGATGATGAGACTATGTGAGGAGAAACTAAACACCTTGAATTTTAAGAAACAGACATGGTCACATGTAAAGAGTCTTAAATATGGATTTTGTCTCATCTTATTTTAAAATAAACTCTTCATTAGACGCCTCAGATAAAACCTGCTGTTATCGGGGCTAATATTAATCCAAGACCTTACTCATGTTGTTCTTTTTTATCACAGTTCAACAGTGAGATGTGATCAGCACCACTGGGAGCTATGACACAGTCAGGGAGTGTACAGAGAATATTTGTACGAGTATGACTCACTGGTGATCTTACAATAAATAAACAAGCTTCAGTGTATTAGAAACATGGAACAGGTTTTGTTTGTTATGCTGTTAAAATGAAAAGATGCTTCTGTTTGTTTTTTTTTTTCTTGTGGTCACATAAAATATTGAATTTACTTTATTATTTATATTATATTATTTATGTTGACCTTTTAAAGTCCTTATTCATGAACATTATCACAGTTTGTGAGATGAAATTTTGGTCTTTGAATGCACCATTGGAGTATGACACAGCATATCTGTGTTCTATATCTGTGACTCCCGGCCCTTACCGTCCTCATCCACCTTTTGGATGGGCTCTGAGGGCACAGAGGCCTCGCTGGAGCCGTACATGTTCACCGAATACACTCGGAACTGGTACTTTTGCCCGTCTTGCAAATCAAAAACCGGGTAACGGGGGGAGTGCAGTTTGACTGCCGTGTTGATCCGCTGCCACGCTCCAGTGCCTGCTAAGCACTGTGGGAGAGTCGGGGAGGGGAGGGGGGTGAGAAGGTACAGCCATCTGCAACAACCTCATCAATGTAGCATGAACACAAATAAACTATATTAACTATAAACCTGTGATAAACCTGCATTACCCACCTGTACAGGTCAATTATTTCAATGACATTGAACATGTAAGGATCCTTCTATGGATTTCTCTCTGCGTTAATTACAACTAAGTGGAGCCCCAACAATGCAAGTACAGTAGCATGTGGTGAGCCTTCAGTATGTGTCTGTAATATTACATAAGCATAAAAACAAAACACATTTAACCTCTTAAACTGAGCCGATAGCTCCGTCTTTACAAACTGCATCTGAAAGTTTTCCAAAATAGAAATATGTCTGAGTGAATTTGAAATTGGATTTAATATTTAAAATGGTGCGACACGGTCACGCAGCGAGGAAGAAGCTTCAGGTAACATGGAGGATAATTTACCTCCCAGAGTTTAAGAGGTTAATGTCTTTTATTATATTTCAACTACAGCACTGAGTTGAACAGAGAGCTACATTGATGGCAATGGATGGCCAAAAGGTGAAGCGACACACACCTTCTCGATGACGTACCACAGCGGGGCTCGTCCGCGAGGGCTGGGAGGCTTCCAGCTCAGCACGACGTACGATTTGAAAATCTCAGACGCATGCACGTCGGTGGGCTCCCCCGGGATAGTTACGTAGCCTAGATTGGGAGTGAACGGTGTTGAGGCATAAAGTACATACAGCAGCAGCGACTGCAGAAGTCCCACATTATGCAGTGTTCTTTTTATTGAATGTTTTTAATGATGCATTTTAAATTTACTTTATAAAGATGCTTTTATCCAAAGTGAAGTGTCCTTGAAGTGAGAATAAATCTGTTCAAGTGGAAGGAAATCAGTTTAAAAAGTTCACTGAAAGTGCTAGTTAGGTGTGTTTTATAACAATTTGCCAGTAACAAGAAGTTTGTTTAAAAGAGGCACTACTGAATTAATTTAAAAAAAAAACATCCTTGATGGGTCGACAGCAGCATTTTGTACAACTCTAATCTGAGAGCTGAAGTGCCGTCCCCCTTCTAAAGCTGCTAAAGACAGATAATGTACAGTATTTACTTAAACAGGGTGCCTTCCAGTGGTCTTTCTAAAAAGCAGGACCATCAGTTTTCTGTCCCTTGTTACTAGACTGGTTTGTAAAATTTGACTTTTGCATTTTCCCAAAGGTAAGAATAGATAAACCTCAGCGTTCTATAACTCTAATGACCTAAAGTTTAATCAGTGCACGGCAGTAAAATGTGGGACTTCTACAACGGCCTCACGTGTAAAATCATAGCAACGCGTCAGTCAACGTTATTTTTTAGTTTTTAAATTAGTTTAAAGTGGAAAACGACTCGACACACTTTGAGGAAGAAAGAAAACTCTTTGAGTGGTTTAATTGAAAAGTGTTTTAAAAAGTTTCAGTGTATTAAAATGTGAAAGGAAGGAGGTGGAGTTAGATCAAAAATGGCACTGCAACAGAAAAAATGGAGGGATGGTTTTGATTTGCGTTAAATTCAAGAAGTTAGAGCAAATGACAGATTAGTTTTGAGCTGATGTTTTTAGTTTTTATATTTGTGTCCAGTGTGACGTTTTTATTTTTCATGAAAAATGAGAAAAGCTTGGCTGGTGTCAGTTTGTAGAAAAGTCTGGAACTTAAAGCAGAAACATCTTTACTGACATACTGTACAGTAAAGATGTCATAACATATTATCTAATGTAAGAGCTGCATGGAAAAGAATTATGATGTGAATGTGATACAGCAAATAAAAAATCTCTAATATTTTCATGTTAATCTCAGAATTCTGAGAAAAAATGAATCGAGGTGAATCCTCATCACTCTCTTTTGTACCATAACAAGTCTCAGTGTGTGGCTGTGAAGATGAGGGATGATGAAGGATGTTTTCACATTATACTCTGTTTTTATTTACGGTACAACTCCCCCTTCTAAAACGTAAAGCTCAAGTGTTATGATGGTGATGATGGATTTGGAAAGAAGGATTGTTGTTAGTATTTGGTCTGTGTGAGATTATGAGGAAGTGGTTTAAAGGATTAAAGGCAGATATCTGAACCCAGATCAGTCCTTGTGTACTACTGTACCTTCCAGGTCATCGTCCTTGATCACTATGTCGTATTTTCCTTCGATTTTAATCACTGTTGCAGGAAGTGACGACAACAGACCCATCAGAAAACATTTGCTGTCGGCTACCATCGTCGTATTTTGTATTTACCTTCCTCGGTACCTTTCAGCCTCTCGCTCTCGGCCTCGTCGAGCGCGGTCACCTTGTCTGACTTGCGGGATGGATTGCTGATGCCGGCGCTGTTCACGGCTCTGACCCTGAAGTGGTAGGAGTGGCCCACGCTCAGGCCGTGCACCGGGTATTTACAAACCTTCACCGGGGCGTCGTTGCATTGGACCCAGGTGTCGCTACCAGCTTCACACCTACACATCAGGACAGGGAGATGAGCGTCATCAGCAGGTAAATCTCATTTTCATGCCCCCAGATTTGAAAAAATAAACAGAAAACGGAGCAGAATTCACTATTTTCTTAAAGCACACAGTTTATATTGAAAGGAAAATTAACAATTCATTGAATAACAACAGTGAACTGAAACATTTAGACATTAAACTTTAACATTTTTTCAAATTAAAGCTGCAAGTAACTCTTTCTTTGTTGGCCACTTGGGTAAAATAAACTTCACAACAAGCTGCACACATTAGTGCGTGTCTCAATTCACATACTTCCATACTCACACTCACTATCTGAGTGCATCGTGTGTTCACACTGTCAAATAGGAAACATGCAATGCACTATAGGTTCCTGAACGGTGAGTCAGAACGGTCAAAAGGTCGAGCGTGGAACGACGGACACTTCTCACCCTCAACAGTCGCCATCTTGGCTGCGTAGCAGAAGGGGAGAGGCCGCTAATGTATTTTCAAACTTGTGAAAATGGCGGTGTAATTTACAAGAGAGTGAAACGTTGACTTTTAAATCAAGAGAGCAAAGCAGCTGGTGGATATTTTGGCAGGTAACAATCGCGGTCACATGTTGCGATGGTCATTTTCGACTAATAATTATAGTTCCAGAGAAACAGAGAAACTGCTTCTGATACAGAAGCAGCAAATCCTCACACTGGAGAAGCTGGAGCCAGACGATACTTAGCAGATTTGCTTGATCTAATGATTTAAATGATTGTTGCTGACTCTGTCAATCAACTAATTGATTAATCAACAAATTGTTTCAGCTCTAGTGCAGAGACTGAACCACTCAGTGCGACCTACACGAGGCTAAAAGGCTCTGAGCTGCAGAGTTGGTGATAATTGTCTGTGGGTTTGAGTCATTTGGTGTAAAATTAATAAAATAAAATATTGATTACTGCCGCTTTAAATACACACTATGACACCAGATCATACTTTTAGTAATTTCCTGTAATTTGACTGTATTCACGTTTATGAGCCAAGGGCTGAAGAGGTTTCAGGGTGCAGACTGACCTGTCCACAAAGTATCCGATGATTGGCGCCTCGTTGACGGTGTTGGGGGGTTTCCAGGCAACCAGGACGTAGTCCGAGTTGATGTCATACGCCTTCACGCTCATTGGTGCACCAGGGGCTCCAGGTGTAGAGGGAGCGGCATCTAGGGACGAAGAAAAGGAGGATGTAAGCTGGGATTCCTCCATCACCTCAGGGTATGGACAAGAAAATCTTCTTCAGTGTTAAGTTGATGGAAACATGGGCGAAGAATTAGAGGAAATAAAATATACTGCACCTCCTTTTATCTATTTTCCTCCTCATTTTTTCTTTTAGGCACAATAGATTTTAATCTTTTTGACTCTATTCCTATGCACCTCTTTGATATCTATGTAATTGTGTCATTTAACTTGAATTTGTATCATAACTCAAATATCTTACGCTGATTATCGTGGGAACTGCAGAGATCCTGACTGAAGCCCTCACTAATTAGCAGGTGCTGTGGCGCTGCAGTTATAAAGAAAATGATCCCTCATTTTGTCGTGTTGAGGCACATTCTGTGATCAGGTTTGGTGGGAACTGGGTGAACTCTGACTGTCTGTCTGCTACATGCTGTCTGCTACTGATGTGTGAGTGTAAAGGGCTGAGATTTAACCTGTAAAATCACCTGTCAAATCAAAAACACCTGTACAGGTGGAGCTGAGATGTATTTACATTAAATGAGGTGGACGCTCCTGTTTTGTGCTTTAAATATATTTTTCCACCGTAAAGACCTAAAAGACCAAAACCTAATCAAATGTTACAAATCTTTAAAATCAATATGGTGATGATTTATTGATATGAAAACGCCACATGATGCAGAGCGTTGCGTCCTACCTGAGACAAACAGGTAGGCGCTGTGCTCAGCGGTGCCATCCTTAGTAAAGATGAGGAGGGTGTAGAGGCCCTCGTCGTCCTTGGCCAGGTGGGACAGCGTCAGACGGGCTGTGCCTCCGCCCAACGCCATCTCCACCAGCTTACTGGGTTTCAGCAGTTTACCTATTGGCAGACAAGATGGAGGGAACAGTGAGTAACACTAAGCTACGCACACCAGCACCACAGATGAACGAAGGAGAGGAGGAGTGATTATTACCGTCTCTGTACCACTGGGCGAGGGGCGGCACGTTGGGGAGGTCGGGGATGACCACCATGGTACAAACCAGGCTGATGGAGCCGCCTTCCACACCGAAGCTGACGGGGAACCGGTCGAGCAGACTGACCTCCAGCTTACTGGCATGGATCTCAGTCATATGAGGCACTGGACCGCAGGGAAACAAGAAGTAAAACATCAAACAACTTCAAACCACCACCTTAAAAACAACTAGAATGATATGATTTCTGTCTAAAGGAGGTACTTTTATATTCATTTTCAGCAGGTTAGAGTACTGTAATGGTGCCTTCACAGGTCTTAGTAAAAAATCTACCACACAGTGGCAGCTCATCCAGTTTTTAAGTCCTTAAAGTACCGCGCTGCCTTCCTGTGCACCAAAGGATTTATTTTAAAATCCTATTTCTTTTCTATAAAACTCTACATTTGTACCTTACAAAACATCCAGACTCCTCAGTTCATCTGGGACAGGTTTACTAAATGATCCCAGAATCAAAAACAAACAAGGTATCTAAGATAACTAAGATAAAACTGTACTGACAATAACTTAAATCTGGTGTTATGCTCTTTTAAATGCACTTTTAACGTCTTCTTTGTGTCTTGTTCCTCTGTAAAACAATATGAATTGTGTCTGGAAGGTCCTTGTCTTTATCAGTAGATGTTGTTGTGTTTTAAAACAAACTGGGCTCATGATGATCATCATTACTCCACTGCCTAAATACTAAAACATATGGATGTTAACCCAGATCAGCACGTGTTCCTCTACACTGACTGTGTCTTAAACAAGGACAGCAGCTCCTCACAATAGTTTCCACTGCTTATCAGGCCCCTCACATGCACTGCTATTTGTAGCCAAATGATCCCATGTGTTACTGGTTTGTGTCCAGGCCTGATTCCAACCAAAAATGAAAAAGACCCCTCCCGCCCCAGCTAGATTCTCAGTTACCGCTCCCCCTCTCCTCTCACCTAAACCGAGCTGGCAGGACTCTCTGGCTTCTGCTGGTCCTGTGTGGAGAAGGATTCACGGTTAGAGAGAGAGAAACACGACAGGTGGAAGCTTTCTTTAATGACATGGTGTCAGAATAAGAGGATGGCTTACTCTTCACAGTGACTGTGGCCTTGCTGGTGGCCGTACCATGCTGGTTGATCGCCACGGCACTGTACTCTGCAGTATCCCTCGCTACACACCTACAAGAGCAGACGGCAGGGAAACATGTCAACATGTCAGTCAGATTTTAGCAGAAACTCTAGTTCTACACAGGCCAGCTTTCCCAAACTGATACCTGGAATATTTCCATTGAACGGAAAGGTGCAGCCTTAATCTATAAATAGTTATAAGGAAGAGTTGGATCAAATCAGTACTAAATATATATGTGATAAGCTCTGATCATAATCTAAGGAAGCAACTTCTTCCATGTTAGCAAGAGAAAGAACGAACGATTATGTGTTGTTTTATGAGCGGAGAAGAAAAAATATTTTTATCCACCTACTACTTCCTCAAGTAATTCACGAGTGGTGATTGTGTATTTGCTTTTACTGCTTTACCTATTCAATATGTTCAAGATTTGTGTCTTTTAGGAGTCTGTTTTAGTAGATTATTATAATTACATATTCTCCTCTTTAAATCAAAATGTATATTCAACCCTGTGAAGAGTCTGCAGGATAAAATATTCTGAGAAGCAAAACCCAGGCTGAGGAAAAGCTCACACACCTCTTTGAATAAAGCAAATTGTCAGGGTAAAAGTGGAGGGAGAAAAAGGATTCTGAGGAGTCCCCACATTCCCACCTGACTTTATGTAATTGTGATTTGTGACATATTCACATTTAACTTGACAGACGAAAAGGATCTGAGCAGGAGAGGGAAGAACCAGCTGAAAATCAAGCCCATCTTTAAGTCTTGCCACCGTAACACAGTCAAATGTTGGTACATGAAGCAGTTCAGCTCTTTCTTTCCTCAACAACACCTCGGCAGCTCTTCAAGGCCTTCAAGCGGCAACCTCCTCAAGTTAATGTTTGATTACTCTGTTGAAAAATGACCTCACTTGTTGGGAGTGTGCTGAAAAGAAGGTATTACCCTTGTGACAGCAACTGAAGAGGAGTCTGAGGGTGAGAATAGAAGGAAGAAATGTGACCTTCACTCTGCACAGGACTATTTTAACTGTGATCCATTTTCTCAGCTGTGGGTGACATCGTCTCTAATTGAGTCTCTGCTCCTTTGCTAACACAACTTTTCACTTTTGCACTTCAGAAAATTCTTGATTTCGATTCAGTTGGATACAGAAAACGTCACATCACTGACCCTGCAGTGTAATGACAGCAGGCCGGTGATATTCATTGCCTCAAAGAAAGAGAGAGAGAGAGAGAGAGAGAGAGAGAGCAGTGGGAGGAATTCATGGCTCGAATGACGCAAAGGTCAGCACTTCAACACGAACAGCTGAGGAGTCTTGAAGATGACGAACAGGCCAGCAGGCCGGGCCCGAACCCTGAATCTACACCTCCTCTCACTCTGTGTCCCTCTCCAGCCAGCTGTCTTTGAACTTTTGACACCAAATATCAACGCAGAGCTGAAAAATGAAAAGCTTCAAGTGCCTCAAAGGAGATTATTTAGCTTCACAATAATGAACTCTAAACCCTTCTAATCCTGCCAGTAATCCCTCTGTCTTTCTCTGTTTTCCTTCGGCTTTCCCTCTTGTGCCACAGATTCCTGCATGTTTTACAAATCTTAAGCAAACAGCAGCAAAAAGCAGTTTCAAACGTGGATGTATTAAGAGAGCTGGATACAGGGCACAGTTTTGACGCCAGTTTAGCACAGCGGCTGCTCGCAGCGCTAAAAGTATTTTCCCCAAAGACCACCATTATGTGAGAAACATCTGTGAACCGTGAACTACAAACAAACAACTACATTTTAAAAATACATTATATGTGTGTTAAACTTTCCCAAAGTGTGCAATATTGTCCCAGTGTAAAGGCAATAGGAGAAGCTAGAAACCTTTTTTTCTTGGTAACATCTTCTAGTCTGGTATCCAGTTCCAATCATAAATGTATGGTTTCTCTAAATGCATATTTCCTCCCTTGTTTTTCAAAAGATTTCTGTACACTAGGCCAGTAGATGGTGATAAAATCAACGACACGTCAAATATCACAGAGGAAAATTCTGAGCATGTGTAGCAAGGTTATTTTTCTGGCAGTAAAACTGAAATAATAGTGGCTAATTATTTATTCATTTCTAGTTATTTGACATCTGTGTCTTCAGACGTGTGTGTGCCTAAAAAGCTGTTTGTTCTCAGGATGGAGAGTGTAACTTACCTGCAAATGAGCAAACTGTGGACTCCATACTTGTTTTCTATCTTGTACTTTCCTGGAATCCTCAGTGGGTCGACCGGCACTCCGTCTTTATACCTGTGAACAATCAGCAGTCAGTCATTTCTTCTCAGGGTGTTTCATACCTACATGCTATCACTCGCAGCTGGTAAAGTTTGTGTATAGGGAGACAATAAAGCTAAATGTGTTGCGTATTTAAATAGCAGCAGATATTTACAAGGTGCTGGCTGCTGAGAGGATGTGCTAAATGTTATAGGGATTAAAGGAACAATGCTAACAATGCTAACAAACCTTTTTTGGGGAGATCAAAGGATCAATTCTAAATTTCTTCCCCACATAATTAAAAACAACTTTAAAAAGAGGCACTGTTTCTTATGGTTACTCCTGGTTCTACAGTATATGCGTGATGTGAATATTCTGACCATTTGACGATGGGCCTTGGGTTTCCCTGCACAGTGCAGAGCAGTTTGACAGGAGTCTTCACCCACACCGTGTGGGGCCGCAGGGCCACCAGAAAGTCCGGCATCCTGGGGATTTCCTCCAACAAATCCACCCTCCTGGTCATCATAGCCTTAGCCTGGAGAGAGGAAACTGCATCAAGTGAATGTATACAGCACAGTGGCCAGGACGGTGACATATTGTTTCTACACTTAATATAGTTAATACTCATTATAAGTACTTTAATACAACATGTTGTCATCAGCAACATTTCCCAGCTGAGTATCAACAATCTGCCCAGTCCAGAAGGATTAGAGAGGTGAGGTCAGCGGACAGCAGTCTGCTCTGCAGCCAGCTTTCAACTTCAGCATCATTTGTCTGTCCTCTTACATCTGCTACATGAGGCAGGGCAAGAAACTTTCATATTTAGAAGAAATTATTATTAGTATCTTTTACTGTATCTACAGCTGATGTATGATAAACAAAAGGGCTCATCATAATCTGCTATACCACTCTAGGAAAACCAAAGTGTTAGAAATAAACTGTGGCCTGTCGATACAGATAAAGGATAAAAGGAAGAAAACACTTCTTTCTATTTGTAAAACTATTCAGAGACATAAACTAAAAGGTATTTAAAGAATGATTAGTTCTACTTTATTAAAGCTTCTAGCAGCTGTCCTGAAGAGAAATGAACAGTAGAGTATCATCTGCATATTTGTGATATAAAATGTTCTGTAATTAATACTGAATGATTTGATCTTGGTTTGTAATTAAGTCAGTGATGTCAGGGTGCTAAATAAACACTGTTGGCTGTGAATAGGTAAGCTAATTAAAGAGAAACTCATTTAGTTTCAGTTTGTGTAACAAAACAAAAACAACCAACAAGACACTACAAAAGTGCAGCACCCCAAATATCGTCCACTTGGTTCCTTACCTCTCTCTGGATCTCAAGACTCTCCACTTGTGCCTTAGTAGCAATCCTCATCCTGTGGAGCTCCTCCTGAATAACAGCCAGTCCTTTCCCTACATTTGTGGCCACTCTCTGGTATTCCTCAGTCTCATCAGCACTCCTAATGACACATAAATCATATTAAATCTTCCACTAAAGTTGGAACCAGCAAACTAAACAAATAGGATTGGATGACTTCACTTGAGTTTCTGAGGGTATACGCCAGAAGTTAGACGTATTATAAATATTTAATTGTGATGTTCTACCTGATCCACAAAGAGGTTTTCATCTCTTCAAGCCTGACATTGGATAAAACTGAACTTGAAGACAGAGATTTAATAAATTGTGTATCTGATCAGTGGTTCTCTCGCTGTGCACCAACAGTAAGAGACCAAGTGTTTCCATAACCTCAGCTGTCAATCTAACACATTGTAGATACAGATGCTACAATCATATCAGCTCTGCAACACCTGAATCCAACACAAAATAATCACCAACGCTATAGAAATGTGCTGTCTTCACTGGGCTCAGCTAATAAGAGACTGTAGTTCAGTATTACCTTACACTTAAAATAGCCTGACATATGACAGCAGCCAACGGGAAAACTCACCTCTGCCGGAACGCCGGCACGGTATAGGCTGGTTCCGCCATAGCCTCTGTGGCCTGGGCCTGCTCCTGGCTCACCGATTTAGAGCTTGATTTCCTATTGAAGGGAATCAGAGTCTGTTATTATGAAACAGCAACTGAAGGAGAATCCCAGCATAATGGACTTTTGGGTTTTAGTTGAGCAGAAGCAGTTGCTGATCTAAAACCTAATGATGTTAAATAAGAGCAAAAAATGGCACCAAATTCCCACAAATGAAGGTCTACTTGTCAGTAATGTCATGTGTTAATATTCTTAAATTAAAATGGATGGACAGAATATGGCACCAATCTTTTTTTTGATCCTCCCTTGGACCTTGTTGTTGGAAACCCACTTTTCTCCTTTTCTGCATACAACACAATCCTATACTAGAAATTTGGTTTAGGGAGCAAAAACTGTGATCTGTCTGCAGCCAAATCTATTGTGAAAAGGTTGATGGTGGATAGTGTCCAACATGGACGTCAAAATTTGGATTTTATTTTAAATTATCAATCGATCAAACTGAATTTTTTTAAAATCACATTCTGTATAGAAACAAAGTAAAAATAAAAATTCAGGCCTCCGTGTTTTTCTTCTCCAGTCACTCTGATGGAAAACTTCATGAGAAACTCGGTCAGTACTGATATCAGTATCTACAGCTCTGGCCACTGGCCTCAGATGTAGGTCAGGTTCAGGGGAGTGGCATGTGCCCTCTGACATAAGGCAGCGACTACATGATAACATAGAACAGAACTTGGCTCATAGTGGCTCAGATCTGAGACTTGAGGCAGTTTTAGGTCCTGCGTATCAAACTCGGCAGAAAGCGTAACTGTAGTAAGCTGCTTGGCAGAGCCAGGTGAGGTGCAATGCTTCGTAAAAGCTTGACAGAATGGTAAAATAAATAGTTGTCATGTGTCATGACCTGCACAACAATACAAAGCTAAATCTGTTGGCTGAAGCTGTAGAGCATGAGGAGCAACTTCTGTGGTCTTTACCTGGAGCTCCAGGTAGAAGTAAGTCACCGATGTCCATCGTTAGAGCAGATACTTATTCTATTTTCCAATTCTTTCAGCTTCTCCAAACTATGTCGCTTGTACTTGAACACACAGGGTCTTAAAGTATTTCCTGAGTGCCTTTACTTTAACATGCGTCGTGTTTTATCTCAAACCAGATCATTGTCAGATGGAGAAACAAATATCAGCCTACAGAGGGCCACAAGCATAATCCAAACTGCTGAAGCTACATGAATCTGGAACAGCTTCTCAATATTTTCTTCAACCACAAACTGAGTAATCTTAAACTTTCGCTTGTCGTTCGCCATTTCCATAATTATTCAGTTCCACTGTGCTCAAAATGACGTAGCGCTTTGTGATGAGAAACACTTCTGTGGGAAACTTTGCACACAGACAGCTGCAAGTGGAAACAAGAGATACAGAATTTATAGTATCATAAGTCAAAGATTACCCTCTAAAGCTAAACTGCACATTTGATGCTTGCTGGAAACATGTATGAGACTGTTGAACTATACAGATGTAAAACCCAACGAAAACAAACACCAAACGGTTTTGAATCCACCTGTTTTGTTGACCTAAGTCTTGATTCGACGCTCATCCAACCTCATTGAGTAATTTATTGTGACTTTAGAGTATCTCAATGATTAAAGATTTATTTCTGTTGCCTTCATCACTTTGTACTGGACAGACTTGTTCATGAAAATCTGGTCCTGCACGGCTTCAAATCTGACGTCAGAAGACAAATGGACAGCCGGCTAGGAAGCAGACGCATATGCAGCAGGAAGTCCAGCACCCTCAGCAGCAGCTCTATGTTCTCTACCTGGCAAAGCAGCAAAAGCCGTACTCTCCAAAGTAGGTGGTGAAGTGCACCTTCATACCTTTCTGTCTGCTGCTTGACAACATGTTTAGTGTGATGATAAGCATAATCAGTTTTGACTTGGCTCACATGCTTCTTCTTATACCAAGGTATGACTTTGGAAGCCATGACTGGAACACTTCAAGGAGACCTGGCCGAGAGCACCAGGGGTGGGGGGGGGGGGTGGGGGGAGGGGAGACCAAACATGTGTTAGCCATGTTAGCAATGTCAATACAAGTCCTCCCTTTACCATTACTGTTACTGCAGCCGTTGTGGAGTCTCTGTGATACACGTTTACTGGATTAAATCAAATTAAAGAGATGCAGGATAAACAGATACTGAAAGCATCCACAGTGTTTCTTAACTGCATTCATACCTCTATACAACCTGCAGCGTTAATAATAATATCTGTGGCTGTATTCAAACTAAAACACTGATATTTAAAGAATCAATGAATACCATCTTAATCTAACAGGAATACACGTCAAAAGTCCAACATTTAGGAGACATCAGGACGGTTCCAACATATTGCCAGAGCTCAGCACTTCAAATGTTTCACCTTACAGCCTCACACAGCTCAGCTATGAATAGCTTGCAGCAGTCTGCCTCTTCCATGATTGGAATAATGAAGGAAATAAGAGTCATTACCAGTCGTGCACAGTCTTTATGCTATTTAATTAAAACTGTCATCTAGGAAATGGGACTGATCAGACTGTACAGGCTATTTTAATTTGAACAAGACTAACTTCTAAACCGAGCTGTCAAATCCAAACTCTAATTGTGCGTCCGTTGTGTACAATCAATTATTTCAACACAAGAATATTTTTACCTGAGTCTATTTGGCTGACACAAATTAGGAAAAGAGGGTCAGCAACCTCTTAATGCCCTGGTATGTAGGGAAGTACTGCTCTGGGAGATTACAACTGACTGCTGCTGCTTCCCCACACAGGAGACAGATTATCTACAGCCCATTTATTACAAACACATTTCACTTCGCCCACGTTTGACAGCAGATAACTTGTCTTCCAGCACTGATCTTCATTTTGCTAAAGTTATTTCTCCACTAAAGAAAAATCAGCCTATACTAGTGAGCAAATATAAAGAAAAGTGACTTACCCCAAGAGATTAAAACAGCGCAAAGCGGTGGCAGACCAGCCTGATGCCGCTTGGGAAGCACTTGCTGATGGTAACAAAAATATTACCCTCTCACTGGAGGAATGCTGTTCCCCTTCCACCCCATGTATGGAGGCACTTAAGACTATATATAGCATTTACCCCCAAATTTTGCTCTCATTCTGCACTTTGGAGATGAAGAGTGTGCATCTGTACCTGCAAATTTATTAAAGTATTTTGAGGTATGTTTCATCCACTGAATTTAACCTTTATTTTATTAAACTTTTAGTGAAAGATTAAGGCTTTAAAAATTTACAAACATTCATGGGGTCTGGATTTGTAAAATGAAATATTTTCACCCAACAATATTTCATTTCAGAAACAAATCAGTGTTAAAGTGTCATGATGCAAATCTTCACATTATTGACAAGAAGACTTCTAACAAGTTTACCAAGAGGTGTCTCAGCTTTAGATATCAAAAATATTCATTTATGCAGCAGCAACAAAGGTGTTTTGAGATCATTTTCTGGCAGATAACAACACTGAAAGCCTTATGAGACCTTTTTAGGTTTCTCAAGACAGCCTGTCCTCCTTGGCTCAACACTTGTGAGCAGCAGTCAGGCTATTTTTAACAGCAAGTCCTCCGTTACAGTGATACCCCCAAGAGCCCCTGGCAGCTATTTATATTCACACAGTCTATTTAAGAAATGAAATAACTGAGGATGCAGAATAAAAACTTCCTATGTGGCAGAGTTAATCAAACTCTGATGTGACAGGAAACGTCACAGTGAACACAGGAGGCCTCGAGTTTATTGCCCAGACCACCTGCAGTTGTTGCCACGTGGCTTCATTGGAAAGATCACCTGCATTTTTCTGTTTAGAGGAAACTGCTCTGCAACTTTACTTTACTGCAAATTAGATTCTCTATTAAAATACATACTTGGAGTATACAAACGTCCTCCTCACAACCCACAGTGTAGGATTTAGACATTTTTCAGATTTTGGCGACACCCAGTGGAAATATCAAGAAAGACACTGTGACATTAGTGCATGTCAGTAACCTTAATTTAATACATGTAAGGTGGGAAAGGGGACTGAAGGAGCAGTGTAAAAATAAACCTGACCTATCTATATATACATTTTAGCTGCAGTGTGGGAAGGTTTAGGTGGAATCAGGGAAAAAAAGAGAAAAATTCAAAGTGGTGATCAATCAATTAAGTAACTTAAAACAATGCAAACATAAGAAAGATGGTAAAAGGTTGAAGGTAACTATTGCATTGGCACTTACTGCAAGTGTGCTGACTCCAGAGCTTCATCCTCCATTCATACAAATGGCCTCTCCTGCAAAGACAAACCCTCAGTTCATCCACACATGCAACATAAAACAAAGACTGAATTAACACCTTCCTCTTACTGTATTCAAAAGGGAAAAAAGCAACATACAGTATATAACATAACCTCTCTGTGTCTGACCTCTGGTGCCTCCTCTACTTATACCTTTAAAATAAAATAAGAAACAAAGATAATAATGTATGCAAAACAAAAAAGTGTGAGGCAGCAGAGGCTGTGATACTCCAAAAACACTGGATCCTACATGTCCCATAATGCAACTCAGGCAGAGCTTCTGCAGTGTTGGCCATGACTGGTAAACTGATTATCATGTGAAACATTGGTGGAGTGCCCCTTTAAATCCACATTCAGTTTAGTGTTATTGTCTGTTAAATGCTGCCACCTGCTGTCTATTTTTAAGAAGTTGATGTGTGGATGATGTTTACTTTCTCTGTTACTAATGAGGACGACAGGAAGCAGGGAAGCTTGGAGCTTTGCAATTATTTTGAATTTTGTAAGTAATAATAATAATAATAATGATAAACTTTATTTGCTCCCAAACGTACATGCATAATTAAAGTAATGTTTGTTTTCTACATTTTCCAATGCAGTTAGTGTTGTTTCATCCTTTGACCCTGAACAGAAACTCTCTCAGGCTTATTTTAACTACAGACCACACTCACAGGAAATGTTCACTAACCATCACTACAACATCAAACTACATGAGTAAAGAGCAGATCGTCACCAACACGATGACCTGTGCTCCCAAAACAAAATCAGGCTGAATCAACACCTCTGACCTCTAAAAATCAAACATTATGAGCTTCATCTAATTGATCTTTTTTGTGCAGAGAACTCAAGCCTGGTATGTGTGTATGTGTGTGTGTGTGTGTGTGTGTGTGTGAGCCTCATTCCTCTCCCTGGCCCCAGCACACGGCATGTTTGGAATAGGACTAAAAGAGGTTATTGGAGCATGATAATATGATGATCGAGAAGTTCACAGGTTTGAGGGGCCTTGTCACAGCGAAGCAACATCCACCTCCGACTAAAGACTCTAATGAACTTTGAGACCATAAGAGACACAGCTGAAACGCATGATAACATTTCTGACTGAAGTAATGAGGAGAAATTCCAATATATTGCTACTGGATAATAAACAGGTCAATAACTTTTTCTTTCACTGCTGTTGTTCGTAATCTGGTCTGTCACTTGGTCCGTTTACTCGTCCAACACTTTGATCATGAGCAAGAATCTTAGCAGCTACTGACCTGATTTTCATGGTATTTGCCCTGGATATTTATGCCCCCTGCCCCAGAGGATGATTATAAATAATATGGGTGACCCCTTGACCTTTCCTTTGGCTCGCTGTCATGCCAAAACTTCCTCTTAGCAACACTTTAGTTAAGAGAAGAAATCTTGAAAACTACTGGCTGGATTTTCACAACATTTGTTGTTAATATTGATGGTTTCCAGAGGAAGACTCCTCATATTTTACGAGTACACAAGAAATATTCCTAGTGAGTTTAATGACCCCACCATGTTTCCTCTAGCAGCACTTACAGCCTAACTTTCTTTACAGATTCACTGAAATCAGTTAAAACAAACACACAGAGCAGAAAACCTCCAAAGGAAAGTTTAACGCCATCTCTTCCCCAGTTAAATGACACACATGCACCCAGCAGTCCACATGATGTAAAAAAAAAAAAACTTAAAACACATCACTTTCAAGAACAGTGACAGTTCACTTGCTGCACTAATGGTTTTAAAGTTGAGTCTGACTGTTATCCCTGTTTTCTTTCTTTCACTCCCACTCATTCTAAGAACAGATCATTTGCGTATAAATAAACCACATTTCCATAAAGTACAAATAAATTAGAATAAAATACTTCCATGCTAACATCTGCAGGTTTAAAAACTACAGTTATAGTCGCTCATTTTTGTCACTTCATAAAAAATAACTACATGTACTTTATAAGTCCTCAATGTGACTCTGATTATCCCTCCAAATCTTTAAAGCCCTGTCCTGGCATCAGTTCCTTGATTACATTGACAAAAGGTTTAGTTAGAGGGTGTATTGGGTTTCTGTGTCAGCAGGCTCTGAGTCAGTAGGGGCACTGTCACGACTACACAAACGAAGGTCACCCGAGAAGGTCACCCTGAAGCAGCCATGACACCAGGCAGGACATTCTGCCTCAGAGGGGAGAGAATGAATGCTAAGCCCTCCCTCCCCTCTCTGTTTTTTTTTGAAGGGGGAAAGGACAGGACAGGAAAGCCGTTCTTTTCATTCATGCACTCAGTGAGTCGTGGTTGCAGCCTGCAGGAGATGGGACAGAGGAGGAGGGAGGAGGGAGGAGGAGGGGGAGTTCAGGAAGGGAAGTCCTAAAGTGCAGTGGTTCAGGGGGGAGAAAAAGAGGGACGTCAGAGGCTCTGCACGTCACAGAGTCAGCAGACATGAGCTGTTTTACGCAGAGCGTGGTGACGTAACTGAGCTGCTGAGGGGGTGGGGGGTCGTGTCTGACTATGTATAGCAATTCTGAGATTTGTTGCATCAGGTCTCATCAGTAATTCAAAGAGGGCCTTCAAACCACGTGTTGTCTTTAACTGAAAAGGGTTTTCAAAGTGCACTGCGCTGATGAAAATGGTTTCCTTACAGCGGATTAATGTCACTCCTGTTGTCTGAAAGGCTGAATGCTTCACGTCTGACTTTATGTTCTTTTCTTTTTAGTTGTAGTTTTTACAGGAATTAAAAACACAGGTGATGCACTTTACTGTGCATTTGACCTTGTGAATATTTGACCTTCGTGCTGATAAAAGAATCCACCTGTCATAGCGTTAGATTCAGTTTCATTTTATCTACTTCCATCCAAAGCTATTGTTCTCCTAGTGCAGGGTGAAGACTTTATGTCGAGCATCAACCCTCTGTAAAGTCTATTCACACAAAAAACTGGCAAAGTAGAGAGATAAGAGATAAGGTGACAGACATGAACACTACATTCGATGAGAAACCCAAACTAAACCTCTCTGTTCTGTTCTAGAGGCCCAGAACTACACTAGCTTCTGTGTGAGCTTTCCAATCAGTCACTGATTTACACCTGGAGCTGCAACTGAATGTAATTAACTTCCTGGCAGAACAGAAAACCAGCTTTCTACTCAGACTACCACCATATATACTTTAAGTTCCCTGTTTTGACAGATATCACACAAGAAATAAATGTATTGTGTTTTTCTTACATTTTTTGGTGTAGATTAAAGTTTGGAACATTTTGTGTTTTTGTATAACAGAGCAATTCTCAAAATAAGGATGTTCTTATGCTGCTAACGCCAACCTTGCAGGCAATCCTTGGGAGTGAAAATACCACGTTCAGCCGTCTACTCTGAGTTTGGATATTTAAATTATCAAGCAAATTTTAGAACAGTTTGGAAGTTGCCCAGCATGACTTGGGGTATCTTTCTGCAGTGTGACTCTGCTGTGGGAGGGGAGGGGGCTGTTGCAGGAGATAAGAGAGTCAGTCACGAGCCTGTTACTCTAACTGTAGTACGCATAAAGCTGTGAGGAGATGCTTGGATATTTCAGCTTGTATCTTGACGCCCTTCAGCCCGTAGATGATGCTGAGTGCGATGCATCATGAGGAGAAATGATGACATCATCATGTGGTCGCCCTGCCCCTCCGCACGTCCACCTCTGGGTGCCGTGGCAACGTGAGAGACGTGCCGGCCGGGGGAAGTCTCTCTGCTGGGAGAGCGGCAGGTTATTGTGCAGATGCAGCTTCCTCCCTCCCTCCCTCCCTCTCTCCCTCTCTCCCCTGCTGCCTGCAGGAGAAGCCCCCTCCTCTCGTCTACCCCTCCCGTTCTTCCTCTCCCTCACATCCCCCAGCTCAGCCAATCAGAGTGCTCAGTGGGGGCAGGGCATTGGAGAACAACCATTCCAGTGCAGAGCTGCTGCATCTCCCCAGAGCTAACAGGGAGCTAGCGGCTCGGAGGGAGGAGACACGGTCAAACCCAGCCTCTGTGTGTGCTTGTGTGTTTAAGTGTGTGTGTGTGAAGCTGTGAGTGTGTGCCTGTCGCAGACTAGCAGGCACGGCGGCTGCTGCACTCTTGTTTCACCAGACTTTTTCCTTTTAACCTTGCCTTGCCACGGCGCCCCAGCGCAGGCCTGCTTCCTGCTCCACTTCAGGATAAAGAGGGATCAGCGTGGGGGGACAGGAGAGAACGGACGGCAGCCTTCCTCTCCCTCCTTCTTTACTCTCTAACCACCTCGTAGTCGCTGACAGCTCCTGGCGGACGTGCAGGCAGGATGATAGCGGCTCAGCTTCTGGCCTACTACTTCACCGAGTTGAAGGATGATCAACTCAAAAAGGTGAGTGAACGCAGCTTTAAACTGCCACGGTGGTGCTTTTGTGTTGGACTGGAGAGTTGTTACATATGACAGCAGCCTGGTGGACTGCCATGGATGCCGGTTAACGGTGGCTGCATGTCAGCGTTTGGCCTGTGGGGCGTATCAGGCTGGGAGAGGAGGATGCAGCATTTGGGAAGTAGAGGAGGAGGAGGAGGAGGAGGAGGAGGCCACGATTAACTCTAATTTAGATTTGATTCTATTTTAGTTTGTCCAGGGGTTAGCAGTGTTTGACGTGAATGTCCTTGACAAGTGGGCTGTGGTCAGTGATGGTGGGGAGGTGCTGCAGAGAGACCCTCATTATCGAGTGTTTCCGGAGCGCCGGTTGCCAGGGCGTCTGAAGCAGACAGGTGTCTGTGAGCGGCTGCTGGGAAAAGTCGTGAGCTTTATGATCTCTTTCTGCACACACTCATTATTACTCTCTCTCTTGTTTAACCTCTTCTCTCTTTACTCGGTTGTTCTTTTATAACCTCTGGTTATAAGACTCATTTAGCAGAGCACAGATGTTGCTCTGCATCAGTGAAATCTGAGCTGCAGCCTGTGGCCATCCAAACACTCTGACCCCTGGGTTCAGTGGAAATTAGCTGCTGGATGGGATGATGGACCAGCAGGATGCTCCCAGGGGTGAGGCAGCGGCGGGGGGGGGGGGGGGGGGGGGGATTCATGATGTCATGCGTGATGTCACAGCGCAGTATCTGCACGTGCCTCTGATGAAACAGGCCGCTGCAACTTGACTCGAGTCCCTGCTGGTGTGAAAGCATTCCTTGGATGGATGAAGGTTCAACCCTGTAAACCCTGGATGTGACTGGTACACTTAAGACCATATTAAGAAATGTAGTCAGATTTAGCGGCATGCAGAATGACTTTCTGTTGGTTACAGAGGAGCAGTGATAGGACAAAAACAAAGCGCTGAATTTGCAGCACACTTTTCACAGAACTTTTCCAAAGAAAAAAACAGCGCCTGACTAAATTTCCAGGTAATGTATCCAAAATAAAGCTTTATACAAACAGAAATAACGTGGTGTTGAATGTTGAATGAATGACCAGCCTCCAAAAGGCTGACGGTGAAGGACAGGAATAAAAATAAGGTGCTTCTCGTTTACTGGAAATCATCTTGTCTTGCTGAGAGGCTAATAATAGTAAAGCTACACAGGGAAACCTGATGAGAAACAAATGTATGGACTGTGTCTCATGCCACAGAATAGACTGCTGGACTGTGGCGTGCCTCATGGCATGCACTGTGTGATTATGTAACAACAACAGCGAGTGTCCAGCACAAATCTCCTCCTAACAAACCTTCCATTAATTAGATGTGCTGTAACTGTAACACAACAATTAAACTGCACAAAGCAGCTCATTATTACACTGTGTCACTTACTGATGTAGTGTTTTATAAAGGCAACATATCCAGTCATAAAACATGATGACAACATCTCCATCTTATGTTGCTCTGCAGTTATTTTTCACAGTTTTCACAACACATGGTACTTTGTGTTAAGTGAATCAATCTATTGACTTTTTAACTACCACTCCGCCTCAGGATCCAATCTCCCAACATGCCTCCAGTGCAGTTTGAAAAGCAAGCGGTAACACAATCTAAGGTGTCCTGACATGGAAATAATGGATGAGGCGGATGGAAACAATCCACAGTTAATTGTTACTTCACAGTGCTTTGCTGCATTTATACCATTCTGACGTAGTAAAGGAAAACAGGAGGACAGGAAGAAGTTAAATTAAAGTTAAGGAAAAAAGTTCAAATGTCTTGCTATGCCTTTACTTTATTGTGTATTTAGGCATGTTTTTCAATACTCCTTTGTGTCTGTTCGTCAGATCGATAAGTACCTGTACTCCATGCGGTTCTCGGACGAGACGCTGAAGGACATCATGAACCGTTTCCGCAGGGAGGTGGAGAACGGGCTCAGCCGCGACACGAACCCCACCGCCACCGTCAAGATGCTGCCCACCTTCGTCAGGTCCATCCCCGACGGATCAGGTAGAAACAGTCTCAGGGCAAAAACAGAGCATATAACTGAACACATATGTACAGTAAATCATCTTAAAACTTAAACTTAATGCACTTTACAGCTGAGTTTCAAAGTATTTAAAATATCAGGGGAAAGTTAGGTATTCAGGAACACTGTCGTCTGAGTTACTTTATATTTGTATTTGTATGTATTTAGTCTGAATATTCATAGACTGAACATTACTCAAATTACAACAGAAATGTATGAAAAATACCAGGTATCATCAGCATTAAAAGAGTTAACAAAACCATATTTTTCTTGAGAAAATTACCACCTTCTACGACCATGATAATCCATTAAAATGAAATGATTTCACATCCTAACTGTGAGGCTGTGGCTTTTATTCATGACGCAGTAAAATGCATGACATTTATATGACAACCCATTCAAAGTGAATCCCTTTCCTGTGTTTTGTCCTTTAATAGAAAGTGAGTTATACTGTATACAGTCCATCTATACTGTAAGCGTGTTAAAGCACATCCTGATGTATCTGTTTAAAAGAAATGTGCTGATGTGTTAAAATCGTCAGGCCTGTTCTGTGACATAAGCCTCTTTGTGCTCTGGATTTGGACTCAGTAGATCACTATTGTTTTAGCTGCAGGGCCAAACAGTTCAAACTGCCTGATCACATGCTGTGTTCATCTCTGAACATACAACCACTGCCAGACGAAATAACATAATCTCAGTTTTATTGATTCTGATTTAAATCTGATGAGGGACAATTTAATGACCTGTGGGCTCCTATAATCCATTCACAAGCTTGTACAAGTTATTTTCCATCATGATTGTGTCTTGTTTATTTTTAATATTGATAACAGACTAGGACAAACTAAAGCTGCAGTGTAAATGTAACTTCAAGATAATAAGATGGAGAAGTCATTCCACCATTAGCTGAAGAGTCACAGTAAAAAAAACTATAAAGTTGCAGGAAAACAAATCTGACTTTGCTTTAATTTCAGGTTATTTTAATAATGTAATATTACAGGTTATAGTAAGTAACTCACTGGAGAGAAGAACCAGGAATATGGAATTAATGGGGCAGTAATCTCATCTGAACAGCTCTTAGAGTCACAGTGGTCAAAGTCAAGAGGTTCTCTGCACAAATCAGGCCCGTACACTGCCGAGCTCAGTTTGTCCTTGTTAGTAAACAGTGTCCGTACACAGAAATAACATCGAGTGCCTGTTGGACATGTTGAGGCCCCAACAGGGCCAGTGGAGGAGGAGGAGGAAGAGGAGGAGGAGGAGGGGGACACTGTCTCACATTATAAATAGCCTCAGGTTTCAACAACTACATGAGGTTGGAGGGGATCAAGCAAAGGGCAGAGTTGAAGTTGTGGCCAAACTGATAAACATTAGATCAGGAAGAAGGCAGGAAGGAGAGATTTTCTTCTCCTGGAACTCGTACTGCAGCCTTTCTGTGTCCTTTCTGTGTGTCTCAAAGGAAAATGACTAAATTAAATCATGGCTAAGCTCCAATGATGTCAGTTCACACGGTACAGTAATCTTTACCGCCTAATAAGATTAGAATAAAAGTAAAAGCAGATGAAAATATAAATGTACAAAGACCAGCTCATCCTAAAATTTCCCTTTTCAGCCGCCTCACAAATCCAGTCTAAATCTCAGAGTTTAGTCTTGACTCGTCATCTCATCTCATCCATGACGGGCACGGTTTCCTGTGAATCCCCTGTGAGTTGACTCTTGTAAGGGGAGGGTGGACTCTTCAAGTTAAGAAAACTATACAGAGAAGCAAGTAAGCAAACACTTCAAACGGCTATTGCTGAAGGAAATCCAGCCATAAATCATCAGATTGGGTTTTGATACGATAAAAATACCTTAAAATCTTATCTCAAGGTCTACTCACTACTGACAGTGGCTTAGTTGTCAAAATGTTAAAGTGTAGTAGTGAATTTTGGTCACAAACCAACTGTGAAAATGCATCGGATGCTGTTGAAAGCCCCTAAAAAGCTAGTGAGAGGACTTTGAGTTAAGATTTTTTCGTCATAATGAACTCCAAACATGTCTGTAGATCTAAAATCAAGCAGTTCAGCTACTGCTAGACCTAATTCTTCTCAATAATAACCATGAAATTTTGTGTTTAGGATCAGTCACCACGCCCTTCCAGTGCAAAAACATCAGTTTCCTGCAAAGGAAATCCATATGTAACTGTCTTTTGATTGTTTACAAGCTTATTCAGTTGTCTTCAAAGTATTTTAGATGTAGATCCATTGACCATATATCATGGAAAAGTCCAGCAAGTCGTCCCAGACACAACACTTTAATCGATACTCCAGAGTCTTGGTGCTTGTGCATCTCTATTTCAAGCTTTTCTTATGGTAGTTTACCACCGACAGGACCATGTATATAACCAAGAGGTAGCACCACAGCTTACATATAGTAGCACTGAGGTTAGAGTGGGACATGAGCTATAAACTGGACGCATGCTCTGCAGCAAGTCAGTAACACGTCTATATGTCAAGCCTGGTCACATCTCATTCCAGTCAGGTCAAGGGGATAAATAGCGCAACGCAGCAAACACTACAGTCATGTCGGCACTAAATGAAGAACATTGTTTTAGTCTGGGAGGCAGGTGCTGGACATTTTATGTAACTTAAAGGTCACAGGTCAGATCCCTGAGACAGTAAACGCATTAATACATTAGTGTCCAGAGTCACTTTAGATCAGTGACAGAAAAACGTCTGAAAGATAAATTAAGAAGTTAGTAGTAATCTCCCTACCTGGATTTACAAAGTAGTAACATTTTAGAGCTGGTAATGACCTATATTTCACCAGTTCAGTTTTCAATGAATTGAAAGCAACTCTATCTAATGTTACGACAAAGCCTCTGTCTACAGAGCATCGATTTACATTTGGGCGTCTTGCCTGGAGCGACACTCTACCTCTCCACCTGACTCACAGCTCAGTTCACATAAAAGGGTTTTGTGGAAAAACGAGCTGAAATTAGGTCAATTTTTTTTTGTGTGTGTGTGTGTGTGTGTCTGTTAACAGGCTTTTCCCTTTTCATGTTTCTGATGGGTTCAGTTTGGGGTTGTTTCTCTTGCTGACTTTCATCGTAAGTTTGTTGTTTTTGTGTTTTATCACCTGTCACAGATCTAGATTCTTAAGACAGACTGCTCTGACCTGCAACCTAATAACGGCAAGAAAACCAAAATGAACGGAGCGAGCGCACTGCTCTTATTAATGTACAACTGCTGTCAGGAGGAAAAAGTCATGTCTTTAGCCTTTCTAATTTTCTAATTTTCCAAATAGATTTAAGGCTCCATTTGACTCAAAACCCTTTCTTTAACAAAGCCCAAACAGAGTGCTGTACAACTAAAACAACTGTCTCTTAATTTGCTGTTCGCCCCTGTTTTACTGTGCATATTAATGAGAACAGGAGACAGGTGAGCAGGTGGATCTGGCTGAGTGACTGAGGTGGAGAGGACAGTCTGAGGACATCTGGTGGACGGATGGAGAGTTGCAGGAGATGGAGGCCAAAATAAACAGGACTAAAACAGGAATCCTAACAGTGGGGATGGAAGGTGCAGAGGAGGGAACAAGAGAGGAATGGACAGTTATAAAGAGGTGTTGATTTAATTTTATGGGTATTTAGGAAGCTGTGGACTAAATAACACAACCACGATGAATGATGCACCCAGCAAATCAGAAAACAAGAATCTATCCCGCAGGTTAGCATTTTAAAATCTCTAATGTTTGCTGTGTGTTCTCACGCCGACAGAAAAGGGGGACTTCATCGCCCTGGACCTTGGAGGATCCAATTTCCGGATCCTGCGTGTTAAAGTGACGCAGGACAAGAAGCAGCCGGTTCAGATGGAGAGCCAGGTCTATGAGACCCCTGACGACATCATCCACGGGAGTGGGACACAGGTAATTACAGATATCTACTGTTTCCTTCTGGATATTTCCTAAATAGACCTGGTTTATATCATCAACAAAAACTGTGTGATCCAGGTCAGAGAGTCGATTGTTTCCACTCAAAATATTTAATGTTTGCCGTCTACACAGAGCTGAGCAGTAAGGTCAGGTCGGAGCTCAAATTGTGTAAAACGAGCTCCTTAGTAACGCTGAGAGTAACGAGTGTGACGTCAGAACCGTCGCTGACCTACGCTGAACTTGTAGAGAACAACTGGCAGCTGCTTTGTAACACGATATCCAAAACATGAGCGACCGTCTGAGGCTGTGTGATTGGTCCAGAGCACGACTTACACAGACAGAACAAGACAGATGCTGTTTAATGACATGTCGAAGCGACAGCTGGCCAGAAGTGTAACGTGATATATGAACAGGTTTGTTAACAAAGAGGTTTATTTGCGTCGTGAGTGACTTTGTCAGATATAACATTTTGGACGGCCTCTATCAGGATGAAGATGTGTTATTTTTATGCAAGTATACAGTTACAGTGACACGAGGCCTTTCAGAGAGCTGCTCTAGCAGCATATAAAGACAGAAACTTGTTGACATAATGTTATGAATTTTTGTGTTGCATCTTGTGAATTGGCCACGTCTAGACTTGTGAATCTGTTACTAAGCAACCAACTGGCACATCAGGCACATCACATATTAGCTGTTTATTCTGGAAACTTGCACCTCCTCCTGATAAAGGTTTCATGTTGTTAAATACAAAACCTGACACAGAAAAGATTCCTCTGCCACTGTAGAGGCTTTTAGACTAAAAGCCATTTGACTCCTGGTTATTCTACAGTGTTAAAGTCCTCTCTCTGTTTGCAGCTCTTTGCCCATGTCGCGGATTGCCTGGGTGATTTCATGGAGAAGCAAAAAATCAAGGATAAGAAGCTTCCTGTAGGATTTACGTTCTCCTTCCCCTGTGCCCAAAGCAAACTGGATGAGGTAAACACTTCAAGTTAAAGGGATAACTGTGCTTCACATGCTTATAAACTTGTTCTCATAATTTTAGACGTTAAATAAAGTCCCAAGAACACTTTCAGAGCAATGCAATGATATTATAGGATTGTATTTTCTGTGTATAAAACGTGTATAAAACACAAAAAGTAAATGTAGTGTGCAGTCGTTGTCACAGGATCTTTTGTAGAAACTTGGTGAATGTGGTTTTTGGAGATGGATGCTGTGGTTGGAATAGCAATGGGTGGACTTTTTGGACTTGCCAAGTCTGTCTAACTGTAACTTAAAGTCTGGCCTTATAAAACTTCTTGTTTTATAGGCGGTCTTACTGACATGGACAAAGAAGTTTAAAGCCAGTGGTGTAGAAGGCATGGACGTTGTGAAGCTGCTGAACAAGGCCATTAAGAAACGAGGGGTACGTTTTCTTTTTAAGTAATTAATTTGACGAATAGACCAAAGATTTTTTTTTTTTTAAACATAATCTTGTTTTTTCAGGATTATGAGGCAGACATCATGGCGGTGGTGAATGACACAGTCGGCACTATGATGACCTGCGGTTTTGACGACCAGCGTTGTGAAGTGGGCATCATTATAGGTAAAGACACAGACTACGTTTTTAAAAAAGAGCTGCATCTACTGCAAGTTAAAATTCCAGGAGAGGCTGTTTTAATCTTTTATCAGCGCACTTTCATTTGGGCAAAAAGCAAACAACTCAAGTGTCCAAACTACCATACGGCACCATGAACACAGTTCTACATGTGAGGGCGCCAGAGGAACTATAATGTTACCCTGGCGTCCCTCTGCCTACTGAGCAACACAGAGCCTAAGTCATGCAGCTCTGCATCCATTCAGGAACGGGAACAAACGCCTGCTACATGGAGGAACTGCGTCACATCGACCTGGTGGAGGGAGACGAAGGCCGGATGTGCATCAACACCGAGTGGGGTGCCTTCGGGGACGACGGGTCCCTAGAGGACATTCGCACAGAGTTTGACCGTGAGATCGACAGGGGTTCTATCAACCCAGGGAAGCAGCTGTAAGATTTGCCTTTAAAATTTCAGTTTTTGTTTTTGTGAAAAACATATTTAATGCCAGAGATACTGAGTGTACAGGACAGATGACATGCGTCAGTATTTCTGATTATGTAGCAACATCAGCAAACTACTACAACAAAGTAGATTTATCACTGTCCTACTTAACCCACATATTTTACACACACCACTCTAGAAAACATCTGTTTTTGTTCCTCAAGTGCAACCATAACATTATGTAAAAGAAAAAGAGGATAAAGGCCTCCCAAACTCCAACCAAGCAGAAGCAGCGTGTCGGTTCTATTGTGGGCCTTAAAAAGAGAGGATGAAGTGACTAATGCAAACTGTATCCATGACTCCTCATCTGAAAATGCTTGCTGTGTTTTGCTCTGCTCAGGTTTGAGAAGATGGCCAGTGGGATGTACATGGGAGAGCTGGTTCGACTCATCCTGGTCAAGATGGCCAAAGAGGGGCTACTGTTTGAGGGACGAATAACCCCCGAGCTCCTGACGAAAGGGAAAATTGAGACGAAACATGTCTCTGCCATTGAAAAGTGAGTGGGGAGAACGAATTCTAGTGTGATGCACAAAAGCTGTTTTTATAGAAATGTGCATTTAAGGGTTTGTGTGACTTTAAAACTCACTCAACACAACCAATCGTGGGAACTTAACTGGAAAAACTCCAGGCTCTGCAGTTTCATGGATTCAATTCTTAATAACGACAAATAAACCTTTGGTTTTAGGACTAAAGAAGGACTGAAGAAGTGCATGGAAATCCTGACGAGGCTCGGAGTAGAGCCTTCAGATGAGGACTGTCTGGCCGTGCAGCATGTGTGCACCATTGTGTCTTTCCGCTCAGCAAACCTAATTGCTTCAACACTGGGAGCCATCCTCACTCGCCTTAAGGACAACAAAGGCGTCGCACGCCTCCGCACGACTGTGGGCATCGACGGGTCTCTCTACAAGATGCACCCTCAGTGAGTACTCGGGAACTGAAGGGGGAGTTTAACAAAGAGTAACATCAAGCGATGCTAAGTACTACAATGCAGCATCTTCCATGTTTTACTTTATTTTCTCCCAAAAGACCAACAAAACAAAGATGAAATGACAACGACAGTGCTTAGGGACCACAGCGAGGAAACTGCCAGCTAAAATAAATTCTTGAAAACAACATCGTCTGGGGAATATAGAGGATGCACATGAGACTTTTCGTGGGGGGAAGATGTCAGATTCCCATTAATCAGTCTTAAATGAAAACTCCCACACAAATCCAGATCACGTCTGCTGATCTGATCTCATTGTTTTTACGATTCTAAGCAAACTGAAATTAAAAACTAACACAATTAGTTATTAAAGTTTTGTAACTGACACACACAACATGGCATAATGTAATTCATGACACTGAAATACAGGTCATTGCTTTGAACATCAGGTTTAAAATTTTATATGTGATTATGCCATAGCATCAGTTTACATTGAATAATATGCACATTATCAGTAACCGTATGTCCACTTCCTAAGAAGATTTGATGATTTGCAGATTAATATTCTGGTTATACAGATAAAGCCTCTCTCTCTTTAATGAGGGCATCTTCTCCTCTCTGCACAGATACGCTCGCCGTCTGCACAAGACAGTGCGTCGCTTGGTGCCCGACTCAGATGTCCGCTTCCTGCTGTCTGAGAGTGGGAGTGCGAAAGGTGCAGCCATGGTGACAGCAGTGGCGTACCGTCTGATTGAGCAGTCGCGCCAGATTCAGCAGACTTTGGCAGAGTTCCGGCTGAGCAAAGCCCAGCTGTTGGAAGTGAAGAAACGCATGAGGGTGGAGATCGAAAGAGGCCTCAAGAAGGACACCCACAAGGAAGCTACAGTCAAAATGCTGCCTACCTTTGTCCGAAGTACACCAGACGGAACAGGTGATTTAAAAGAGACATATGCAGAGAAGTGGAAGGGAAAGACCAAGTAGTAGAGTTTGTTTTCCGCTTTCCTCTCATCTCTGTTAAAATGAAGTTACTAAATATTTTAAATATATCAGTAAATCTATCTGTTGTCCTTACATCACACAGCAAAGACTGCATATCTAATGATTCAGATGAGTATTCATGCCATCAACAAGTACCTAAACTGAGCATGAATCAAGATGTGTCAGGTGATGATTCTCAGCTCCGCAGGTGACAAATGATCCATCAGTCACTTCAAACATTGTGGTCATTAATCAAAGCAGCTCGATGTGCTGTCTCGTGAGTTTTTACAAGATGAAAAAAAGTAGTTGCAAAAGGCCACATTCAGCTCAGGTTTTCAATTTACATTCAATTTCTCCAACCAGTCGCTGTCAGGCAGGGATGTGTGGGGACAAGCAGGACCTGAGGCAGCTGATGTTGGTTTGATCATTTCCAGCTGGACAAGTTTTACTCCAAATGATCTGTGAAAATCTGTGAGAAAACCTGCAAAAACTAATTGGAGACGCTGCTGCTGCTCAGAAATGTCAATCAGGTTTGTGGGGTCGCACACATCCTGGCTGACATCACCTACAAAGTACTGGTAAAACTAAGTTTGCCGTCATCGTCTTTGCCGTAGTTTATGGAGGGTGATGGCAAATCGTACTGTTCAGCCGTTGAATTCAGCTGAGGCTGTGTCTATTTTTCCAGAAACAGACTGAGGCAGAAAACACAAGTGAAGCAGGTTCCTCCACATTATCTTAAAAAGGTTGTCAATTTGCCCCGTCACGCAATTATCACATTAAACTGTCATCGTTTACAACAGCGAGGAGATTAACGTCACAGACCTAAACCAGTTCAGACAAGTGCATGAAGGTTTAAAAGCCAAGAAGAAGAGCCGTCTATTTCATCAGAAATTCTGAGTAAAACTTAAACAGTTAAATACTGTGAATCCTTAACTGCCTTCTAGACTTCTGTGCTTTTAAACTGAATCATTTAATGATCAGGCAGCAATATTTCCTCTAAAATAAAATCAATACAATGGAGGAAAATGTCTTCACTGATGACAGATTAAATTCTAACAAGGCCTCTCTTGTAACACAGAGAACGGAGATTTCCTCGCTCTGGACCTCGGAGGGACAAACTTCCGTGTGCTCCTGGTAAAGATTCGCAGCGGGAAGAGGCGATCAGTGGAGATGCATAACAAAATCTACGCTATTCCCATAGAAGTCATGCAGGGCACTGGAGAAGAGGTAATGAGGATTTCTCACTTATCTTATTCCTCTAATGACAAATAGAAACTGAAGTATCAACCATATCTCCCAGTACAAACCACTAAAAGCGCGCCTGTCTCTTCCAGCTCTTCGACCACATAGTGTACTGCATCTCCGACTTCCTGGACTACATGGGAATGAAAAGCGCTCGACTGCCGCTGGGTTTCACCTTCTCCTTCCCCTGCCATCAGACCAGCCTGGACGCAGTATGTTCTCTACAAATTATCTAAAAAAAACTCACATTTTGGGGGGGTGGTAAAAAAAATAGTTATTTCACAGTGAGTGTCATGCGCTCTGCAGGGTATTCTCGTAACCTGGACCAAAGGCTTCAAGGCCACGGACTGTGAGGGCGAAGATGTGGTGGAGCTTCTTCGGGAAGCGATCAAGAGGAAAGAGGTAATCGGAATGATTCACACACTACACTTTCAACACGTAACGTTTCATGTTACATTTACTGTGATATTACTGTGCTGAAAATTACAGCCGGTGAGAGAGAAATTTGTTTTTTAAAAGTATTATTTAGTCAAAATAATGTAACTAAACTGTCAGCTTGATTTAAAAGTAAAAACTCTTTATATCTGCTGATTAAAACTGACGTCTCACAGCTGCTTTACTGATGCACCAGTGCATTTTTTGTTTGTGTTGTCAAGAACTTGAAGACTTTGTATAATCTGGGCTCAGATTGCTGTCTGATGCTGCTTTAAAAGCTCTCGTATCGAAGGTGTGATTGACCTCTGACCTCTCTAATAGCTGATAAATGTTGCTTACTGGCACTCAAGCAGCTTCTGCAGCAGTGCTTTTTAGATGTGATTAAGTGATTTCAGATCCTAAGTGCTTTGACACGGAGCGTTTGTTTTGTCTACTCACTGCACAGAACTCCAGTTTTATTTTGACTAAGTACAGGAATGAAAAGTTTTCCTGCACAGGAACACAGCAGGATGCAAATACTTGTAGTAATACAACATATATTGCAGTAGGCAGCTAAACATCACATGCTGGTACCTTTGGACTGAAGGGCAATCTTGCAGTTTCAGCATAAAGACACTTAACTCAGCCACTGTTATGTCCTGGTATATTACAGCTGGGCAATTACTCTATAAATAAACACATTTCACTTACTTACTGTTGCATCTTTTTTTTGTATTCAGGAAATTTTAAAATTCAAATGTCATCACTTTTGAGTTTCTTATATTGATTTCACTCTTTTAGATGGAGAATCCTGTAAGTATTAAGTGACTGTAAATCATTAACCGACAGGTAAAGCAGTGCGGGACTGGAGCAGTGTGTGGTTATTGTTGTAATAGCATGTCATAACACCTGGATAAAAAAAAACACTACTTTCAGACATTGTGGAGGAGTGTGTCTTTCTTTGTCTGCAGTGTGGGCTCCTATTTAAACTTTTATTACCACAGCGATGACAAGGATGATTCTCTGTATTTTGTGTGTGTGTGGCAGCTCTCTGAAACAGCTTGTGTATTTTATCGTATAGTCTATCTAGGAATGTTGAGTGAAATGCATTGTGTGGCGTTTGAAAAGTTGCCAGGCCTGATATTAATCCCTCTGTCAACGCGCCCATTCAGCAGCAACTGTTGGAAAGAAAATGTGGACTTAATTTTGTTTTTATGTGGAGTGAAAACCTGGAAAAACACAAGTTAAATTATGTATATAAACAGTTACACTTCAGTTTTAGATTTTAAACTTTCCTCTGTACATTGACTTACTGGATTACAACAAAGCATGAATCTTGAATCGTGAGATTTGTGTAAAACCATATAAAGCTCTTATTTGAAGGTACATGTCATTTCATCGTACTTCAGCTTGAGACTAATTGTCCTTGTGTTGTTTTTCTTTGAAGGAGTTTGAGCTGGATGTGGTTGCCATAGTGAACGACACAGTGGGGACGATGATGACTTGTGCATATGAAGAGCCCACCTGTGAGGTGGGACTGATTGCAGGTGAGCTCAACACAGCAGCTTTTAAAAGGAAACTGTATTGTTATATTTTCCATACTTTTGTATATTGTGCAGTCTTCGTCACTAATCTCCAGTTAGAAATGTCTTGGATTTGTGTGTTAAAAAACAAAAAGCTCTGTAAAATGACGGTGTGTCCTGTCAGGGACGGGCAGTAACGCCTGTTACATGGAGGAGATGAGGAACATTGAGATAGTGGAGGGAAATGAGGGCCGCATGTGCGTCAACATGGAGTGGGGGGCGTTTGGAGACAACGGCTGCCTGGACGACATCAGGACAAAGTACGACCAGGCGGTGGACGAGAACTCGCTCAACGAAGGCAAACAAAGGTCAAGAAGCTTCTAATATCAAACTACATCTTAGTATCTCCTGCCAGCTGCCGGTTCATATCACAGACCAATCAAACAGCAGATGCTCTTTGTTATTCTGCAGTGATCTGAGCCCTGAATCTTTCTTCTACGTTCAGATATGAGAAGATGTGCAGTGGCATGTACCTGGGGGAGATCGTCAGGCAGATTCTGATTGATCTGACCAAGCGTGGCTTCCTCTTCCGGGGACAAATCTCAGAGACGCTGAAGACCAGGGGCATCTTCGAGACAAAGTTCCTGTCGCAGATAGAGAGGTGAGTGAATCACTTTTAATACCTGTGATTCATCTGTGGATTTTTGTCACAGCAAATCCCTAACTGCTTAACCAGAGGCAGACAAAGTATGCTGCAAACTACTCTGTCATATTCAAAGCAAAAACCTAAATACTATCTATTTTTGGAGCAAATGATTTTGGGGAAACTAAAATGAAGTTTTCAAAACATTTTCAGTACATCGTATGTTGGTGTGGTGGTGTCAAAGAAAAGTGGATTTAGTAACAATAAATTACAATAATTAACTATAGAATTTCTCATACTAGAGTGAACCAAACACAACAAATACATAAAGAAAAACAGATGCAGAAAGTATTTTTGAAATCAAAGGTGGATTGGACAATACTCAAATCACATCTTTTACTTTTGTATTAAACATTTTTATATGTGTTCCTGTTCCCTAACAGCAGGCATTCCTTTCCATTGATTTCTACTGTATGAAGATCAAGCTGCACAGACATACAACATACAATTTATATTACGATGTTTTTGTGTGATAACACACAGCAGGGTTTAAAGAAATCTGCACTCACAGCTGTACAACAAAACAACTCTAAGTCCTGAAATAGTTTTTGTAAAGGTAGTAGACATCATTTTGCTGAATATCCAAGTATATGAAGCAGGCGCAGGTTGATTTTCATACTGTAGATAAATGAATGGAAGCTGGTGGATGCCTGGAGGCAGGAAAAAACAAATGAAAACGCAGGAGAGTCTGCTGCCCTGTAAAATATTTGACAGTATTTGTTTATATACACTCTATGGGGAAGACATGCAAAACCACTGGTATGACTTATAGGATAACGACATGAGAGCATGTGTTTAAGCAGCATTGTTCACAGCAAAGTAGCATCTAGGGGGATAACACACCTAGGAATGAGAGGAGGAGGAGGAGGGGGTGCAATGTGACGACTTGAGTTTCTACACTGTTTAAGCCCACCTTAGCCTCTGGGAACAGCTGTGAGGTGTCCGGTGACTCTCCTGCTGTTGGCTGACCTCTGACACGCTCTCCCCCTTCTCCCCCCTCCGCCTCCCCCCCTGCACAGTGATCGTCTGGCGCTGCTGCAGGTCAGGGCGATCCTGCAGCAGCTGGGGCTCGACAGCACCTGTGATGACAGTATTATCGTCAAGGAGGTGTGCGGCACGGTGTCCCGCCGCGCGGCTCAGATCTGTGGAGCCGGAATGGCTGCTGTGGTGGACAAGATCCGTGAGAACAGAGGGCTGGACCACCTGGACATCACCGTGGGCGTGGACGGCACGCTCTACAAGCTGCACCCACAGTAAGACACAGGACAGGGACACAATAGAAGGGCGTGTTTGAACACTAACAACACTACAACACTGAGTTTTCGACAGCCATCACCTACTGACCCCAGACATACGTTTGTTTATGAGTCGTCTGGTGCTACATTTGCCGCCTTTACTAGAAAGCATCTCTCACTTCTTTGAGCGCATCACCTCCTAACCACAGTTTCCTGTTGCTCTCTTCCCCCAGTTTCTCACGGATCTTCCAGCAGACGGTGAAGGAACTCGCCCCCAAATGTGACGTCAACTTCCTGTTATCTGAGGACGGCAGCGGTAAGGGGGCCGCCCTCATCACTGCCGTGGGCTGCCGCCAGAGAGAGCTGGACGCGCAGCAGCACTGAGGAGCTCCACCCCCCCCACCCCCCACCTCCGCCGTTTGTCCTCCAGAACTACCTGCTGCTTCACCGTGAACTTCACCCACCGCACAGCCCAACTCCATCTCCCCTTGGCAGCCGTGACTCCACCTCTGCCCCACCTGGCCCCCCCACAGCCAGAGAGACGTGCTGCATGCATAGGGAATTAAAACTGAGTATCTGAATATTTATTTATACTGCTCCAGAGGGTTTATTATTTCCATGTTTGTACATTTTCCTCAACAGCTTGTCAATAATCTGATAAATCTAAACTCCTTAGGTGTGCAATATTTGTGTATTGCTAGTTTTATTTTTATATGGAGGCAAATATATAACTGTATTTATATAGCTGAGGCCACTTTGAATCCCAGAGGTCATTAGGCTTTTGCACCATAGACACAAGAAAATGTCTGCACTTTTTATATGAGAGTTACAACAGCAGCATTTCAATGTAACTTCCAAATGAAGGACGTCCTTCTTCACTGAATGAGGAAAGTCATTTTTACAGGCTCCACTGGTTCAGAAAACCAGTTCCAAAAGGGCTCGCTGCAAAGGGTTGAATGCAAGAGTCACGGCTGTTCAAATCATCCTCATATTACGCACCACACGCTCACACGACATGCTAGCCTACTAACCCCTCTTTGTGTAACCGTCAATGTGTACTCACATTATTATCGTATTCCAGCAGCACCGTACCATTTATTCCTCAAGAGCTGAGAAGGTAGAAAAGGCCCCAGCGGACGTGTTAGCGTATCCTGTTGCTATTTGTGAACTACTATACTTTTGGTGTTGTAATGAATCCCACCTCTACTCACTGTATGTGCAAAGAATAAATGTTTATTGGGTCCCAAGAAAAGAGTGGATACTCCGAGCGCTTCTGTGTGTATTTGTGGCTGAGTGTCAGTGTGTGTCTTCTGTAATGACCTGTAGCTTTCAATGTCCAAAGCTCTGTCAAGACTGCATGCCTTACATTAAGACAAAGGAGAGTACTGGATCATTTCTTTTCTCTTTTTTTTTTTTATTTTTTACATCAATATAGATTTGTGATCGACACAGTGAAAAGTGAATTCATTAAATTATATTTTGTTGTGGAGTAAAATCCTGGTGTCTCTTTCTTATGAAGCAACAGCAGAGGCATGCCTGAACTTGTAATACCAGACAGGGAACTCGATAAGACACATTAAGTACAGAAAATGTGGTGCACTCTGACACAAAGGAAGGGAGGGATTATCTTCTTATGAAGCTTTAAACTGTGGTGTTGATGTATGTTGTGGCTGAGCATTAATACCAAAACTGGCTATGGATCTGATGGCAGGCAGCTGTATTTGTTTTAGGGTGGAGGAGTCAGAGACTGAAATATTTAACAGTCAAACAACTAATGTGAAACATACAGCCAATTTGACTTGAGTTGAAACGAGCTTGGCACCACCAAACTACGAGATATATCTTTTAAAAGTTCTGCTTCAGATGCACATTTGAATAAATTCTCTCCTTCTGAATATTCTCTGTGCCATGTGGTGACAACACCAAACAAAATGGCCTTAAAACAACTTTATTATGCATCATGATTCATCCCCTGCAGCAGGCCAATCTGCTCTGTCTGTCGTTCCATCCGTCACGTACATCTTGAAGGAATGTGACAAACATTTGAGGAATGATGTTTGTTGTTATACTAAACGGAAAATGTGTTTTATTTTAATCTCCTAACATGTTACTCATATTTGATATATTATCTATAATCTGAGATTTATTCTCTTGACTTGGTGATTCAATGTTTTGTCAGAAAATAGTGAAAGTGCCAGTTTCTCAGAGCCCAACATCACATCTCCAGACTCTTTATTTAATCCTAAAAACAGTCTAAAACTCATTTGAGAAGCGCATCATTTCAGCTTTTTTCTACATAAAAAGATATTTGCAACCTGTGCCACACTTCACCTGCATTTTTTTTTACTAGTTTTCTCGCAAGTTTTCAGCACACAGTATGCGCCAAACAAGCCTCGTCTGTGCAGTACCGCATTATACTCACTTTCTACCTGCATCCAGGTGTCCTGCTGTGCTAAGATCTCCAGACCTGCTGCCACCGTCTCTGAAGTTTATCCACCCAGAACAAGACCACAGCACAAAAAAGACAACTCAGTTTACAAATGCTTTTTCATACACACACCCTGTCAACAATTCATTATGGTATGGTGCTCATTGTGAATCTTTGCCTTCATTATACTGTTGCTATACCTGCACTTATCCAATACAATGCATGCAATCTCTTGCATCTAAAATTTTAATCAGATGTATTGATAAGAGTTTAAACAATAGGCTACGTGTTTGCCTGTGTGCATCATCCTTTTGTTAAGGTATGCTTCCTCGTGTGTGTGGGTGGGTGTAAGTGTGTTTGCATGCATTTGTATGCATTCACGTCTGATGGCTCGGCCGTGTGTGGTTATATGGACTTGTGTGCAGGTATTTGTCCTACTTTTCGATGCGTGTGAACCTGCGTTTATCAACGCGTGAGAGAAAGTGTCGCATGCACTTTAACAGTTGTGGATGGCTTAGCTGCTGTTAAGCGGGAGAAAACTCCACAGCCCCTTTCTGCGCCCGTCTCCGCGAGTGTATATATATATATATGTGTGTGTGTGTGTGTGTGAGTCACAGTGTGTGTTTGTGTGCATGCATGTGTGTGTTTGTCTCCAGCTCTCACCAGGTTGGGTGCGTTGTACTGAGGGCTTCCTGCTGCATCCATCTGCCTGAAACTACCAAGCGCCGGACTGTCACTGCACACTGCAGGTATGTAGTCACGATTAAACAACATGTGGTGACACTAACTGTAAAGTACTTGGGTGTAACGTTGACGCGCCCCGCACAGAAAAAGGGTGGTAGTCCGTTAGCTGGCATGCTAACTTTACTAGTTGTCTCTTTGGCAATTTGCGCTAGCTAGCTAGTAATCTAGCTAGGTTAGCATTGTGTAGGAGCGTGTGGGTGAGCTCCGATAGCTGCTTTTATGTTACGCTAGGCACGTTGCCAGCGGCCATTCGACATTTAACAATTTACATTTGTGTTTTGGTCGACGGCGAAGCTCAGTTTGCATGAAGAAATCTCTACATTTCGTGCAAATTTCCGTGCGGGAGCTGAGCGGCTAATGTCAACAGCTAACGCGAGCTAACGTTAGCTCGTCTCGGGTTAACGCTGCCTGGTCAGTTACCTGTTTACTGGAGCTGGCAGTGACATTTTTAACTCAACGAAGTGTTTTAGCTTCTGCTAACTCGGTCGTCGTGTGTTTTGTTTGGCACAGCTAACGGTTAAAATGTCTTTGGTGTTTCGTTACCGGCCACCCACTGTGCAGAATAGCCGAATTAACTGACCCGGGGAGCGGTTGGTTGGACTCGCGCACGGCACGTGCTGTCATTTGTCCAAAACAGGTGTTTCAGACTGGTGCACGCGGGTTATTTGATGATTAATTGGCAGGTGCCCAGGTCGTCACCTTTGTCACCTTCAGGCGCAGCCCTGTGATGTGGCTTGAGAATGAAACAACCCCGGGTTTAATGTGTAAACCTGAGCTGCCACTAGTGATTATTACCATCATCGAACTATATGTTAATTATTAACCTGACTGATTGGTTTATTCTGTGCTGTACAGAAAGGTTTAGAAAGTGTGCCCATCATAATTTTTCCATCTCCCAAGGTGACATTTGAAATGTATTGTTTGGTGTGAGCAACACGAGTCTGTTCAATTTAAAGACATTTAAAACAAAGGAAAGTTGTAAATCCTTTTATTTGAGAGGCTGGAATCAGACATTTTTGCAACATAAACGATTTAAATGATCAATCAGCAATCACATTGTCTATTTTAATTGACTAATCTATTCATGGATTAATTGTTTAGCCGCTAATGTGCACATTTAACGCAGTGGCTCAGTGTGTGTCGCTCTCATTTTGATTTATTCAACAGGTTTTTAACAGAGACAGTGAATTAAAGAACCTCTTGACGTCCCTCCCTCTCAGGACAACAAAGGCAGCTCCTCACACACTGAAACCGCAGCAGAGCAGCAGTTCGACAGCTTCCATCAGACTCATGACTGTTTGAAGGGACACGGCCCCACCGTGGCCCATGCACTGTACCCGTTTCCCTCCCTGTCCTCCTTATCCCTCAAGCTGACGCAAAACCCCAGGCACCTCCCCCCCCTCCCCCACCCCCACTCCCACCCGGTCCCCAGCGACTCGCCCCCTCCCGCCATGGCGCCTGGCACAGAAACCGTGCACTACATCCACCTTCACAACTCCAGCCAGTCGGTGCTGGAAGCCCTGCGCACGCAGCGGCGCGAGGGTCTCTTCTGCGACGTGACCGTGAGGATACACGACGCCTCGCTCCGCGCCCATGCCTGTGTCCTGGCGGCCGGCAGCCCCTTCTTCCAGGACAAGCTGCTGCTGGGTCACTCCGAGATCTCCGTGCCGCCGCTGGTGCCCGCTGAAACCGTGAAGCAGCTTGTGGATTTCATGTACAGCGGCTCGCTGGTGGTGCTCCAATCGCAGGCCCTCTGCATCCTCACTGCTGCCAGCATCCTCCAGATCAAGACGGTCATTGATGAGTGCACTCAGATAATCTCTCAGAGGAAGGCGGCGGCAGGGGCGGCGAGTGCAGCGGCGGCAGCGGCGGCGGCAGCAGCAGCAGGAGGAGGGATGCTCGGAGGAGTTCTCCCCAAGCAAGAAGAGCGTGGCGGGGGCAAAGGGAGAGAGAGTGGCGGCAGCGGAAGCTGCTCTGTTGGTGGAGCAAGTGGGGGTGGGGGTTACGCAAACTTCTCTAACTTCATGGCTGAATGTGGGGCTAGCAACATGGGCGGGGGGCTGGGGGGCGCCAGCGTTAGTGTCACTGAGAGTGGCCCAGGCCCGATGGAGCAAGCTAACACCGTGAGTCTGATGGCGCTTGGCGACATGGGCCCCGGCTCCATGTGCGGCGACGGGATGGGCTCCGGGCCCGGCACAATCCTCATGAAGCAGAGCCCCAGCTGTACTCAGGACGTCAGGTACAAGCTCCGGGACCTGTTGGCACAGACGGCCAACGGAGCCAACACTAGTAGCACAGGGAACCTCTCAGCGGGCTGCAGCTCCGGTGTGGGCAGTGTGGACAGCATCGGCAGGGACAGCCTCCGCGGCAACACAACAGACCTCTCTGATGACCTGGTGGGGATGGACAGATACAGCGAGGAGGACGACTTGGACGGGAGGGAGCGGGGAAGAGATGGAGACAGAGACAGGGGGGCGAGCCACAGCCGCAAGCAGAGGCAGCCGCTAAGACTCCAGGTAGGGGGATAAGGGGAAGGGTTGCCATGGTTACAGCTTTCAGGCATGCAGAGCTGCAACGGTTTGCTTTTTCTTTCTTTTTCTGCTTTTCCCTCTTCTCGCACTGCATTGGCGTATATCGCTGAGATGTTTCTGCACTTTGCACAATTGAAGAGAAGCTCTCGTCTTAGTTTCAGCAGTAATTGCCTTGTTGATATTCTATGGACTTCTGCATATTTACTGTACGTCATTAAACTTATTAGTACCTGCTTGGAGGGGTCAATGCTCTGTTGTTCTTGTTGACTATCTGCTGCCTTTTAGCACCTACCGCTGCTGCGAATGCAATTTTTTCACCTCTCAAAAACAGACAAGGACCCTTTTCTTTCTTTCTTTTTTTAAATCTCTTTAGGTGCTGGGAGGAGAGGGAGTGGTGGTGAAAGATGAAGGGGTTCAGGACACAGACGGGACCGTCTACGCCTTGGAGGACAGGAGACGAGAAGGAGAGCAGGAGGGCTCCCAGGAATCCATGGCAAGCTTTGGACAGGTGGGTTTAACTCAGAGGTGCACTGCAGCTGAAAACAAAGAGTTTGTAAGATGTAAATCTGTATTATAGATGTAGAGCTTTTTTAAAAATGTCAAGCACTTCTGTTGAACGTTTTGTGCAGAAGGACAAGTCAGTATAAAACATCTTGTACATCTGAAGTGTTGAGCCTTGATTTCAAGGTGAGATTTCTTACATTTTTCCTCAAAAGGAAACTTTTAGAATTACCTTTACCGTGTTAAAATTACGCTCAGCATTTCTGTCACAAGTCCTGAAGTAAGTCGAGGGAAAAACATGGTGGAGCAGATTTATGCCGCAGCCTGCTGTACCCTGCAGACTACACAGGGAACATCTGCCACACAGTCAAAAGGATTCAGCTTTGCCTGTCAGTTTTCTCCAAAGTGCTGCAGAGTAAGTTGCGATTGGAAACGGAACGATCCACTCAGCTCAGGGAGGATAAGATGCTATGTTTTATGTTTTTCATGCAGGAAAAAAAAAGCATGTGATCATCAATTTACCCAGCAATGCTTGAAATAATCTAATTTAATAATAATCTAATGTGCTCTTTAGTTCACATGATGCGGAGCAGTTGCTTTCTGGTGAATCTCAGCACAGACTGTTTGAAAATTAACTTCTCACAGGTCATTGTGTTTCATGTTGGTGTAACACCTTTATGGCAAATGTTAAGTCTGATTATTGTGGATAAATTTAAAGATACAAACGTCCTGTATCTGTCGTGCATAATTTTTTATGCACAACTTGTGACTCTTGTCAGTAATGGTCTTTGGTGTTTGATGCAAACTGTGTTGGCCATTAAAACAGTCAAAACCTCGTGAGTTATATATTTATCCTAAAACTGGTTTGGGACTTGTGAATTGTAAAGTAAGCTAAGATGAAGAATAAATACACTGTGGTTTCTGAACTGGTAGAGATTTTGATTAATTACCTTCTTACTCAGGTAGTTTTCCCTTTAAATACCGTTTGTGCAGCAGCCCCTTGAGGACATGCCAGGTTTTTGCAGGTCTGCCAGCTACAGGGCTCTAATGTGCTTATGCATGAGCTGCAAGTACAGTGTTTGTATTCAGTACTGAAAGGAGAAGTATAAAAAGGGAATGTTATCTCATCTTTCAAATTGAAGCTTGCATGTTGCAAATTAGGAGGAACAAGGCCCTGATCACAGAGCTGGCAGAACTGAGAAACTGAGAATGCTTTCTAGGTCGAAATGAAAAAGTTTGCGAACAGATGTCAGATCATCCAGGAAACTGATACAAGTCACATGTTAAAGGATATCTCCAGGATTTTTGAACCCAGGCCTTATTTTCTCATGTTTCTGGGTGTAAATGATTGATCGGGACAAAAATCTTTTGTAATTAGTCGGCGACTGAGCGACAGTGGTGACTTTCATTGGTAGAGGACGTAATAGCACAAAGCAACTAACAGATTGAGGCAGCAGAAGATAAGCAGCAGCTTTTTTCTGCTCAGTAAAATCCCTGTTTTTGTCAGTGGAGTCTGGTAGTGATTTATAGAGATGTTTCTGGATCTTCCTCTTTAATAAAAAGCTCTGTCTCTGTAGGAATCCTCTCATCATGTTATCAGACACTGAGAAGAACAATCTGAGTCTGTCAGTGGTAAAAACAGGTACTTTAGTGGACGTACTTGACATGTTTCATTGTTCTTGTTCAGTACTGCACCAGTTCCAAAAATTCTTGTCCCAATCAATCGCTTACACCCAAATACATGGGAAAATAAGGTTCAGAAATCCATTAATACGAGGTGGAAATGAGTTTTATAACATCAATTTTGGTCAATTCATATGCAGTATTTGATGTACAGCACTGTATCAGCGTAATGAGGTGATGCAGTTTTTCAGGCATTTAATTCAGTCAATGAACCAAAACCAGACATTTCCCCTCTGATTGTTTTTATAAATTAGCTACTGAAATAAACGTTCTGTAAAATGATTCACACAGTTATCACAATATGAAATTACATATAATTATATATCTATAATCTGTGTTCTCTTTCCAAGTGGCTGGTGAAACTCCCATCAGCCTCTCTGACTTACAAACAGAAAGTTAGACTCAGTTAGAAGGATTTCCTTCTACCTTATGTCAGAGACGGGCTCCACCCATGCTGGTATTTCTGCTTAGATTACCTTCCCAGCCATACATCAGACTGTACTTTTGATCCACTGCTGTTTTGACAGTAATGCAGTTTGACTGGTCAGACCGCGACGCCATGAATTTATCTTTCCAGCGCCTGCATGCCTACAGTCAGGGTAAAGAAAAGGCTGCAAATGCAAATAACGAGGGATGTGGTGGGTACATATCGGCACATGAAGGGAGACACAGTGTGTAGTTAGAGGTTTGTTCTTAACGTATACAAACATTTGTTGAGGTGGGGCAGAGAGACAGGCAGGATTCACACCTATGGAGCAGGTAAGCGGTGTGCATCCTTCAGCAGGGGCTCATTATATTTATGTCGTGCAGAGAGCTGAGACTAAGGCTTAACAAAGGAAATGTTTCCTAGACAGATTTAATTAACTTCAGGGTTTTTTTTTCTCCAACTATCTTTGAACTGAAGCCAAAACAATGAATAGCACCAAAACTGGTGTTGTCAGATTTTTTTTGTGTGTGTGTATATGTGTAGTGGGATCTCTAATTACGTCTGTGTGTTTCTCTCGCAGGATTTCTACGATGAGCAGGGGGTGTTTTCGGAGAGTTTCTGGCCCCAGAGCGAGCCTGCTCAGGCCATGGCTTTCAACCCCAGAGGACGCGTGCAGAAGCCTCTGACTCCGCCCCCAACCACACAGTCCATCAACAACCAGGTCGGTGCCGTCAGCGTCTTATATCCTCTGTACTGCAGTCAGAAAATGTCGCCACAGACTGGGAGTTAAAAGATTGTCAGAGCAGAGGGAGAGTGTGCGCCACAGTCATCTACAGTTTCAAGTGTTTGGGATGTGCCATGATGCCACAGAAGAACCACGTGTCTGATTAGAAGTGCTACCTCCAGCTGCAAAGTACCTCATTAATGTTATCAGCCAGCCTCTTAGCTTTGTTTTTAAATGTGGAAAATAATCCCATTTAGCTGCTTTTACTTTTCGCTCTGACACCAAATCATCCGCCGTTGTCTTGTCAGTCAGCTCTCCTCTCGTCATGTGATGTGACTCTGCTGCTGTATGAGCACTCACAGCTTATTATTGCAGCATCCAACTAAGTATTGATAACTGCTATTTTAGAGTTTTTTATTTCATGAACGTAGGTGCATTTCCAGTGTTTTAACCAGTTAATTGATATTTTTGTGGAAAAATATATCAGATGCAGTTTAGTTTTTATCTCTTCAAAGTTTTCTGGAGGGAGAATTAATTCATTATTTAAAACTAATCAGGCACAAATGTGACACATTTGCTGGTTCCAGCTTTTCAGATGTGCAAATCTTAGTTTTATATCAACTTATCTTTGGTTTTAGAAGCAAAACTATCGTGTAAACAATTACTACAACAGATACGCTTACAATTAAATCATCAGCTGTAGCCTTATGTCCTTTGTTTAATTACATTTAAAGTTTTTTGGATTTATTTTGAATGCAAACTCTTTGCTGTCAAAGGTTATCATGAAATTAACTGCTGTCTCTGCGAAGGAAAACTGGCAGGATAAGGTAATTAAATTCAGAGTCACTTCATTTAGCTGCGAGGTGTACTGTATTTCCTCCAGTTTTTGTGATGATGAGGTGATTGACTGCAGCACTAAATAAAAAAACTCAGCTGAGAAGAGTGAAACAAAGATAAACATAGAAAGGTAAATGAAGGCTTCAGTTTCAGTGTTTCTTCCTCCAAACCCCTGCCTACACAGTTTGATTGACAGGTGTGTTGACTTTGAAAATGAAAATGCAAAAGAGTTCCTACATTTGCATTCGAAGTTCAGTATAGGCGGTGAGGCATGACCATGTGGAGAGGTAGAATGTAAATGGAACCACTTTACCGAGTTTTATTTATGTCCTTTGTACAATATTAACTCAGTGATGAAACAGAAAATTTAACTGTGGTTTACTTTTTGTTGTAGATACGTTGATTAAAGTTAGAGAGCGTTTTTTTGATTTAAATACCTGGATTATTTTTGACGAGGATAATTAATTAAACTTATGATTGATTACTTTTCATCAACTGAAGCCCCTGTCACACAGATGTGCAAACGCGACTTTAGAGTAAACAAACATGGTGGACGATGATGTCTCTTGTTTCCTGATTGGTTATCGTTCCGTTCCACGTGACAATCCACAGAGAGCGCGCTCAGCTCTCCTCTGTGTTCCCCCCCACACACAACAGGATTTCAGATCATATTGAACATGTTTAATATTTATCGGGGCCGCTGTGGTCGTTTTCGGAGCAGATCAGGGAGGGTAAACTCACTCTGAACGCACCTTACACCACAGGACGGCAAGATAATCATTAGAGCCATCAGCTAATCAGGCCTTTGCTGACACAGCTGGCTCAGTGGCGGTGATTCAACTCTCTGATTTCCTCCGCTACCGGTACAGAACAGCAAGAAGATCAGGAAACAGATGCAATATAGTGCTTCCCAAGAAATGAAAAGAAAGTGTTCAAAATGTTAGGAACAAAAAAAATAAGAGACATGTTAAAAGATAATGAGTGAATGCATCACAGTGCAGTGAATAAATAATACATTAGACTACACACAGTAACACATTCATTTGGAAATGGAAACTGGTCTTTTGCACCAAGATGCAGCAGATTCTAATTTTTATCCTCTGGTCCTCAGCTTCTGTTCCAGTACCCAGTGAGCCAGTCGCAGCCCGCTCCGTTCTACGTGGGCGGCCCCATGGGTGGGATTGACAGCATGGCGGGGACGGAGCCCAGTCAGCAGCCTCCGCCCCCGGCGCCGATGACCCCGGCCCCGCCTCCCTCCACCTCCTCCTGTTCCGCAGGCCCCTCCCCTTCCTCCCAGGGATCCGAGACCTCGTTCGACTGCACGCACTGTGGCAAATCTTTACGTTCCAGGAAGAACTACAGCAAGCACATGTTCATCCACTCCGGTAAGACACGCCTCCTCCTCCTACACTCTGATAAAGTTAGTGGAGACCAAAAAACAGAGCTAAACACAATTCAGATTCATCAAGGTGGACACCTTTATTTCTGTCGCCTGTTTCACCTGTTTCTCATTGTTAAGCCTTTACTTTTATATTTTGTCTTTGTCAGAGAATGTAAATATCACTTGATTACGCTCTGCATTAGGCAGATGCAGCTTAAAATAGTTTGTCAGTATTAATAAGAATGTTTCTCTTCTGTGCACATACATTATGACATGGGAAATGTGTGCGTTACATATAAGTTAACAACTTAAAATCTCAAAAAGTTTTTGGATGACAGCTCAGTTGAAATGAGACAAGATTTTCTAATGATGATCACAGTATTGGCTGCAAATCAGTGCTGTAATTGTGCTGTATTATTGCTCAGACGCTGCTCTCTGTGTGTGTCTTCCTGTTTAGGTCAAAAACCTCATCAGTGCTCCATCTGCTGGCGCTCCTTTTCCCTGCGCGACTACCTCCTCAAACACATGGTGGTGCACACCGGCGTCAGGGCCTTCCAGTGCTCCATGTGCGGCAAGCGCTTCACCCAGAAAAGCTCGCTCAACGTGCACATGCGCACCCACCGTGCCGAGCGCACCTTCCAGTGCAACGTGTGCCACCGGGCCTTCACCCACCGCACCTTGCTGGAGCGCCACGCCCTGCAGCACGCCCACCACGCCCCCCAGGCCCAGGGCCAAGGCCAGGGGCGTGGAGCCGACATGACCTCACCTACCAAGCACAGTCCTCCGGCTCTGGGAGGGCCCTCAGGTATGGCTGGCGCGGCTGGCATGGTCGGCAGCATGGCCAACATGCCCAGCCACGGAGCTTCCTCCACCTAGAGAGAGGGAAGGGGAGATACGGGAACGGGGAGAGGGGGAAGGTAGCGAGCCCATTCCTTATTTGGTCCTAACAGCCTTGTTGATCTTTTGTTCAGGCGGAAGCCGCGCTTACAGGTTCCCATTGTTTTAGCTTAACGCCACCTTCAATCAGGGTTCCTACACAGCGCCGCAGGTTTGAAAACGATGTACATTTATAAGGTGTTTTGGAATTGCACAAAAAGCCTGGAAAAGTTAAGGAGAAAAAAAAAGGTAGTTCCCGTTCCAGAAACCCATCCTAAGTAGTTGTAACCCTACTGTCATTTCCTGTGTCGTGACAGCTAATCATAAGCTAAAGGGCCACATTGCTAACAGCCATTTAAAATCCAGCCCCAAAAAAAAAAGTTTTTGGTGGAGATAAAGTTGTGAATTTTGAAATGGAGGATGTGTAGGAACCCTGCTTCAAAGACACCAGAGTCACCAAAGAGGTTAGGAAAACAGCGGGTTTGGGAGTGGGTGAGGGAGTGGGTGAGGGAGGGGGGGAGGGTTTGGGGTCATAGGGTTTCTAGGTGGAGGTGAGGGGGGGGCGGGATGGGGATTATATAGAGATGCAAGTTTAGGAAATAAGGGGAAGAGATGGGTTGGAGAGGAGGGGGTTTGCAGGGGTTGGATTCACCTTCAGTTCATTTAATTCATGATGAAAATTGGAGCTCACATCTTTGAATGCAAAAAAATCAAATCACGTGAACGTAAGTTTGGGACGTTCATGTCCTGTTGTAGCAGAGATCTCAGCAGAGCAGGTGAGTAATGTCACTACGAAAGAAAAAAGCTCACTAACCAAAGTTAACTTTGCTGTCAGTGAATGGGATCTCGTCTAACCTGACTCATAACAGCTCGTTATGTTTTATTATCTTCCCTCTGGTGCTTTTTAACCATGATAATAAATCCATACTTAGAAAATTATAAATAATAAGAACCAGCCAAGAGTTGAGCCAAGGAAAAATATTATGGCCTCATTATACAACAAGTGAAGCCTTCAAAATATTGCTCTTAAGTAGCACAACAAAGCGCTTAACTACGGAGAATTAACATTTTCTGCTGTTTTTATATTAAGCTGTTAACAGAGTTTGAAAATTAGAGTCGAGCTGAATCCATGCGAGGTCAACATCGGTGTTAATTTGAAATGAAAACTATAACCAAAAACATTTGAAGACGACAAAAACAAGACTAAAGCTAAATTAAAAGTCACCTTTGAAAATGAGAGTTAGGACAAAACACGGACATTTTTCATCAGTGAATTAAAAACTAAATAGTATTGTGAAAAATAGACAGATGTTTTAATTCAACAACCTTATGTCTCTGTCAGTAACGTTACCTGCTCTCAGAGGAAACTGAACTTTTTATGGCTCTCAAAACAGCTGAGACAAACCACAGAACATTTCTAAGCTTGTTCCTGAGTGTTTCTATCAGGAGTGAGCGAGTTAAGCTCCAGCATTAATGTCACAGTATTGATGTTACTGTGACGACACAGCGTCTCCTCTCAGACTGAACCCAGACAGAGTGTTTCAGTGAGTGTGAATGAGTCACAGGCTCTGCAGTGAACAGCACAGTCAGCTGCAGTGATGCCAGGTGAGCAGGAACAGCTGCACTACATCACATCACAGAGAGCGGCTCTGTGGATGTGGACACCTTTGCGAGAAATACCTGTAACCGTGGTAACTACAGAAAGATGGCGACAGCCGAAGCCTCAAAGTACCGAGCGGGCGTAACAACGTAGAACTAACAAAAATCTAATGACTCAAAACCAGTTAACGCTGGTCGATAAAATGTTCCGTCGGCTTTAGACGCGTTTTAATTGTTGAAAATGTTTCAACTTTGCACATATCCCACAGCTGTTTTAGTTCGCCTCATGAAAACAGGAGGAAAATAAGAGAAAGAGCCAGAGTTTTGAGCATGAATTTAGTTGAATAAGTGCTGTTAGCTACAGCTGGTGACTTTCCTGTCACATTCTTTGTCTGTTTGTGGATAAAAACACAGTCTGCAGCAACAACCCAGCGCTCAGATTCTCCCAGATTTTGCTTCTCATTCATTCTGAAAGAAAAAAAAAAAAAATGCTCTTCCTGAATTAACTGAATTGAATGTGAATGGAGCCCCAGCACTATTCAGGAGCAAACTAGGGTGACAAAGAAGGTTGTTGATGAATGATTGGATGAAGAAGGAAAGTAGTCCGAGCGGAGTGAGACTACAGCAGGGAGGGAGGGGGAGGAGGTGGCGGCAGCGGCGTGACGCACAGCAGCGTGAATGAAATTCACCATCATCCATCAGACAGCTTTGTAACATTTTCCACAGGCGCCACCGGTCGGCCCCAGGATCATATACCTCGAACCAGGACGAGCCCCTGACGGCTCGGAGGGACACTATTTTCTCATTTGAAATGTTTGGGAAACATTTCAGCATGTTTTACATACACACACACACACACACACACACACACACACACACCTACAATTACCTCGGTGGTCCAAAGACAGGCATTATGCTTCACATCTTTTAAGCTACATCAAACGAAGAAACAGTGAAAACTAAAGCTAAGATAGATCCGTTTACTTTTTGAAAGCTTACTAAAGTACATCTATGTAAAATTCCTGTACATCGCTATAACGCTCAGTTTGTTATTTGTTGCTCATGTGATTCTTTGATGCAGAAATAAGGCAAAACATTTAAAAAAAACTTTTAAAGTGAAAGAGCCATTCACAGGAAGTTAAACTTGGTTGAATAACTATGACAAATCAGTGACTTTTATCAGGATTTTTATTGAGTGTTTGGTTGTGTTCGTCTTTTTGGGGCTCTGGTTAATAATAAATGGGAAGTGTTTGTTGCTTAAAAAACAATAAAAGCTTTTCTCGCAGCACTATATTAAAAAAAAAAAAACCTTTTTAACATTTTAGTAAAACTAAATTAATCATGAAAATGTACAATCACCCCTACAAGTTTTGACAAAGTCAAACTCGTGATAATGTTAATTATCACATTAATATTTATTACAATTTGATCTCTATGCACAATTAAGTTTGCACATCATGTTACTTAGACCTAGATGTTGTTGTTGTTGCCCCTAAAGTATTTGGCCTAAAATTGTTTTTGTTTTTTTTTCCACCTAAAAGGTGATCCTAAAAAGACCTTACGTGTCCCTGCTTTTTGCTCATTTTCCTTAATGTTTGTCAGTCGAAGCATTATATGATATTCAGTAGTTTACTTAAGCTTTGTAAGAGCCTTCTAATTGACATGATTTCATAAGTGAATACCTCCCTAACGAGTTTTGAGATTGAGAGCTTTGTGAGTGATGAGATAATTTGATTAAAAACAAAAAAGAAATCACTTTAATAAAGATTTAAAAGAGTGAATCCAGCGAAGACGTAGATTCAAATCCTCTCAGTCTGGACTTCACTATAAATATTGACATTAAATGTCCCATTTTAAATGTGGAAAAACTGCTTATTTACGCGGAGCAGGCCTGGCAGCGTGTGTTCATTGGCCTCTGAACATTGCAAACAGATTTGCAGACTCAGTAGTTAGTTTCTCCAGTGTTGTGGACGGGAAAAAAAAGATTTAAAAGAAGGAACTGAGAGCGAGAGAGAGCTGAAGAGAGACTGGACTGAAACTCCTCCAAACTCACTGTTGGTTATAAGCTATATATACAATTCTAACGCCAAACCTTTGGTGCTTTTTTGGAAATATTTACCTCATTTGCCAGTTGCCAACACCATGCTGTGGTCTGGGTTTGGTAAATAAGCAGTGTTGAGCTGTTTCAGAGGTTTGATCTATCCTCAGCAGTGGAAGTGGTTTTGGTGCATTTTGTCTGAGGCGGACCCTTGTACAGTACTGTAATATGTGTGCTTTGAAGCCATGTCAGCGCATTGTAACGTACTGTGTTATGCCTTTTTTTGTTTTGTTTGTTTTCTGTTTTTTGGTTTTATCGGGAGGGAAGTTGATAATTGTTTTTCTACATTAATATTTCTTTAACAGATGTTAAATATGTCAGAAGAAGAAACAGTCATTTTATAAAAAAAAAAAAAAAAAATCACGTCATCGTAAAACCGCATCTTTTATGTATAAAAAGACTAAAGGCATGATTTTAACTTTTTCTGAGAACTTAGATGTCGTACTCAATGAATTAATTGAATTTTAAAAATGAGTGATTTCAAAGATTTCTTTCTCCAAATAAAAAGTCTTCTATGGCTCCAGGCCAGCTGTTTGCCATGGACATCACTTTGTCTGTTGACGTCGAAGAGTGTGTGTGTGTGTGTGTGGTGTGTGTGTGTGTGTGTGTGTGTGTGTGTGAGGTCACCGCCAGGAAAACGTGTTGTTTGTTTACATCATCAAACGGACAATAAGTCATCTGTTTGTTTCTGGCTGCTAGCGTTAGCGTTAGCAAAATGGCTGCCGCTAACAGCCTGGCTACAGCCCCAGTTTGAACTGTAAACCCTGATCTCAGTGCTGTGGTAGATGCTTGTATATTCTTTCAGATGTGAAAAATAACTTCACATAGCTTTCAAACTGACTGACTGTGTTCAGAGGAACTGCAGCACTTCTGTAGTTTTTTGTCTGTATTCATTCATCACAAACACAAACCTGGTGTCCTCTTATCTCTGTCCTTTCTCAAAAATCCCGACAAATTTATCAGGACAATATAAAAGCTGTGTTTTCTTGAAGGCCCATAGATAATCTTTTTTTTCCCCCTGCAGTTTGAGCCTTTGAAGGTCTGGCTGGTCGTAGCTGAACCCTGGCCAGAAGGCATCTGTTACTCAACAACATCTGTTCCTGTTACTCTCTTTTCTCCCAGCATGCCGAGGGACACGCAGGCTCTCCCAAGGGTGGCCTTTTGTGTGCCCCATTGTCAATTCCATCATTGTCTGCTGAAGTCTGTTCCCATAATGCCACGGGGTTATAAACCCCACCAGAGGCCAGCTCTACCAGGGCTGATGATTTACAGTTATTTGTGTCTGAACACAATCAAAAGTCTTTGTGGGGCAATTAAGAAAGAAAACTGAGGGGAATTTAAAGAGGTGATAGGAGAGGAGCAGGAAAATGTAAATTCAGAAATGTAAAGTTTGTTTTTTCTTCTACACAGAACAGTCGTCGTGTTCAGATATAACTTTACTGCTGAGGAAAGGAAAAGCTTTAGTTTATTAGCAGTGGAGAAGCCACTAAAGATGGAAACAGGAAGGGTGGAAAACCAAAACCCAAAGTGCTGGATGTGCAGTAGGCGTTTCCTCCACATTGATCTGAATTTTAGAGCCATGAATTACCTGACTTGTTCTTTAGGAGGAGAAATAGGAGTGGTAAATCTAGCGTAGGGACATTGTTTTTTATGAATAGGCCCCCTCTCCCGTCTCCAGGGAGACACTTTCAACTTCTGGCAGTAGCCAACAGTGTCGGCATAGAAAAGCCCACTATGGGGTCGCCAGGGGAAGACAACAGATGTTACTGATTAACTTTGCTCACAGACCCCTAAAGAAGTGTTTTTCAGAGCACTCGCAGATGGACCAAACAAAGTTAGGACGCAATTAAGATTTCACGTTTAGCAATATTTATTTGGAAAAATAGTCTTGGCTAATTCCTTCATTCAAAAATGGTAAAGGAGACAGTAACATAACAATTTGTACAGTACAATCCCTCTTAAATAACATTTTCTTAAAAAAAAAAAAGTCCCATTGACCTGAAGTGCCTTTGCAAATATCATCATTAAAAAAAAGCAACTTAAATAATCATAACAAACATCACAAATATACAATACAAAATAAAAATAACACAAAATCATTAAATTAACTTAAATTAAATCATAATTTTAAATCATAACTTTTTTCTTGTTTTTTTTCTTTCTTTATTTTACAAAAGGACAATCTGTATCAAAAAGCAACATTTTTTTTATCAAGACAAAAAGTTTTCATGTCCCCAAAAAAAAAAAAAAAAAGAAACAGAAAAATGAACAATACTATGTCATAAATGGTTTGGAGGGCTTAAGGAAGAAAACGCACTTCAGTTAACACAGTGATCAAGTATACATACAGTCTTCACAGGCGTGGTGATGGGTGCACAGCCCATGTGAACAGCCTCATGAAGAACAGGCCAGTATGGCCAAACATCCACCGTTTGATGCAGTTCCTGCGCTCAGCAACGGCGTGTGGGTTAGAGAAAAGGCCTGGGTGCAAATATTGCAAAAACAAACCAAAAAAAAAATGGTAGCATCGCGTGCTTTAATATTTCTTACTTTTACCCCCACTCCTCGATTTAAAAAAAAAAAAAAAAAGAACAGAAAGCTAAGTGGCAGTTTACTTTTAACCGTAAACTTTCATTTATTTTGTTTTTTTTAAAAACCCCTGCCAGTTCCTATCCCACAGGCCGCCGCTGCCTGCGCTTAGTTTCCAGTAGAGAACCAGCTCACTCTGAATATCAGTTAAACGTCTCAGTATCAGCAGCAGTCTCAAGGCGGGACACCTCCCCCTAGGGTTAGAGCAGCATCTGAAGGAGTATAAAAACTCTCCCATAGAGCAAATGAGCAATGGGCAGCCCATTGGTGGCTCGTTACACCTGGAGAGACACAGAAAGACGAAAAGAAAGTTAGTGTTTGTTGGTCGAGTGACCACAGAGAGAAGTCTTTTCACGCTGAGATTGTGAGCAGGATATACGACACAAAACTCACCTCAGTTGCAATTATACATTCGTCCTTCTCTTCTGACATCACAAACACAGATTTGTACTTGGTGTCCGCACATGCAGACATTTCTGGAGCTTTCTTTTCTGATGCATCGCTTCAGGAGAGAAAGAAAGGAAAAAACAGATGTCAGCTTCACCACACGCACAGCCTCAGTTTCAGGCTTTCTCTGAGAGAATGTGTAAATATTTACCATTTTAAACGCTTGCTGCGCTTCTCCTCAAACTCAAACGAGTCCAGGGACTGGCACTTGTCCTCGCAGGCTGCCTCCAGCATGGCCTCTTTAGCCGCCTGCTCGTAGTTGACCTCGTGTACGAGGTTGTAGTCTGCAGGCGGATGGCGGCTCTTGTAGCTGCTTCTCCCTGGTGAAGATCCCTCATCAGGGTCACTGCTGCAGAAGTCCATCTTCTTGTTGATATTTTTGACGCCTGGCGTCGGCATCACGCTCACTGCCAGGTCCCTGTCACTGCGGTGACAGTTGTTAGTAAGGTTATTTATTGTCTCTCCCTCACCGGCGGTTTCTGTCTGACCGCCGCGCTGGACTTTTGATCTGAAAAATCCAACAAGCACAGCGCATCCCGCCAGCAGCAGGAGCACCAGGGCCACGCCGGACCCAACGGCCATCCAGGGCACTTCAGACCCGCGGATGGCGGCGTGCTCCGGCAGCAGGAACTGGCAGTTTCGGCCACCGTAGCCAGGAACACACGCGCAGACGTAGCGGTTGTTTCTCTCGTGGCAGGTGGCGCCGTTGTGGCAAGGGTTGTGTTCACAGCGGCTGATGGGGTGAGCTGCAGTTTTGGCCCGTGTATCCCGGCGGGCAGGTGCAGGTGTAGCCGTCAGGACCCTCCTGGCACGTCCCGCCATTCTGGCAGGGGTACGTCGAACACTCGTCCCCGGTGTGGTCGCAGTTCATGCCAGTGAAACCGTCTGGACACTGACACAAGTAGGAGTTGACGAGATCCACGCAACGTGCACCTGAGGACAGCGACGAAGAGCAGCTTTAATGTTTGGCTTCATGAACATACCTCACAGAAGAAATCTGCTCATCTCCAGAGCCTGAGACGTCCTGTGGGATCATCCTCTTACCATTGGAGCAGGGGCTGGAGGTGCAGTGGTCAATCTTCTTCTCACAGTTGAACCCTGCGTATCCCGTGGGGCACTGGCAGAAGTAGCCTCCGTCTGGGTTGTCAGCACAGCGGCCGCCGTTGGAGCAGGGCCCGTCTGCGCACGTCATGGCACTCAGCTCGCAGTTGTTGCCATAGAAACCGTGAGGACAAGTGCAGGTATATGTGTTTTCCAAATCCTTTGGGGAGAAAATAGAACAGGCTCGACATCAAGATCTGCAGCTGCGACAAACTGTGCACCTCTGAATTTCAGCTTGCTGCACGCCGTGTCTGTTTGACTGTTTTAAATGTGTCTGCTTTAATGTAAAGTCTAGTGTGTAGAGAAGCAAGACAAGAAGGGATAAAGGCATGTGACACATTCACACACAGCTGGCACTGAGCCGCAGTTTACAAGACGTCTCTGTTCTCTCTCCAAGTTATTGTTAACCAAGGCGAACCACACTTACAGTGCAGCTTCCTCCGTTGCGGCAGGGGTTTCCAGCGCATTCGTTGACCTGGATCTCACAGCTGGCCCCAGTGAAGCCCGGCCTGCAGGAACAGGTGTAGCTGCCCTGACCAGTGTTGCTACAAGTGGCTCCATTCATGCAGGGCTTGTGGTGAGTGCAGTAGTTGAGATCTGGAAAGACACAGCGGCACATGTGGATTAGCCACAGCACAACACATGGCAGGACAACAGCAGCAGTGACAGAATGTCTTTTTGTCCTCTGGCACACTTGTCTCTTTCTCTTCTTTCCAGTGGTTTTTTTTGTCCGCCCTCCTGTCTCTGCTGTTTATCTCCACACAGCTGCTGCTCTGTTGTCTCTCTACTGAACTGTTGATACTTGAATGTCGGTATCTTGATGTCTTTCCTAACTCTTTCTCCTCTCTCTCAGTGATGAAAAAAGAACACTCTGTCCACTTTCTCTTTCTGTTTTTTTAAGTGTAAACTCACAGAAAAACATTTGGTGATTTGCAGGTCAGAAGATGTGCAGCCAAAACTGGGCAAAAGTTGCTTGAAAAGTTGTTTTATTTTGGACGATGAAGCTACAGATAATCATTGTTTCCAAAGCATTTTCACGCAGCCTGATCTTCCACTTTGGAACCAAATCTAGACCAACTCTAACCCAGCTGTCATGTGACCAGCAAATCACCCTGTCAGTGCTTTCTGGTTTCTTTCCCCTCTGTGTTTCCTCATCACTCATTAACCCTCTCCTCTCCTCACCTTGGTTGCAGAACAGCCCCCCCCAGCCCTCCTGACAGTTGCACTGCCAGGGCTGCTGGCAGGTCCCATGGAGGCAGCCCGGGTAACGAATGCACTCATCGCAGTAGCGGCCTTTGAATCCCACTCTGCACCTGTTGTTGTCCAATTAGGAGAGAACACCGGTCAGTCCACTCACATTACCTCATGTCTCCCACTAATTAATTAATGCCTCAGTGAGCTGCTGGAGAAAACTCACTTGCACTCTCCAGGTTTCTCACAGAAGCCGTGCTCCTCGTCGCAGCCTGGCAGACAGATCGCTGTAGAGGAAGAGAGAGAGAGAAAACACACTCAGACACTGGGTCTTTGTTTGGTTTTGCTGTTGAAGAAATAAAACTTATCACCTAAATCCCACAAAGTCATTAAAACAGGAGAAAGGAGGGGCTCCTAAACCCATTAGCTGTTACCTTAAACTCAATCTCCTTATCACCGTGGAAGAATTTTCTGCTTAACATAGTTCAGAGACAAAGGAGGGAGTGTGTGAATGTGTGTGTGCCACAGAGTGCACAACACACACACACACACACACACAGACCCCCTCAACCCACCCCACCACCCTCTTTTTTTTTTCTTCTTCGCTGCGGGTCAAAACTCTTTTATTCATTCTGTGCGCACACACACACTCACACACTCCCCTTAATGTCTCGGATTGGGGCAGATAAGAGTGGACAGCTGGCGAGTGTGTTGCCAGTGCGCGACAGCTGCTCCATTGTCTCCTCTCTGCCGGCAGCTGCCCACTTCAAACAATACCTCCCCCGCCTCGGCCAATCAGCGCCCGGCCCACTCCGAGAGTAACGAATTGGAAGGTAGCATGTAAATTTATGGCACGCGTGAGATTATTCCCAAAAACTTTCCTTAGAATAAATCAAGTGGTCGTGTGTGTGTGTGTGTGTGTGTGTGTGTGAGGGGAAAGGAGGGGGAGGAGGAGGGGAGGGTGCGTGTGGTGTTTACGCACAAGTTGCCTTCTAACGGCACTCAGAGGATCTGATCATAGACCCAACATAGAAAAGAACTTTTTTACTTTACTAAAAGAAAAATCTGCTCCAATGATCTCAGCATCTCTTTAGCTTAAATTTAAAGCTGCTTCATGTTTAAAATATGTTTTGAGGTTCTTCCACCGTCCACACACTTTTACGCACATGCTCGTGATAAAATAACAAAGTCTGGTCACTCACGTTCAGTGCAGTACTGTCCCTTCCACCCGGCGTCGCACACGATCTCCCCGCGCTCCCCACAGGTGAAGTGGCCGAAGGCGTCATCTCTCGGCCGGCAGAACACCGAGCAGCCGTCCCCGTAGTAGTGCTCGTCGCACACGAACCGGTACGAGTACTTGAGCTCCGTCCTGCCGCCGGTGTGCAGGTCCTGGGACCACTCCTCTCCCACCGTCAGATGCCTCTGGGTGGTCATGGTGCTGATAACGCGGTCTGGGTTCTCTAAAAGTGCGCGTGTGGAGGCAGAAAGTGAGGGAGGGTAAAGGAGGGAAGGTGCGTAAATGTGGGGGGAAGGGTGTTTATTTCCTACCTGTGGAGAGGTCGTCTTTGGAGTCGGTGTGTAATGCCTCAATGATCAGCGAGAAGGTCCCCTGGGAACACAAATGGCTTCATGAGACAGGTGGCCGGCGGAGATGTGGCGATAACATCAAGCACAGGCCCGAGGCGATTGTGCCATACACTGAGTGTGCTGAGCACAAACTGATCTGATCCTGAAACTGAATACCTGTAAACTTTCTGCGCTCTGAGCAGCTTGGTCACTCATTGTGCCGCCTGCGCGTTTTTACGCACGGTCCCCCCCTCCCTCCCCCAAAATGGCGCGATTTCGCTGCCCTGCGTTTCTGCTGTAGTGAAATGGGACGGGAACGGCTGCGCTTACCGGCCACGTGAAGCCGAAGTTAATCCTGATGGGGTTGGTGAATGAGCTCTCCGGGATGACATCGGGGACCTGGAAGGAGTTGGAGCCGAGGACGGGCGTCACAGCGCCGCCGTAGGTGCACGGGGGCTCCGGGGACGCGTTGGGCTGGTAGTGCTTGAGACAGATCCTGAAGAAGGTTTTACATTCGCACTGCTGCTGGAAAGACGAGGTCAGGCCTCCTTTACAGCAGTTCTTGTTGCCCTGTACTCCCTTCTTGTTTAGGAACTCCTGCAACTTCAGCTCAAACACTCCGGAGCAAAACCCCTGCGGAGGAAAGCAGCTTATTATCACCAGCTATACACACGGTGCCGCTCGTGTGTGAGTGTGTTGTGGTGGGAGAGAGGGGAGGGAGAAGGGGGGTGATGGTTCATTGTTTGGAAGAAATAGAGATTCAGTGGCTTACCTGGCACAGCAACATGGACATGACGGCGAGAGTCAGCAGGATGACGCGCCCCATATTAAATAAATACATCATAAATAAATAATAAATAAAGGAAAGAGTCTCGGGGCTCGGCTGTTCCTCAGGGTGCCTCCTCCTGTTCAAACCCTCTGACGAAGATGCATTGAGCACGTTTCTGTCGCCTCTCGGGGTTTTCTCATCAACTGCTGCCGCTGTCAGCCGCGCCGCTCTCACTCATGTCCCGAGGAACAAAAAAGGATAAATCCCAAACCTTCCAAAAAATCAAAATCAAATCACCAAACAGGATCTGACAACTTGTGCGCGGTGGTGCGGATTAGAAAAGAGAGAAGTCCTGCGGTTCCGTTATAAAGCGTTAATCCAGTGCGTAAAGAGATGACGGTGCTTCCTTGGTTTTTGTTTGTTTGTTGAGAAAGTGACAGGTTTTAGGAAGTAGCTTTTTGTGTGAAGGTCTTGGTCTAACCCAGGACAGATTTGTCACTGGTCCAACATGCTTCCTTCTACTTCCCAATGTCTTTCCTCACTGTGAACTGTGCGTCTGTCTCCAGCCAAGGCCGCCTGCAGCCTGTTATATACGGCCTGACACATGCTATGGTAATAACATGCAAATGCGGCCCCCCCTCCTCCCTCCGCTCCCTCTCCTCCTCCTCCTCCCCGACTTCACCTCCCAATCTGGCCCGGCTCTCCACAATGGGATCCCATGCAAGTCCCCCCCCCCCCCCCCCTCCAACAGCCTCAGCAGCGCAGCGCACACAGCGTTAATATCTGAGCCCGAAACGGAGACGTGTGAAAGTATCTCGGTCAAATGAGAATTTAGAAGAAGTGAAACTTGATGTGAGGTGAAGTCACATGAATTCACTCACGTCCGCTGTTGACGCGCTGTTTCTAACGGGCCCGTTGGACTAAAGCAGCGTTATTCAAGCAGGAAGCTGGAATAAATAAACTGCTGTTGACGGCCGTGGAGGCCTGGAGGTCACCCCCCCCACCCCCACCCCACCCTGTATGATTAAAGTGCTTCAGATGGATCAGGACCGTGGCCCCACTGTAAGAAGAGGTGGCAGTAAAGCCAAATGCAGAGTGCTGAACATCGCACAGATGATGGATCTCCTCCTGGCATGTGGATGTTGATGACATGTGGCTGCACTGATCCGTCCAGCTGTTCCCTCACTGGACAAACTCCTTTTTGCTTTTGGCGACTTAAAGATGTTTTTTTGGCCAAAAAGAAAAAAAAAAAAATCACAGTGTGAAGTTGATTCAAACAAAAAAATCTTCCCCCAAAGAAGCGAGAGAGAAATGTTTCTTGGTCAAACCCTGACTCAGTTAATTGTTTACACCCCCTTCCTCCTCCTCCTCCTCCTCCTCCTCCTCCTCCTCCTCCTCCTGCATACACACCCTCGAAATTTTGGTATTTGTGGTTGTGGGAAGAATTTGATGCTTTGAATCGACTGAAAAGACTAAAGAAAACATTCCTTGGCAGAGGCTCGCGCTGAGGTGAACGAGTCGAGGGGCTGGACTCCTGCTTTTCCATTTTGTTTCTCTCCCTTCTCCTCATTCTCTGAGCTAAGATTTAAAAAAACGCGCGTGTGTGTGTGTGTGTGTGTGTAGGTGCAGTGCAAGGGGCTGCGCGCGCGCACCGGAGTCGCTCGCGTGGCCAACATGTTATTGTGTGTGTGGTGAAGGAATAAGTTTGCTCTCTCTCTCCCCCCTCAGCTGTATGGTAATTCAGCCAGCACCTGCTCACCCCTCAATAACAGCGTGCGCGCGCTTCCCTTGGCTGAGCGCGCGCCCACACGTCCCATACACAATACTCACAACACAATACACACACACACACACACACACACACACTTTTCGCTTCACATCAAACAAACACAGCCGGACAAACACCGCGTTTTCTTCTTCTCTTCTTTAAATATTGACTAAATTCTGCGCAGCAGCACGAGGACGGAAACCGCCGGAGCCCATCTTTAACTTATTTTTGTTTGTGTCTGTGTGAAGGTGGTGTGCGCGCGTGCTCGTGCGCGCGCGTATGAATAAGGAGCAGGAGGAGGTGGGGGTGTTGTTTCTTAATTAGTTCGTTCATTAGAAGTGTGATTCCTCTGCTGTATATAGTTGGGGTGGGGTGGGGGGGGGGGGGGGGGCTATATGGCGAGCTGCACGCGCGGGCTTACCGTGCACGTACATTGCGTCACTGTGCTCAGATATGCGCGTCACGGCTCGTGTTTTCTGGCGTCTCTCCGGTGTCCGTTACCTGCTGCTGGGAAGCGTTCACCCCCCCCCCCCTCCTCCTCCCACTCCTCCTCCCCCAAAAAAGTGACATGCTTTCCCTTTCTCCTCCAAATTACCTTCACGTCATATGTCACAGAACATGGCTGATGTGTGCGCAGTTACTTATTACCTCTAATCAATGGCAGCAGCATCCAAACAAAGTCCTCCTCCGTTAATAAACCTGTTCATCTCAGAGCAAACCCGGGCCGAGCCGTGACCACCGCGATTAGCTCAGAGAGAAGAGACACGGGGGGAGGCGGCCTGACCTTCAGAGGGTGAGGTGATGAGGAGCTGCAGGTTCACCCTGCGAAAGGCCACAGGCTGGAAACTGAAGGGGTTTTGCTCACTGCCTCGTTAATACCCGCTGCTCTCACTTTTGTGAAACTGAACTCGAGCCAGACCAAGAAGCTCAGGGAGAATCAGCTCACAGAGATCTGAGACTCAAACCAAACCAAAACCCGAACCTGCGAAGCTCCAATAAAAACCCTGCCCACTTTGGACACAGTTGTCCCTTTACTTTCTTGCCCCCCCCCCCCTCCTGGCCAAGATGCTGCTGGCTGAGCTCTGACTGTTTAACTAAAGTGCTACTGTAGGGGGCTGCTGTAGTTTAACTCCTGCCCACCAGTAGCTGCGCCAAACAAAAAAGGGTGACTCGGGGTCTGACTATTCATCCATTCTCTGCGCTTTAATTTCCATTGATTGTGAATGCAGGAGGGAGGGAGGGAGGGGGTCTTCAGTGAAGGACCACGACACGCCTTCAGACGCGGACAGACCCTTACAAGCCATCTGCCACTAACTACCCCCCCCATCCAGAAAACGACGTTTATTTCCCTCCCTCCTCCTCCTCCGGCCTGAAGCGCACGTCTCTATGCGCCTCTGTCCACCGGGCTCCGTCTACACTCAACTGGAAGCATGTTAAAGGACCTGTAACGGTATGGGCCCTCCGGGGCCATATGGCGAGGGGGAAGCCAGGAGGGTTTTTTTTTCTTTTTTGGTCCCAGAAGAGGAGACACCACATGGTCACTCGTGGGAACGTAAACACGGCGCGCATCACACGATATCGATCATATGAAGCGGTGATTGGGGAGGGGGGGAGGAGGGGGAGGCAGGGTGCTGCTGTGTGATGATCAATCGATTTTCTTTTTTTTTAACACTGATAGCTCATCAATGCGGAACATATCGATGCATCTCCACCCGCAGTGAGCTGAGCCCGCGGTGCCAGGGTTGGAGGTTCCATTCCCTGAGTGATGCAGGAGGGGCAAGGCAGCAGCCCAACGCTGCCAGGGCTGGAGGAGGAGGAGGAGGAGGGAGGGAGGGAGGGGTGATGGGGGGGTCTTATAGAGGCCACCCGTGCCAAAATGTAGGCTGATGCTGAAAGGCTGAAGGAAAGGTTTTGAATCAGCACTTTCTCAGGAGAGAGACGCCTCCCCGAGTCTGTGGAGATGTTTACGCACAAAACCTGTTTTCACGGTGATGAAAAGTGACTGTAGTGATGACGCGGTGAACTAAACCGGCTCACGGCTGCGTTAGATTCCAACTTTCAATTTAAAACCCGACTAGAAATGAGTCTGAATTCCTGTTATTGGAGTGCTCAGCTGGACCCGGACCTGCTCGGCCCGGTTTACCTGCTGAAGCACAGATCAACAGGCTCCTTTGTGTCCAGATCAGATTACTGTGGCCAGCTGCTGGAAGAGGGGGCCACAGGCCAGATCCGCGGCTCCCCAGGGCTCTTCGGGGTTTCCGCGAGGCTCCCCTCGGCTTCCCACGGCTCCTCTCGCGGCTCCCGGTCCAGGCTGCCGTCTCATTTGCATACGCTGCTGTTACTGGAGACGTGCTGAGCTTAAGTTTATGGGAAGAGTGCCGCAGTAATTACGTGGGGGGCCCAGAGACGCGCCTGCAAGTGTGTGTGTGTGTGTGTGCGTTATAAGTGTGTGAGAGAGGGAGGGGGTGGTGTGTGTGTGTGTGTGGAGACACTGGGGGCCTAAGGGGGAGGTGAAGAGGGAGCTGTACGTGGCCAGTCGCGTGCCAGTGTTTATGGAAACACATCTGCCGCGCACCCCGGGGTGACGCACCACATGTGCGGGTCCCTATGAATAAAATCGATAATTCAACAACTGATACTGTGCGCGACACGTTTACCCACAACAAATAGAACAGGACGAGCTGAGGAGGAGCCGAGCGGTTAAACAAACACTAAATAACTGTCATGAAGTCATCACAGGGGAGAGAAGAATATTATAGGACGATTAAAAAGCAAATGAGGTCGTTGTGAGCTAAAACCTATCTTCTGAATATATCTGAAATTTAGAAAAGAAGAAATTCTATTTAGTGACTTGTTTCTAATAATAATAAAATCAAAGGAAAACCCAGAGAACATGATAAGAGCGCTCAGATTTCCCTGCAGGTGCATGTTGGTAGCAGATCATAAACATCTGGTCTTACTCTGTGAATGTAAACATTCTGAGGAGGCCATGTTGACCCAGATTCTGGATCAAGATTGGGAGGTTTAAAAGAAAAGACCCCCGGAGCACAGCGGCTCACTGAAAGGCGTGATGAATATGAAAATATGAAAATGATCTCACGGCCGTCCCAGTCACCATTTTCCACCCGTGATCAAGTCCTGAGCCTCTGACTTTACATTCAGCGCCACCACGAGGAGTTTTATTGAGGCTCAAATGAAACTCAGTAAAACCATAAAACGAGTGGTGCTGTCCTCTGCTGAGCACACAGTCAGATTACAGTTTCTTTATCTGTAATCTGCTGAGGTCTGGTGATGAGGCCTGGCTGGCAGCTGGCCACTTAGGGCTGCAGCTGAAGATGATCTCCATCATAAATTCATTTGTTTATTATTATTTTTATTATTTTACAGAGCAGTTTATTGTTTAAGCTATAAAACGTGATATCACAAGTTCCCAAGGTTCCAAACCCAAATGTTCTTGACTTATTATCACAACAACTGATTAATAGACAAATTGTTTCAGTGCTAGTTCATTATAATTTAGTTGGATGGGGTGGAAGTCTGAGCTCTGTGTGAGTTCCTCTGCACTCCTCTCTGGACCTGATTTATCATTTTGAAACTAAAGGAACCAACGAGAACCTGTGGAAGCAAACGATTGTTTCAGAATATTATTGTGTGACACAACAGCCCCACATGAGAGGAGGTTAGGTCACAGTGTGTGTGAAAACAGAGGAGCTAACACATCAGTTCTCTCTTATCTCTGCTCTAATTTTGCTCCATTAAAGCTAAATCATGAGTGTGAGTGATGAGAGAGTAAATGGAGGAAGTCCTCCCCCCCTCCCCCCTCTCTCTAACTCTCCCTCTCTATCTCTACCACCATGAGCATCTGCCCAGAAATGAACAGATGTAGGCACCTGCGTTGTGGGCCCACATATGCGCACATGCCCCTCCACCCCCACCCCTCCCCAAACCCCCTTTCAACCTTCCATGGGACCCGGAGCCGACCACAATGGGGAGAGATCAGGGATGCAGTAACCAAATACTGCCTATCCCCCCAGGACACTGGCTCTGTTAGAGGCATTGTCACCAGTTATATCAAGTGGCTGCACCAAACAATCTGCTGTATGACTGCTCATTTGAGACATAACATAATTCAGAGGGACAGAGGAGGGAGGGGGGAGGGAGGGTGGTGTGCAGAGGTGGCTGCCTGGATAGTTTCTATGGCTCTGATATGAAGTGGTGGGTGTTTTAAACAAGTGGGCTCAGGTTTTCCTGCAGTTGGACTTGGATTGAATCGAGTCTTGGGATAAGTGGCCGTTGGGTTTGTTTGGAGGGCCCGGAGGGGGGGGGCTGGTGGGTGGGGGTGGTGGTGGCAGGTGCTACTTGGGTTAGGAGGATGAAAGAGAGGCTTGTCGGAGCAGGGTGGGTACAAGACCAGGTTACACATAAAAAGCCTTGTTTTGTTGGAGAAAAGAGGTCCAACAGCCCACCGGTAGAGCAGCGGTGGATAATGGCGCCATAATAGCCCCCGTCCCTATCCCTCAGCTGCCGCTGGACGACAGAGGATCCACACGCACCTGTTGTTGCCCCCCCACACACCCCCGCCCCTCCATTGTGTCCAGCTAGCGTTAGTGTGCTACACCTCAGGAATGCTCCCCGTCCAGAGGCCTGCCCGATCGTCCCAGGAGAGAGCTTAGCCACGGTGGGATGAGGGGAGGGTGTCAGGAGTGTGTGTGTGTGTGTGTGGAGGAGCTGGGAGGGGCGAGGGAGGAGGGGGGGACACAGGAACCAGCAGGGAAGCTTTAGAGGACAAGGCAAAGAGAAGGAGGGGAGGTGGAGGTGGGAGGAGAGGGAGGGTGCGTTCCTCCAAAGCCAGTGTCCTCTCTCCTCCTCTCCAGGGGCCAGTCCAGAGAGCCCTGTCCTAAATCACTGGCCCCAGGGGGAAGGCTCTCCATTGTGAGGAGATGGCCCCTGCAAGCTGGGCCGCCAGCTGCCACTGCTGCAGCGTCATGCCCCCCCATCACCACACACACACACACACACACACCTCCTCCACCTTCAGCACCATGACAATGCTCCCTGCGGCCACAGGCCAGCACAGAGCATTAAAAAGGACTTGGAGGAGACTCTTGAGAAAGGCCACAGCGGAGCAACACGTTTTTTGGACAAACATTAATGATGACGGACTCGGAGCAGGGTTACAGTGCGTGACACGGTAACCTGGACCAATCTCACCCCCCCCACCGCCCCCCCGAGCCAACGAAACAGAGAAAAGAAAGATCATTTCTGTGTGACGGTGCAGAACTTACCACAGGAAGAGAGAGTGACTGAAGTCTGAAGGTTCGACAGTTCAGATCCCAGCTGCAGAGTAGTTTTTCTTTCTCTCTCAGCACTTAAAGATGTGTGTCCCACAAACTTCAGACTTCAACCTTTGGAACTGCCCCAGTCTGGATACTGATACTGATACTGGTCTTATCAAGTGAAATTCATTTTATGAACTGTTAAACATCCACCCTCATCAGTGGATTACTGTTTTACTCACAGTCAATGTGAGTGCCAAAGGAACAGAAAGCATCTCAGCGTGGTGCAGGAGTTTTAATGATGCTGAGGCTTCTTCATGTACACAGCACCACAGTTCTTTAACTGATGATTTCAAACATTTGTTTCAACATAAGATCCAAACAACACAGACCTTTATTTACACTGTGTTCACGTCACATCACTGTGTGTCGCTTGGTTTGTTAGAGGTGAAGCATTTCATTTGTTTGCTGCCTCACCAGACGGAACTGTGGACACATTCTGCTTTTTTTATTTTCTTCATTTCCTCCCCCACCACCACCACCACCACCACCACCCTCACCACCACCACCACCACCACCACCACCACCAGCAGCAGCAGCACAGCCGCCGCCACCGCCGCAGCTCTGTAGGAGGATTTTCCCATCCATTGCTAAAGGGAGGCGTTCTCCATTGTGCAGCTTCTAATGATGATTGTAATGATGGCTTGTCCATCTTTGATAAGAAGCAGCACGCCCCTCATTAAAGGGCCCGGGGCCCCGGTTCTCATGGCTGCCGGTCCTTCCCTGGAGTCGGACAGCAGGCGAGGGGAGGCGAGACGACACCCGTGGCACACGCCTGTTGACCGAGCCACAAAGCAAAAGCGTGTGACACTCGCCCCACCCCCGCCGCTCCCATTGTCCTCCCCATGAGTCCCACAGACAAGACCAATCCTGTTACCCTCCCACCTCTCCCCACCCACCCCCAACCACCAGGACCACAACACACACTCCTACTGCTGCTCAACACACACACACACTCACACACACACACACAGACCCTTCATCCTTTCCCTCTCTGCCTCACAATCAATTTTACCAATCAGCTGATCTCTCTCTTTCTCACACATCCACCAGGGGCTGCCCTCACCCCCACCTCCTCCATCACCCCCACCTCCTCCATCACCCCCACCTCCTCCATCACCTCCCCCTCACCATCAGCTGCTATGTAAGGTTGAAATCCATCATTGTGTGTAAAGAAGGTGCTCATGCACACTGCACAGCCATTACCATACACACACACTTAGTGGGGTGTATTTTTTTTGGGGGGGGTGATTGGTTTGGGGGGGGGGGGGGGTGCTCTAATTCACTGATTCACATGCAGACAGTATTTCTTGGTGGTGCTGGTGGAGGGTGTGGCAGGTGGGTGGGGTCTGGGTTTTAGGGATGCTGGATGGTGGTACTGATGGTCGTGGGATGGTGGAGAGGAGAGGAGGAGGAGGAGGATGGGGGAGGCCCGGGGGGTGATGGGGAAGGAGGGAGGGAGGGGGGTTGCAGCGGCTGCTGGGGTCAGGCCTGTGTGTCCTGGGAAAGTTGGGTTCTCCATTTAAATCTGCACATGTTGCGGCCTTCTGGTGGCTGCGTGAATGCGCACGGTGACAGATGGCCCCGGCCCATAACTATAGAGTCCGAGCAGCCCGGTCCCCCGAGGGAGAGAGAGAGAGAGAGGGAGAGCGGGGGAGACAGAAAGAGAGAGAGAGAGAGAGAGAGAGAGGGTGCAGGGGGAAGAAGAAGAGAATGTAGCGCTCAGCTGATCCCATCAAAAAGAGAGATGAGGGAAGGAGCAAAGGCGGGGGGGGGGGGGTGACAGTGTGTTTGTGTGTTTGTATCTATGTGTGTGTGTGTATGTTATAAGGGGGGAGGGGGAAGGAGGGGGCGGGCCCTTAATCCCAAACTCTAAATTGAGTTAATGTATTTGCCTGGTCTGCAAACTCCAAAAGGAGGCCCAGGGTCCCCAAAGATTCTGATTAGGTGTCTAGTTTATCAGATGTTTGGGGGGTGGGGGGTGTTTGTACACGAGTAGAATAGCAGCTTTGTATGTTACGAGTCTCTGTGTGTGTGTGTGTGTGTGTGTGTGTGTGTGTGTGTGTTGACAGGGTTATGGGTTTCTGGGTCCTGTGCCAGCCTCTGCTGCAGGGTCTCCACTCAGAGTTGGTATCTGCGTTGTTTCTCGCTGACTCTTCGTTAATCCCGTTAAGCAGCGATGTCAGCGCCTGGTTAAAGATTATTTTTAGCAGATTGACACAGAGACTCAGTTTGCTGTTGAACGTCTGTCTCTGTGAGTCTCTGTAGTTTCGGGCTCTGAGAGTGAGGACATTATTATTTTTTTTTTTTTGAGTGCTGAAGGATAACTCTGGTATTTGTGTTTGTGTTACTGTGTGGTACTTTTACTTCAGTAAAGTATCTGATTACTTCTTCCACCACTGAAAGTCCCACAGTAACACAGACACACTAACAGATGGAGGCAGTGGTATATATATTCTACTGATTTACACACAGCAAAACACTGCTGCTGCTGCTGCCACTGATCATAACCACTCTGACTTGTTTTGTTTTGCACGATAAATAGAAATAAATGACGTCTAAATAAATATAGAATGAAATGAAAGAGAGGAAAGCTGCAACATGCACCAGGACAAAAGGTAAATAAAGAGGTGTCTCAGTGCAGAGGATCCTGCAGCTCCAACTGAGCAGATCTTTGATAGTTGGTTTGATTGACAGGTTAATGACACACCGGTAACTACACACACTGGAGCTGCGTGGTGTGTGTGTGTGTGTGTGTGTGTGTGTGTGTGCGTATGGTTTCACTCCCACTCACTGGTGTTTTTGCTGCTGTTCAGTTCACATTCTGTCTCACACAGCACAGGGAGCAGTGAGGACACCAGATGGGTGTTGTGATGCTTCTCTGCTCATCTTGTCTGCGATGAGAGAATGAAACGAGGTTAGCTCAGTGTACCAGGCTGCTGTGAGCCTGTTAATGTGGAATCAGTCACAATCTGCACTGGCTGGAGTTCCTGTTTGACCACTGTGTTTTTCTGCCTCTGTGTAGATGTGATGGATGCCTGAGAGAGCAGCTAACGGTCAAATAATCAAACGATCAATAATGTGTCAGAGTTTTTCCTCCCAATAGCTAATTCATGGGTTTTTACTTCCTCTTACACCAGTGTGTCTGTTCAGGACCTCACATCACTGTAACTGTTAACAACATGTCAGAGACACTTTCAAACACATCTCCGCCGCTGGATCAGGAAACTGTGTTTAACCTGTGTCTTTTGTTTTCATCCCTCGAGTGTTTACTGCTCGACCAGATTTACTCTCCTGCTTCCTTGAATTTTTCCTCCTTGTGTGTGTTTGCTGCAGCCCTCTCTCTCTCTCTCTCTCTCTCTCTCTGTGTGTGTGTGTGTGTGTTGCTGCTGACAGTTGAGAAATGATGAATCATGTTGCTGTTTCTTCCTCAGCAGCAGCACTGACTGATTTCCGCCGCTGGGGGGCGTCAGCCCGCCACATCACCTCTCCATTCTCCTATAAACAGCCTGATGTCTGATGGACTAAAGGTTTTGTTGTTGATTGATTTGATGTTGTATGACAGAGGTGATGTGTCAGAACGAGAAGGACCAAGAAGCTCTGTTGTTTATTTGTGTGATTCATTACAGATTCCTTCATTTATCAGATTCTTATTCTAATGTAGCGGCAGGGGGCGCTGGTTGGAGCTCCACCTGGGAAGATTATTTATGGTCAAATTAAATTTAGGTTTGTATACAGCTGCATTGTATGTGTGTCATAATTGGAGACTTAAATGAACCAGTTTATTCGGTGTTTGACCCTGTTGCAGAAATATTTGACTTCTCCATCAACATGGAAGTTAAAAGTTGTATTTCCACCTTTTAATTGGCTAAAGAGGGGGGACATACTGTCTGTGGGATCAGGGCTTCCTGTAAGCTTAGTTCATTTCACTTGGAAAGCTGCGGAGCTTCATATGGCGCTCTGCTCGGTAAGCCTCTTAGGAATCACGAGCACGGCAGATGCGGGGAGAATGCCAATCAGGAGCTCCTGCTGAGCGGAGAAACCCGACGGCTGTGCCAGTGCGCGCTTCAAATCTCCGCCACGGTTCACACGAAACGCGTTTGAATATTGTTTGGCGCCTCCGGTTTGCAGTAAACAACCCAGACCTGCAGCAGGAACACGTGGTCTGTCGAGGATGGGGCGCGCGGGCAGTCTGGGACGACTCTGAACCCGTCAGACAACTCAAACAACAACCACCCTTCTGTTGTTAAAGGGACAAACATGCTCCCTCAGGAGGTCGGGAAGCAGAAGTCCCGCCGTGTGTCGGAACCGGTGTGCGGAGGAGACGGTCCCCCGGTCCCACCTCGGCGCTTAAAGACCCGGGACTTCCCTCTGAGCGTGAAGCGCCGCAGGTCCGGCTCCGCACCTGAGCGCAAGGTGAACTGCGTCCTGGTCGGAGACGGAGCGGTGGGCAAGACCAGCCTCATCGTCAGCTACACCACCAACGGGTACCCGACGGAGTATGTCCCGACGGCGTTTGACAACTTCACAGGTAAACCGGGACACCGGTGATTTGATCTCAGCGTCTTTCTAGTTTCATTCATTGATGTGTGCTGTGATTTCCTCAGCGATGGTTGTGGTTGACGGGAAACCAGTGAGACTGCAGCTCTGTGACATGGCCGGACAGGTGAGCTGCAACATTTAACACACCTGAGCACGTGGCTGTATGACAGGTGCATTTATGTACAATCTGGGAATCTCTAACCTCTCAGCTGCGCTCTGTCTTTACACGTTTCTTCATCAGAAATGGGGGCTGGTTGATGGATCAATCAACGTGAGTCACCAGTGATCGATGAGTGTTTGTCAGTGATTGATCCTACACCTAAACATTTGTAGTTCTTGCTGTGTTTGTGTTGGTTGCCCCCTGCAGCCTGAAAAACCCTAGCCCTGTAACCCCACTGTAAACATCGCCCCCTGCAGGAGTAGAGTGAGTTTGCCCCCTCCTGTCCTCCTGTGCACCATCGCCCTCTTTTGGTTCCACAGTTTCCCATCCCTTATCCAACCTTTTCTAGCAGACAAGACCTAATACCTTTTAAATCATGCATCTAAAAATCTTCAGCTTGTCTTTTGCATGATGAAGTCAAGTCCGAGCATCAGTTCAGCGTCTCTTTCCAGAAACAGTGTCCCTGTTCCTCTGGATAATCCACAGACGCTCTCTGTTAACAGCTGTCACTACTGCTGTGGTGGATTTACCAAAAATAGTATCCAGACATCTCAGAGACAAAGAAACACCTGGACAGATTAAACTGCAACTATCAGCGTGGTCAGATACTTACAATACCTTTGTGTGGAATCGGCCTTAAAAATGTTTCAAAAACAGAAAAGTAAAGAGTCTGACGTTTGCTCTGATTGGTGAATTTGTTAGGAAATATTTTTCAGCTGAATCCCTGAAGTTGTCAACTGTGACACAGGCTTTAATTTTAACATTAAGAGTCTTAAATACACAGTTTTATATGTGAAAATAGAGAAAAACAGCTAACCCTAACCCAGCTTTGCAGATGCATAAAAACTGTACAGTAACATCCAGGTTAGGTAAAACATGGACTAGATTGATTCTGAACATCCAAACCTTCTTATGAACCCCGCTGTAGATTTACTAAACCTTTTTTTTCTAACTGTGCAAACTTGTTTTCTCTGTCATGACCACATAAGACCAGATAAATCCAGGTACAGATCAAAGTCTGCTGTGATTCTGCTTAACTAAGTCCGGACTAGATTTACATTTAAAGTGTGTTTCTGAAGCCAAATTCAGCCTCACAAAAAATGTGTGATGGTTTCCGTTAGATCCATGTTAAAGCTGATGGATAAATTTTCTTTTTCTGACCGGGCCTCTCTGTTTCTCTGCTTCATGAAGGACGAGCTCGAGCGCCTCCGGCCTCTTTGCTACAAGAACGCAGACGTCTTCCTCCTCTGCTACAGCGTGGTCCGCCCCTGCTCTTTCCGTAACCTGATCGACAAGTGGGTCCCTGACATCCGTCTGCACTGCCCCGGCGCTCCCCTGGTCCTGGTAGGCACCCAGCTGGACCTGAAGGAGGACGTCCAGGTGCTGATCCACCTGGCGCAGAACCAGGAGCGGCCCGTGGACACGGAGGAGGGCCTGAGGCTCGCCCAGGAGCTCGGGGCGGTGAGCTTCGCAGAGTGCTCGGCGCTGACCCAGAAGAACCTGAAGGACGCTTTTGATTCTGCCATCTTGGCCAGCATCCAGCAGACAGACAGCAGCGGCGTCCAGCAGCAGAGGCTGACTCTGAGGAGGAAGACGCCAGACAAGATCAAGAGCCTCTCGGAAACCTGGTGGAAGAAGATCAACTGTCTGATGGGAGAGCAGAGCTGTGAATTCAAGTGAACAAACCTGGGTCAGATAATGTCTGCTGGTAGATTTGGTTTGTTCTAGCCTGCAGAGAGAGGGCGCCAGGTGGGCGGACAGGTCTGTAACGCAACGTTTTTCATTTTAAATGCCGGAATCCAGGAAAGTGTAGGCAGAAAAATGTCCCCCCTCACTTTTAGTGGCACTTCACTTTTGAAAACAGTTATTAAACGTCCTCTGTGGCTCTGGTAGAGGCATCTAAACCATCAGCTGCTCAGTCACAGAGTCTGTAACTGAAGATATTCAGTAAGGCACTGTGTATACCAGTGCTTTAAAAACTTTCTGATCGTCCTGTGTGTCGTCCTGCTGCAGCTGCTTTAAAAAGCTGTGTCTTTCTACCTCAGCCCCCTGATTTCTTCACTCATGCCCTTTTTAAATTAACTTTTGTGGAACTGCTGGAACATGACGGAGGGAGATCAGCACCATCTCAGGATAAACAGACACTTTAAACCCACAGGAAGTGTCTGACCTGATTCTTCATGAATTTGTCCTGACGCTGACGTTAACCCCGCCCACCTGAGGCTCTCTGGAGATTAAAACAAACACCACAAATGTTACCAGATCCAAGTTTGGCTTCATGTAAAGACACTGACTGTTCAACAGGCTGATAAAGAGCAGTTGTCTAACGTGGTTTTGTCACTTTCACACCCCAACATTACTAGTACTTAGTTTGACTGTTAGTTTATTTATTTCTGTTTGTTTATTTATTACTATCATCATCATTATTATCTTTGCCATCACTGATCATGGAGGAATGTTCAGAAGCCTTGATTAAAGTTTCTAACGGTGGTCAAAGGGAATGTTTCAGGGTGATCACTGCACATATTTGCTCAGAAAACATTACAAACACTTCAGCAGCATTCACCTGCTTCTTCAGGGCTCTTGTCTCATAACGTCTGCTCTTTATCCATCACTGTATAAACACAGGACATGTTGGAGGGTTAACAGGGATCAAGTGCTGCAGGGAGTCGGAGCAGAAGCCTCTACAGAGTAAAATGCCCATAATCTCTGGGTAAGCTAAAGATCACTTTGTTCAGCTTTCCTCTCTGATTCACAGTCGGACCAGTGGAGGCTCCTCTGGTCGCAGCCTCCTCTAATAGGAGCAGACAGGACCACCTGGACTGGATTAGACCAGCATATGGAGCCTGATTGTCTCCCCACGGAGACTTCACACCTTACAGAGCAGGAGAGACTTCATCTGCTTCTTACATGCAGCAGAAAGAGAAGTGAGGAAAATGTCTTTATAGCACATCACAGACTGAGGTTATAAATTAGTTTACACACATGCATTTAACAACTCTGACTCTACAGGCCTGCGAGGCACATTTTAATTGTTAGTAATACATTTTCACACAGCATCAACAACAAAAACCAGCAAAATAAAACGTATATACACTGCAGTGATAAAGCTGAAAACAAAAAAAATTAGGAGAAAACATCCACGAACTGATCTAAACAAGACAACATTTCTAACTAAAAATACCAAATATGGTTTGGCATTAAAGAGACAATACAGATAAATGTGACAGAGCATGATAATCAAAGTTATCGTAAAGAAAATGAATTAATGCTAAATAAATGGTTAAGATAGAATAAAGAGATGAAAGAACTAATGTGAAATTATTTAAACAAATGTTTTGATGCCATCGTTAGCATCTACAGAAGTTTTGGAGGATCTGGAGGAGATGTTTTTCAATATTCAGTTCATTTCCTTAATTTCATGTCATTTCAGACCTCTGTCGTTTCCAGTAGCAGGCTGTCCAGAAATGTGCCAGGAGAGGGGAGATAAGTTTAACAGGTGACCTCACTTCTCCTGGCCTACATTCCCCGACAGACACACAAACAGCTTGAGAGATTTCAGACACGTGTGGTTACGTCTCAGGGCATCTGGTGACGACAGCCGATCACCTCAAACCACAGATCCTGCACCAGCACATGTACGTTCAGTCTAGATTTATTTATCTCTGCTTCATTTATTTCTACACTTTGCTGTCACAGATCCCATTAAGGAGGACTGGAGGCTGTTTTTAGTTCTGCAAGACAACATTTTGGTCTGAAGGTGGCGCCAGAGGAAATACTGTGGCCTTCAAGTGGCTATTTTAGGACCAGCTGGTCAGGCTGCGGTCTACATTACCAGACACTTGCTCAATACTGATTCCAATACTGATACTGATCATTTACACCCAGAACTGTGAGAAAATAAGGTTCAAATATACCAGAGTTTACCTTTGAGCTTTTATTCCTCTCAGATCTTCTGCTGCCGACTGCCTGTGCTACTGAAAACTGACAATGAAAAGGTTTGATGTTGAAGGTAAATACACCCCCACATCCTCCACAGCCTCACTCAAGCTCCGAAGAAAGTGAAAACATGTGAGGTCTGTTGTTCTGAGGTCAGTCTTTCTTCTGTTCAACAGGCTCCAGATCGACTGGACGTCACACCACATCTTCCTGCTCCTCTGTGTCTTCTGTCTCTGCTGCAGTGACGGCCTTCAAGTCTGAGACGTCCTCGTACACAGGAGGAGAGTCCATCTGATGGAGCACAATGACAAGATGAGACTCATCCATGAATGGTACATGTATTTACATGTTTAAAGAAAGGTTCGTTCCTTAAATTATTGTTTGGTACAACTGAAATCAGTCTCACCTCTACAGTCTCTTCATAGTCATTTGGTTCAGTGGTGGAGCTCAGTGGAGTTTTCTTCCTCCTGAGATCAAACCGACAGCAACAGTTAAGAAAATGCTTTACAGGATCAAAACTACAAATGCTATTTAAAAGTATTGTTGTACCTGGTCCACAGAATCAACAGAAGCAGAGGAATCAGCATCAGGACCACCAGAGTCAACCTGATGATATTCATCATCCCTGCTGAGTTCCCCAGTAATGGAGACGCTGTAGAGACATGAAATATGTTTTATTAGTAACTTACTAAGTCATACTCTCTGTTAATCAGTCACATCAGTTATGGTTTGCTCCATATTACAGTGTGAGCTCTGTTGCAGTAAACTGGTGTGTGTAGGTTAATGTAGAAAACTTACACGTCCCAACAGTCAGATGTAAGGTGGAGTTCTGACGTCCTCTTTCATTCTGGGCTTCACAGTAATAATTCCCACTGTGTTCAGCTCTGAAGTCAGTGATGGTGAAGATCTGTCCTGAAGCTTTTGGTGAGTCTTCATTCTCCTTGTACCAGGTGTATTTAGCTGCTGGGTTAGCATCACTGCTACAGGTCAGATTCACTGAGCTGCCCTCCACTATCTGACCAGAGGGACTCACTGACACTGAGGGAAGAACTGGAGCATCTGGAGGAGGAAACATTGAGGAATATGTTCATTTAAACATTTCAAACTTTCAACACAATGATTAAATAACTGATAAAATATTAGAAATATACAGTGGTGGAAAATGTTTTCGGACACACTTAAAATTTTACACAATCTCAAATATTATCATGAAATATTTGGGGAAAAATCTTTTTTGTGTTTCAAAAGGTGTGGCTGCATTAGACAGACACAAACAAATACAAATGATAGATAGATACTTTATTAATCCGTATGAGAAATTCAGTTCCAGCAGCATCAAGACTTAAGAAAAAACAATATTTTTTTGTTTATTGTTTACAAGAAAAACTAACATTTACTAACTAACAGTCAGAATATGTCAGTTCTCAACATTGTCAGTATCAAAATCAACAAATAACAGAGAATGTGTTCAAAACGGAACAAAAAATAAATAAACCACCACATCATCAAATTAATATGTAGTAGTCCTGCCATTAGCACACAGTAGAGCTCTAATCCTGGCTGCCGTGTTCCCAACGAGCCTTTCACACTGTTGAGGGGTAATCTGGTCCCATTCTTCTTGAATTACTGCTTTTAATTCTTCTACATTCTTTGGTTTACGCTTTGAAACAGACCTTTTGATAATCCACTACAGATTTTCAATGGGGCTCATGTCCGGGGATTGAGCTGGCCACTCTAAGACCTGGATACAATGCTCCTGCAGCCAAGTTCTCCTGGCCCTGGATGTGTGGTGAGGGGCATTATCTTGTTGAAACATCCAGTTTTGACCTTGACGGAACAGTGCACATGCAGAAGGGAGCATGTGGGTTTCGAGAATGGCACAATACTTGGCAGAGTTCAATGTGCCATCACAGACAGTGAGATGACCAACACCAGCAGCACTCATGCATCCGCAAACCATGATACTGCCTCCACCATGCTTGACAGTAGGTACTGTACATGCTGGAGATAAAGCTTGGCCTGGTCTTCTGCGTACCCTCACATTATCAGGAGGAGGATAAAGCTGGAACTTGGACTCATCTGACCACAGAATCTTCTTCCAGTTCCTGGCTGTCCAATTCTTGTGTGCTTGGGCCCAACGACGCCGGGCTAACCTCTGTCTCTCATTGATCAGGGGCTTCTTGGCAGCCTTGTAGGACCTTAAGCCATGATCTAAAAGTCGGCCACGTACAGTGCAGGTGGAACACTGGACACCAGTTTGGTTTAACCACTGCTGCTGAAGCTCCTGTGATGTCATTCGGCAGGTTTCCCTGAACATGTGGATCAGGATGTGGTTTTTTCTTGCTGAAGAAACCCTTGGATGCCCAGATCTTGGTTTGTCTTCCAAACTGTTGGTTCGTTTGTATTTCTGCAGAGTGTATCTAACTGTTGAAGGACTGCATCTGCACTTCCTGGCTATCTAGGCAGCAGCTGTACCCTCCCTGGCTGAGAATCTGTATCTTCAGGTGTGTTTCCTGCATTAGGTTCCTTGTTTTAGCCGTTTTTGTTCCTGAAGAACTTTCAAATGTGCTGGCTTTATATAGACACCAAGTACGGCAACAAAAATTGTGTCTCTTAATATAAAGCACGACCTTCATTAGTGGATCACTGGTACCAAAATGACCCAATACTCAACATTTCTTATGTATTTTCATGGAACCAATCAATTTTAAGTTTTTGATGGCTTTTTAAGGATTTGTTTAGTATTTTGTCTGTGACTGTACTAAAAGAAATTGCACTTGAAGACCTAAGAGTGATTCTTAATGCAATATTTCACAAATGTATGGGGTGTCTGAAAACTTTTTTCCACCACTGTATATCAGCCATGAAGTGGGAACTGGAGCCTGATTCCTTCTCTGGCTGCTGCTGCTGTGTGTTCTCTGGTTTATGAGCCCACAGGCAGAGCAGAGAAGATCATCAGGAAATGGTCAACACCTGAGAGGCTTTAACCTCAGCCTCTGTGAGTGGTTTCATTCATATATAACCTCATTCTCTTCTCTTCCTTACAGGACTCCAGACTGCAGTTTCTACCTGACTACAGCTGCTGTGAAATGTTAACTCTTATTTTACAGTCTAGGCTAGAGCAGCAGGTAAATGTATGTGACAACAGAGCCAGTAACTATAATAATATAATCAGGAAAACAGGTCTAGAAATGCTGTAAGTCAGCAACTGAATGTTACTTTTTAAATGAGCTGCACTCACATTTCACACCAATAAAGATGTATTGAGATGTCCTCATCCCCAGGTTGTTCTCAGCTGCACAGTAATACTGTCCAGAATCAGAGGACTGGATGGAGCTGAAGACAAGCTGTGGTCCTTGGCTGTGATATTTATGGTCATTCTCCTTGTACCAGGTGTATTTAGCTGCTGGGTTAGCATCAGTGCTACAGGTCAGAGTCACTGAGCTGCCCTCCACTATCTGACCAGAGGGACTCACTGACACTGAGGGAAGCTTTGGAGGATCTGGAGGAGAAAACATAGTTTTTCATGTTTTGTTAGTGGATTATTGATACGCTGATTGGTCAGAACAGCAGAATAAATCTGGACGCCATCAGTGACTAAACCCACTGACTGGAGCTACTCAGAGACCCACTGCTGCAAACTGTGAAAGTAGGTATGATCAGCAAAGCACGCCTAAAACTTCTTACTTATCTTCACTCACATGTCACATCAATAAAGATGTATCGAGATGTCCTCATTCCCAGGTTGTTCTCTACCACACAGAAATACTCTCCAGAATCAGAGGGCTGGATGGATCTGAAGACAAGCTGTGACTTTCTAATGAAAAGTTGAGATTGTTGATGGCCATTCTCCTTGTACCAGGTGTATTTAGCTGCTGGGTTAGCATCACTGCTACAGGTCAGAGTCACTGAGCTGCCCTCCACTATCTGACCAGAGGGACTCACTGACACTGAGGGAAGAACTGGAGGATCTGGAGGAGAGAAAGTGAGGATAAATCAACTTATTAAAATGTGTCATTGTTCTCATTTAAACTTTAAAGCAAAGATGTCAGTGAATATCAAGAAGTCCAGAGTTTATACAAAAGTTTGTAGTGGGAGGTGATTCACTCCTGAGTTTTTCATATTAAAGTTTACTGTCTGTTTGACATTGTATTAGTGACACTGTGGAGTAAACTCACACACTGGAGGGGAGCAGTGATCCTCATGTCCTTTAACAGCACAGGAATATCTGTTGTGATCATTAACAGAGACTCTGAGAGAAAATCTTTCTTCCTCCATTTTCTGTCCATTCAGGTACCAGACATATGAAGGATGATCAGCTACATTACAGCTGCTGTGACACCTCAGCTCCACCTGCTCTGATGATCTTCTCACCTGCACCTGGAGGTCTGAAAATGTGATGAAACAACAGGAAGTAACTAAACTAGCAAAGAACAATCAAAGCAACAATAAAGATTCACAGTAGAGTTCCTGTGACACTGAACAACAAACAACTAATTATTCAGTATTCCAGTGAAAATGTTACCTGAGACAGACACAGTGACTCCAGGTGAACCAATAAAACATCCACCATCTTGGTTTGTTATGAACCTGAACTTGTACACAGCTGAGTCGCTCTCTCTCAGGTCTGTGATTATCAGAGTGCAGCTGTTCTCAGCACAGTGATACTGCACACGACCTGTGTAGTCTGAGTCTGTTCTCAGATCCACAGGTTCTTTATTCTGCACTTTAGTGAACCAGAATGTTCTCTCAACTGTAGTATTATGGCCTTTTATCCTGGGTGGGTATGTGTAGGTGCAGTGTATGTCCACTGTTGATCCTTTAAAGGCACAGATCTTAGTAGAAGTGTAAGTCACTCCCCAGCCATCCTGACCCTGTACCACTGTAACACAGAGCACAGCAGAAACCACAGAGTCACAACAACACAGTGAAACTTTATGGAGGCTGAAACCTGCTACAAGACTAAAATACATTTCCTCAAACTACTTGGTGTTTTTCACTGCAAAACAAGACAAACACGTCTGTTCTATTGTTCTATATTATTACACAGGGAAAGTAATGTTTTTCTCTTTCTTTGCTCACACTGATTTAAGTCATGGTCAACACAGACACAGAACAGTCCAAATACAATTATTTGGGTCTGAAATGTCTTTTTGTTTCCTCTGGGTTCACTCTTTGGTCAAGGTATAGTTGAGACAGAAAAAGAACAGGCGTGAATATGTATTCACACTTGTGCCAAATAGACATAAATAGACAGAAACCTGTTAACCACACAACCACAACACACTGATATCATCAAGAAACAAAATGACCTGCCATGGTAGGGGTTAGGGTTAGGGTTACATTAGATGTCACATGTTCTCTAAAACTAATAAAATCCATCAGATGAACCACTTATAGCTCCACTTACTGAGTAACTTAAACCTACCTTACTGTACTACTATAACACACACACACTTAAATGTTGAGGTAAAGAGACACTGAGAGATGTTGCACATGTGAAAACATTTAACAGATCTAAGACTTTGGTTTCGTGTTAAACAGGTGATGATGGAGAAAAATCACATTTGAAAAACAACATGAACTGAACAGATGTGCAACAAAGAGACAGATGTGTTTTAATGATTTGCATCATTTGGGATCAGATCACACATTAAATCTAGAAAACTGAAGACTGAGGATTCAAAACTGTTTCAGCTTTGAATACGTTTTCAAAATGCCCCACAAAGTAAATGTAGATATACAGTACCTGACACAGTGAGGAGGAGGACGACAAATCCACCTGATGCTGCTGTTAAACTCATAGCTGCTCCTCTCATCTCTCTGTGACTTCAGAGACAATAAAACACATCAGCCACTAAATAATGTTTTCAAGAAATATCAGTCACATCAGAGAACAATTCTTCTTCCAGCAGAGAAAAGTGATGTTCCTCTGTGAGTGGCACAGTGAACAGGACTGAAGTCAAGCTGTTAAAACATGGTGGCCTTCCTTCCTCTTCACACTCTAAATATACATGAAGTCAGTAAATGTCTAAGATAATCTTAGCACTTTGGAAATGATATACAGAGCTCTTTAAGAATGAGAGACTGTGGCCTGTTAGTACCAAGCCTCTATCCCCCACATCCCCACAGCCTGCTAACACAAGACAAGATCATTTCTAGAGAGAAAAGTCAGTTTGTTAGTGGAGTCAGAGGCTCACAGCTGAACACAACTCCAGCACAGACTGAACAGGACAGTTGGGTTGAAGCATCAAATCACTCCTTGTGCTTGTTGAGACACTTCTTCTTTCTTTTTTCTGATATATCTATGTTTGTATCTCTCACCAGTAAGATGCTGACCTCTAATCATGGAAGAATCAGAGCTGAAAAAATCAGTGTAGTCAATGAGTGTGATCACACTGTCATTGCTACTGACTGAAAAACACTGTCCTCTAACACTAGTTCTGTATTTACAGTGTAGATATTTATATTTTATTTCATTGTACCAAAACCTTGAACTGAAATAACATGATGAAGTGTCATATTTAAGGTGCTGTTTAGTGTTTACAGATAGATATTTACACGGTTATTTAGCTAGTGTCCTCTCTCTGCATACAGATGTTGTTTTCCTCTTGACAAAACCGGCGAATTCAAACCGACCAATCACAGCGAGGGACATGCAAATCAGAGCCATTACGTCACGCACACCCTCGACAAACTACCAATGGGTGATGAGATGGGCGGGGCCCGGAGGATAACAGCGGAGGATTCAAACTGAACATGGCTGCGGGGAAAGATGTCGATGAAAACACTCAAAATAGAAGGTAAGAAGGAATTGAGACGGACGTTGAGAGGCTTTTCTTTTTTCATGATATTTATATTGATGGAGAGTTGACTTTACTCACAGCTAAATTTGAGCTTGTGAGTTATTAAGGTAAACGCATTTTACGTTAGTGAGACTGATTGACAAGGGCTGTCATCTTTATCCGTCAGCACCTAACGTTAGCACCTAACTTAACTGCTTAATGTTACCGTAACAAAGCTGGAAATATCCGTTAACAGCAGGTTAGGAGTAGGATTAGTTACAGCTTTGTGGCCAGATATTGTTGACAACAATTTAAACGTTAAGTTTAAAAAGAAGTTACACTTGGGTTAGCTAACGTTAGCACTGTTAGCTAACGATATTGTTATATACGTTAACGTTAGCACTGTTAGCTAAGGGCTCTTAAGTTGGTACCACGCATGCGCTAACTACACAGCAGATAAATAAAACTTTGCAGGGTTACGTTAATGATGCAGTGTTGTGCTTTTGTTTCATTGTTCCTGTGTCTTTTTACATACATACACTTTGTACAGGTGTGGACACATTATCAACAGCCATTCAATAAATCCTGCCTTTGTTTAGCCTGTAATTTTAACTTGTCAGAGGCGTTTATTCAACAATTTTAAGTTTTTAGTCATGTGAGGTCGTAGTTTATGATGGGGTGTCACAGTCTGTGATAAAGATAATATATATTGTTATATAATGCTATCTGTATACAGCACCATTTTGAACAATGGATTCAAAATTGATCATTAAACACCAAAAACTGAACCGTAGATGCATCATTTATGCATTATACTGCATTATGTTGGATTCATCTTAACTCTTTTCTGTTGTAAAATGTATCAGCTGCATTTGCCTCTTAAACAAACTGCAGCTCAGAGGCCAGTGCCTTTTGTCAAGGACAATTTAAGGATTATTTATAGTGCTAACACCTGACATGCATGTAGTTAGGTGTGGGAGAAATTCCAAGCAAACACATGTCGAACATATTAACTTCTCACACAAAGGACCTGGAGGACATTTAAATTGATAATGTCATTGATTTTATGCAGATTCAGATTCAACAAAGATTCTGCCATCACTCTGTATAATGATTTTCCTCTGTGGTGGGAGTCTTACCTTGTAACAGGACAGACTGCACACCTTTACTTTGTATTTATCATATTATGTATCACATCTCTTACATATCAGATTAATCAGGTGTGTGTGGCTCTGTATATACATAATCCACCTGACTGATGTATATTATAGTATGTTGCGTATAGCAATCACCTGCAATCTATCTGTTTCTACCCCCCCACCCCAGAGGTACAGTGTGCAGTATGGTGATCAACCATGAGGAATCCCCCGGGGGCTCTCGCGCTGGCCGACCACCTGTCATCTTCAATCCAGACTTTTTTGTGGAGAAACTCCGCCACGAGAGCCCAGATGTTTTCCTGGAGCTGGTGCTCAGTAACATCACTCGTCTTATTGATCTTCCTGGGACAGAATTTTCGCAGCTCCTCGGCGAAGAGGGCCCTAAGACCCCAACAGGTGGAAATGGAGGCTTCTTTCGTTCTTTCAACTTCCTCAAACGCAAAGGTGAGAGGTGGACTAGGTGACATATAGAAGTTATCATGAGCATGAATATCGTTTTATTGCTCTTACAGCATTTAGCAGACTAGAGCATCGTTAATGTCCATCATTCCACAAAAAAATCTGATGGTAATGGGGAAAAATGACTAGTCATAAATTTTGTAGTTCAACAATCACTGTGGCAAGCAAGTAAAATAATCTTTTCTTCTTTTTTTGCCACATTCCTCCCATTCCTATTTATTCCACTGTGTATTCTCTGATTGATCGCACAGACCACCTCTGTGTTTTGGAAGTTATGGAAGTGTTGTGCTTTTACAGAGAAGACAGGATGAGTGCAAATGATACTGGGAACATGTCAGCTTTTAGCATGTGTTGTCCTGCTTGTTTGTCCTCCTGTGATAAGCCTGTAGAAAAAATGGAAGAGCAGCTTCTCTGATGTGTTTCAGCAACTTTTAATACTATCGCCCACTCATCATCTCTCCCAATACAATCACAGATAAAGGCGTAGTGTTTGGAACCCCACTGACAGAAAGCTGCATCGCCCAGATCTACCAGCTCATTGAGTACCTCAGCAAAAGTAAGTGGTTCAGTGCTCCAAGGAATTTATTTACGATTTTTTTAAACACATTACACACCCATGATTTTTTTTAAGCCAAACAGCCCTTTTTGATCAATGTGGATTGCATGAGGGGGGAAGCATTTAAGAGACTAAGAGATTCTCCAGATGCTTTAAGTTGTATTTTCTGATCCCCACCTGCTCTGACGTACTCAGATCTACATGTGGAGGGGCTGTTTCGGGTGCCAGGAAACAGTGTTCGGCAGCAGGCCCTTAAAGAGCTCCTTAACAGCGGGGCTGATGTCGACCTGGCGTCTGGAGACTTTCACCCAAACGATGTGGCCACGCTGCTCAAGACTTTTCTGGGAGAACTGCCCGAGCCCTTGCTCACACACAGACACTTCCACGCACACCTAAAGATAGCTGGTAGGAATACACACACACATATAAATGTTCACATTTAAGAATAGCAGCAATGTTAGTAGACATTTCATCTCTCTCCCAGATATGACTCTGTTTGACGAACAAGGCAACAAGACTGCGATACCCAACAAGGAGCGTCAGATCGAAGCCCTGCAGCTTCTCTTCCTGCTGTTACCCCAGGCCAACCGCTCACTGCTCAAACTGCTGCTGGACCTGCTCTACCACACTGCCAAGCAGCAGGACAAGAACAAGATGTCCGCCTTCAACCTGGCCCTCATGTTTGCCCCGCATGTCCTGTGGCCCAGACACGTAAGATTTGTGCTTAAATACAGGCGATAAGTGGTCAAAAACAGCTTGATGCAGTGAGCTGTTTTTCTGACTTCTGTTCTGTCCTGCTCCAGATGACAGCTGGTGACCTGAAAGACAATCTGAAGAAACTGAACAACAGCATGGCATTCCTCATCAAACACTCGCAGAAACTCTTCAGGGTGATTATTGAGCACACACACACACACACACACACGACTAAACAATCAAACAATTCAAAAATGAACCTAAGGTTGGTTATTTATCACACACTATGCAAGTCTGGAAACATTGTAAGAGCCACACACAGAAACAAAGTTGCTTTAAAAACATGGTATATGACTATACACTATAACTATATATATGTTTTAAAGGATAACATGTGGATGAATGACGTGTATCTACTGTGTGTTGTTCAGGCTCCAGTCTACCTGCGGGAATATGCCAGAGTGCACTTTACTGGGACTAAGGCTCTGCACACCAAGGTTAGTGGATGCTGATGAGTTCAAATTAGATCAACAATTTTTCCCACCTAGAAATTCTGTAGAGAATATACCGTGTAATACAACATACCACAATGCAGTATGCTTAGCTCCTTTTAGTCCTTTTCTTCATCCACTCAGAGTCAAATCCAGCTTCTAAACAAGATAATATTTGTGAGACATTATAAGTGAACTGAAAACTAGACTAATTCTTCTTTTTTTATCATTGTGATTTTATTTTTCCTCATTTTGAGTCTCCAGCCAGCCTGACTCACTCTGTGTTCTTTCAGGACGATCTGGAGCTGCTAGCGGCGAGCAGCTCCCCTGCTCAGCGGACTGCGTTGCCCCTAAAGAGGACGGCTGTTCTGGGCCCCAGCTCTCAGGATCAGTGCCAGTCTCCAGCTCAACAGTACACAGAGGAGGCCCTGAAGGAGCTCTTCAGACACGTCCACCACAACATGCCAGGACTCCGCCTAAGAAAAAGAAACTCGTCCGACAGGTTTCACTTACCGTCCTAGAGTCCAGCTGGTTGAACTGAAAATATAAAGCTTCTGCTGAATTCTCCAATGCAAATAAAACAGTGTGTGGTAAATGTCTCATAATATTAACTGTGCATGTTTTTGTCCTGTGCGCAGTTAGTCAAACAGACAAACTCAGGGACCCCCACCAACGAGAACCACCAGGGCCCCGCAGCTCCCAGCAAGAAACATCCCCGTTCACGATCCTTTGGTGGCCTCATCAAGGTATGGAGCTCTATAATCATTTTGGAAAATCACAAAGGAATAAAACAAGAAGTTAAGGGAGAGAAACCAAACAAACAAACTTGGAGTCTGAGTCCATGGAAGTTAGACATTGTTGTATCCTAAACTCTGAGTTATTGTACATATTGGAAGTGAAAATTTCCCAATGATTTTCTTTTTAAAGCTGACAGACTGATGAGACCGTGTTCATAACCTTTTAGTTTTTGGATTGTTATTAAATCAGCCAGTATGCTTTACCAATTCAAAGAAGCCAGTTTAAAAGTGACATCAAATATGACTGTGAAGTGTGATGAGGAGCAGCAGCAGTTAGATAGTGGTTTAGAGGAATCCTGTGATGTTGTGTCAGTGAACTTTGAATTTTTTTGTCCAGTCGTGATCGTTTCACTCTCAGCTAAACCGACCTTTCATAACTTGTGCTTTCAAACCTTTACAGCGCAAAGCTCGTGGGGAGCAGCTGACAGCAGAGAGACGAGTCAGACACATCTCCCCCGACACCGTCACCCGCACCGGAAGAAAACCTGGTAAAGAGAACGTCGTCCTCCAAGCGGTGAGTCTTCTCATGGCTTCGTATTATTACTGTTTTCTCTGCTGTGATGTTTTTCCATCTGCTACAAAACTGGCATATCACCCAAAATCTTATTTTTTTTCTTTCCATTAAAAATAATCATATCATATTGTTGTGTTTGTGTGTGTGTGTGTGTGCAGGTGAACAGCCCATTAAATGGTCCTGTGTTGGGAAAGGCGGGGCTGGTAGTAAAAAACCCAGACTTTACTTTTACTAAGGACAAAGCTCTGAAGGTTTCCAAGGTATGACACAGTTCTCTAAAATTACTCTGCAGATTCTGCTTTCACCCCTCAGAGGCATACACATGTAAAATTAATTTAATCTTGTACCAAATAATGTGTAAAAACTCAGACTTGAAAACAGAATCCACAGTAACTCACTTTTTTTTAAGCCATTTTGAGGAAACATGAAGCTTGACTTGTTTTTGTTTTGGTCAGTTTTGTATGCACTAGAAAACGCTGGCTGTATTCATCAACTTGTATTCATGAAACATTGTGTTTGAAGATCATTTGTCTTTTTTTTGTTTTCTCAGACTTAGAACACCACGACTAAGCTTGCTTAAAACATAGGCTTCTTAATGCCACTGTTTTGTCCACCTGGAAGAACAAAGCAAACTACATGAGGATTTATTCCTCATCATTTAGAAAACTGTCCAAACCTTGATATTGAAATGGTAAAACGTGGCTCCTGCTTCAGTGCTACTTTTAAAACGTGTTTATTTATTTTATAGGTCATATAACATTATAGTTGAACGTCACCGCTGTTAGCATTCAGTTGTAACTGAAAATCTTCCCTCCATCCATCCATCCATCCTCCCTCCTCTCCCCCTCGCTCCATTAATCTCTCAGCAGGACTCCCCCTCAGTGGCCAGGATGTGTTTCTCTCCTGCTCAGGAGGTCTCAGCATAAAACCCGACATGTGCTTCTCATCTCAGAGCAGATATGGGCAGTATTAATATTATTAATCCTCATGGTTATCATTCTGTTTTGATTGTAGTAAGTATGTTATAACTGTGACTAATATAAAGCAGTTTTAGCCTCAGCCAGAGCAGCCAAACCAAAGTCAGGAACTCTGTCTGTCTGTCTGTCTGTTTCCACTGCTGGACATCGTTAACAAACTGAATAAAATCCTCCATGCAGCTTTTATTTTATACGGCATTAAGTTTGGGATGGTTAACATACAATGCAACTTATTTCCACATCAAGATTCTGATTGATTCAGGCAAGAATCACTAATATTGAATTATCAGCCACAGGGTCCATAGAGGTTGCCTCTGTAAGAATAAGCTCATGTTTAGGACCCTGATAAAGTCAGAAGCAGATCTTGTTTATTTAACAACATTTTAAAATTCTTTAAACTAATTTTGATATTATTTATTGAAGGTTATTTGTGATTTGATTTCAGTCACATAAGACATTATTCTCAGTCATTTTTGTTCGTCTTATTTTGGAAATCAGTTGTGATGAGAGAGGATGTAGGGCTGGACGATACAACCACTTATGAGAATCACAATATTATACATTTTGACCAATAAATAATTGAAGCAAATAAAAAATTTAGATTTTTTTAAACTGCGCCACCTGGCACGATTGCAAGTCCTGTATTATACAGTCTCTTACAAGATCACGCCAAGTTATTCACACAAGCATTAATCCTCATCATGGTGGACGGTACTCTGTTTTGAATAAACACTGCTCTAATCTTTGTGGTTATCGCTCAGCTCTGCCTCACTGTGAATCATTTAACCAGTCTCTTTCTTTGGTTTGGCTTCACTGGCTCTGAGCTGCTTGTGCCAGTTATCACTTGAAACTTGTTTTGTTGGCTACTGTATCAGAATCTATGACCACTAGCTAGCTGAGCTAACAGCTGTAGCATGCAGAATATGTATAAATGTTGTACTGTGTGTGTGTCTGTATGTGTGTGTGTGTGTTTAAAGTTTTTAGACGTTGTGATGTGCGCTCTTGGTACAAAAGTTGGTTACGATATTTGGGTGAGAATCTCTTGGTATTTTGCTGCTGATCCAGAATCAGTGAGCACTAAGTTTGGCATTATTTTTCTAATGTTTTATCCTGATGTGAAAAATAGGATTTAATTAACAATCATTACACTTTACTACTCTCACAGGGTTGTCGATTATGAAACCATTGACTGGTTTCATAATGTTTGTAAAGCTATCAAATATGAAATATTACATTCCCAGAACATGTCACAGGACTTATAATATTTTTAAAATGTTTTATTTTATTTTTTTACTTCAACTGGGGTCATGGTTTGTGAGATTTGTTATGTTGATGGTTTAAATGAAAGTTGAAAGGATGCTTTTGTATGTGTTTACTCTGATGGAAATGAGCAGTAATCTGTTACAGAGGGGTCCTCTCTTCTTAACATGGTCTGTATGTGGTCCAGTATCTGAGGGCAGATGTGTTGAGAGGAGGCACGAGTCCAGGTAAAGTAAGAAAGGAGCTTTAACATGTTTGGATGTCAGACATTGTCACCTGTTTCTGTTTCAGCACAACTGTTAAAAACATAAGCCTGTTACAGTTACTAGTGTATATATGTAAAGAGACGACAGGGACACAAAATGTTTGATCAAAGGGACATGAAGTAATTTACAGGAGGAATTATACAACTTCTCATGGAGTTTCTTTACAAAACTCTACAAAATAATAATTTTAAAAACTATCTATAATGTGTAAACCACCAACATCAGTGCAGTCTGTTGCTGGATTAGAATACAGTATAAATTTGCAAAATTGTGATTCAAATCCATAAATCTCTCTCAAAAAATAAGTAAACTATTGCACATTTTTTGTTACTTGATATTTTCCTTCCATCTTAAAAAACGAGGGAATAGAAAATTAAAACAATGCAGATACATTGTGAGTTTTTTGTATTTGCAGAAAGTAAAAGTGTTACTTAATGCCCCTTTGACAGTCTTCATTGTATTCATATGTTGTTCTTGGTTCCTGAAACTTCACTGTTCATGGCTTGACTTAATGTCTGCTCAGTTTGTTGTATAGTGAGTACGGATGCACCGGTACCAGTTCCAGGAACTAAATTTCTTTGTTTTGTTTTTTTCCTGGACAGAGAAATTACATGTTTTTTCCAACACCCCCACTTTTTGTCGAGTTTGATGCAACACATGGTTTATGCTCATGGATACATTATTGGTTTGGAAAATCTTCTAAGACCTGATTCGTTTTGTTTTTTCTCAGTCTGATGTTGAGGATCTGTTATCGGTGCATCCTGTTTTGAAAGTGTTGTGGATGTTGTAACGATGGGTTTGTAGGAAGTGATCGAGGTGTTGAACGTGACTGACGTGTCAGCTGCAGACGAACACTAAAAGAGCTCCTTTTGTTTTATGGTGTAATGTCATGAAGGCGTCACAGGACCCTTTTCTTTTTTTGGTTTTGACTGAATTCATCTCTGCAGAGAAGCAGCCCTTTGAAACTGGATTGAGATTGTTTACTTTTCTCTCGACATCTTCTCATCCTTTTCAGTTCTCTGAAGTTTTAAGGGAGAGCTGCTGGATTTATTGCTGTTTGGTTTACAGAAATGTTTATTTTATGTTGGTGGGATTTAGCAACAAAACAAGCAAGATTTAAGGTACACTGATGTTTTTTAAGCCCCTTTTTAAATTTTGTTGTTCAAATGGGAGCAGTTACATTCTGTATGATGTATGATTTATATTTGAAACACAAAATACCCCTTAGTTTTTTAAGTGTCAGTGTTGCACGTTTTATTTTTCTCCTTTACATAAATGTGAAAGGTTTAGTTACTGATCTCTGCTTGCTGTGCACGGTCTCTGATGAGTTCTTCTGTACACTGTGAAAATGAAGATAAATACTGATGAGAACTGAACGTGACAAAAGTGAACATGTTGAATTTTACTCCCCCTTTTTTAAAATGTTGCCTCATGTGTTTAAGTGCACCTTTTCTCTTAATGTGGGTGAATCAGATGTGAAGAAACACTATCTTTTTATTAGGTTAAAGGTGATCATCTAAAGCTTTTGTCTTCTCATTTGTCCAAGCACAATTTTTCCATTGTCATGATGAGCTCATCTGTGACTGTGGGACCATGTGGTTTAAACTGTGGTAACCTTTTTTTGTGTATTCTAGTGTAAAATAAGTTAACCCTGTACATTGAATTCCTTGGCGAATGGTCCGCTTTGGATTAAAACTTTTTTTTATGTTTCCTACCGTCCATCTGCTGTTATGTTTGATTTAATGTCTCATTTGTTTCCATTGTGTTTTTCTTTTTCACTGAATTTCCAACACAGTTTGTGGTTAATAAGAGGAAAGAAATCTCATGCTGTAACAGGTTGTACTGGAGCTAAGGCTTCATCAATGTAGTGCTCCTGTTTGTCCACTAGAGGGGGTTATTGGCTAACAGAGGTATGTGCTGATGATAATAATCACAAACACCAACCTCATGAACTGAGATACATCACATCAGTTACCATGTTTTCACAGCTCTTGGTTATATCCCTGTGGCTCAGAATACAGTCGTCATATTTGGTTTTATTTTTCTGTTCTAGTGGAGGTTTTAGCTTCTGTTTATCACATTGATTCATTGTGATGGTAATACTCATCATCATACTCTGTTGATACCCATAGAGCAAATCTTTCTCTCTCCCCCTCCAGGAAGGTCAGAGGTCAGAGGTCAGGCAGTGGAGTGACTCAGGAGCTGGTAGGGATTCAGCAGACACAGTGATTCTTCTGCTTTCAGATCATCCGTCTTGATCCTAATTTGTATCCTAATCCTCGAAACCTACTTCTACTCATGTATTTAAAAAATACATCCAGTATCTCTGGACAATATCGAACAAAGACACTATCAGTTATTCAAAGTTTTAGTACGATGAACTAAATCTATAACTGCAAATATATCTAAATGCTATGAAATAGAACACAGCAATGCTCTTTCAGCCATTGTGGGTTTTGCACATTTTCCACTTGTGTTTCAGCAGGCAGGAATAAATAAACCTGACGCCACTGGATCACAGGGACACGTTTGATGAGATGGGAAAAAAACATGATGTGTTGACGCTAAACTTAACTGAGCAGAAATCGCCTAATTTTAGTTTTAAAAGCTGTGTGTTTGGTTGAGAGGGTTTGAAATTGATTGTTTTTTTTTAGCTTTTTATCTTTAAATCACAGCAGGAGGATAGTAGGAGCCACTGTTTCCTCTAATCTAATGGCTTAATTCATCAAATTAACCTGGTAATATATTTATTGTTAATTTTGTCAATGGGTAAGTCTTCTCTTGTTAGTGAGATTGGAGAATTTGGTGCCAAATGATTGTAGATGCAGGGACTATTGTGAACTTGACGCGTTTGAGACAAAAGCATCTGCTCTGTCCTTCCAGAAATCAATTCAGACGCGTCTGCAGTTAAACTCCCCCCACCCACCCCTGCCTCAGAAACCTATTATGGCCCCAGAAATAAGGGGGTCCACCCCCCTGGAGATGTCAACATCTCGTCCCTCCCTTTGTTGCAGATTATCGCCGAATGAGTCATTCAATTCAGCTGCACAAAGGAAGCAGCCGGGCTCTGCCTGTGGCCAATTTGTTTTCCATCACTTCTGAAGAGCGCCTGGTTAAATTAACCCGTCATCCTGAGTCTGCGGGGAGAAGACAAAGTGAGGCCATGAGCAATAATCACTCATGTATGGTGGTAAATAAAAAGATGGGTAAACTCTGCCCTCCAGTTGCTGATCATCATACTGCAAAACAAACCCCAAATCAAATCTGCCAGCCAGAGAAAATCTAATTATACTCCATGTAACCGCAAGATATATTGTAGAAATCACTGATGTAGTGATGAATATGGCAACTGCTACAGATGAAAATGAAAACACAGAGGAAACAAAGAATCCAGCATCATGTTTTTGCTCTTTCCCTTCTTGCAAAGCACCGTGAATGCCTCACTCTGCTGTAACTGATCTGTTTAAAACAGCTTAATCCAGCACCCAGTTCTTTGGTGCCGACGGTCAGCATAAATCAAGCTGGTGACTTGATTGATTGGCCGAACATACAGTTTTGATAATTAATTGCGTTGATCATTTATCAAGCAAAAATGCAGAACATTTGCAGCTTCCAGCTTCTCAGATGTTTGCAGCTTTTCTCTGTGGATTTTGGATTATTTTTGGATCATCCTTCACCAGTTTCTGATGTTTTACAGGGTAAGCAATTACTTGAAACTGTAAGATTTAATTAGGAAATGTAGTAAGCTCCAAAGGTAGTGGTGCACAGTAGGTTTATGTTTTGGTGACTTTCCTCCACCATGTCCCTGATGATTCAGATCTTTTTCTCCTCTTTTCCTTGGTAATATGGCAATGACAAAAGCTGAAGCCAGCGTTTCTGTGGAGATTTAAGGGAAAAAAAAAAACTCAGCCAGGCTCCATTTGAATTTCAAAGCCTTGCCAGTGAATTCATAATAGACTTCTGAGTAAGCTCTGTGGCAGCTTATGGCATTCCAGTTATGCCAGTCTCATAAGAAACACCACCACCACCCCTCCTCCTCCTCTCCCCTTCCTCCCCAACCCAAGTTCCTGCAGCTTGGTGTGATGGTTTGGCACTGAGCCATGGCAAAAAAAAAAAAAAAAACATTATCACATTTACACACACGGCAGAACTTCCTCCATCTCCTTTTATTTCACATTTATTGTCCTGTCTCTCCACAAATTGTTTCTCCTCCTCTGTCCTCACATTTTCTCTGGAGCTTCCCGGTCGGATGCTTCAGCCTGATCACGATTTCCTCTCCCTTCCTCCCTCTGTCTCTCTTCTCATCATGTCCATGCAGCCTTAGGCTCTTTTCTCCCCCCCAAGGGAGGAGAGCGCATGTGGGCGAGAGAGATAGACAGAAACAAGGAGAAGGACAGAAAGAGAGAGAGAGAGAGAAAAAGGCTGCCGTCACTGGAGGTGCCGGCTCCCGCTACTCCTGTCACTGAATAGATGTGAGTTCACTCCGGGTGCTGGTGTGTGTGTGTGTGTGTGCATGTATGTGTGTGACTGGAGGGTGGGGGGGGTGGCATGGGAGGAGTCTGAGTGCTGTTATTTGTAAAAGCTTTTGATGGATGATTGCTCTGTGTGTGTGTGTGAGATAGAGGGAGTGAGGGAGTCCCCCCCTTTCTTTTTCTTTTTTTTTTTTCTAGTGGCTCACTGTTCAGTGCACAATGACTCAATGAAAAGTGGAGGGGAGAGGCAAGCACACTGTACGGCTGCATGAGAGAGAGAGAGGGAGAGAGAGAGCAGAGAACACACAGGAGAGTAGAAGAGGGTAAGGCAGTTGGAGGGAGCTCTAAAGCTGGGGACAAGAAGAAGGAGAAGAGGATATACTTGTCTTTTTCCCCCCTCTCTTTCTCTCTCTGAAAGGCCACTCTGGGATCAAGTGGCAGCCGTTCAGTCCCAGCTGAACTTCACCTGGCTGCACTGCTGCTGCTGTCTTGTCTCAGCCTCTTGAAGCGTTTCACTCACTGCACTTCTTCCCACTTTTAAGGAAGGTATCACTGGTGGTGGTCACTCACTCCTGAGGTAAAAGAAGGGACAGGATCTGTGCCGGTGTCTGCAGTGTGGTGGTGGTGGTGGAGCGCCGCAGGATAGCAGGATGCCTGCTGGGAGAAGAGGAGGGGATGGAGCCGGGTCAGGAGGCTGCGGGATGGCGGCAGCGGCAGCGGGGCCCCCGGGTCGGGCTCTTCAGTCTGGGCTGCGGATGATGCTGGCGTGGGGCATCCTGGTGCTGCTGGCAGGTCGGGGAGGTGCGGAGGCGTGCCCTGCTCCGTGCAGCTGCCTGGGGAACACGGTGGACTGTCATGGCCTGGGGATCCACTCCGTACCCAAAAACATCCCCAGAGGGACCGAGAGGCTGTGAGTAGTCATGCACTGAGCACGTGTGTGTTCATATTTTCTTCACACAGACAGATAGTAAGATGAGGGGAATCCTTCAAAGTGACGGCACATTGCTGCTTCTCATTTAAAGGAGCAAGGAGCAGTTCAGATCTGGGTTTATCTTAAAACCAGGCTTTATAGGTCAGGGTATGAAGGTATAACCAGACACATATATTTTATAATTTGTCTGTGTAAGATGGATGTGTGTGTGTGTGTGTGTGTGTGTGTGACAGAGGAAGACGAAGTGGGGAGTTTCTTTGCAAATGAGTCTGTAGTGAGAATTTAATTATCAGTGTGACTCACCCTGTGTGTAGTTATTTCATAGTATTAGTGTGTGTGTGTGTGTGTTTGTGCACACTTTGTGTCATTTCTGGTCTGCTGCAGTGTCTCATTCCAGCTCTCTTTACCAGTAGTCTGTTTAACTTCATACCAAACACACACACACACACACTTTGACTCTCCACTTGACTCCCAGGATTCAGAGTGCTGCTCTGCGGCATCATTGCTCTTTCCTGCAGTTGTTCCCTGTTGCAATTGCACATTTAATAGTTCTTTTATTTCCTCTGAATTGCCATGTTTTCATAATTAACACATCTCATGCTCTGTATGAACTCTTCATCATCTGTTTGGGGAAAAAAAAACAAGTGTATCCTCCTCTTCTCTTCCCCTGCACTCTTTCTATTTCAGGTTCAGTGTAAAGTGTAAAATAATCTCATTTTATTTTTAGATGTGGGTTCTGTTTAGGTGTTTCTCACCCTGTTAGACCTCACGGACATTCCTCACTACACAAATGTTTTGATTTAGCTGTACATTTACAGTCCCTTTCCATTTTATTAGGGACACCTATACAATCAGTTGCAATCTAGTCCAACAGCTCTGCCACATATTCTACCTTAATGAGGCTCATAATGGCCTGAGGTGTTAATTCAACTATGTGATTATTACTTTAGGTTGTAATTTATGGTGGTGTTGAACTAGACTACATTATATTTAAATATGTGTCTTATATTCTTCCCTTCCTTGTGTTTGTAACATAATGTAGTCCAGTTCAACCCCACTGCAAACTACAGCCTCAATAATGAATTTATAGTCAAATTAACACCTGACAGTGTCAATTAAAAAACTGAACATTATTATCTATTATATACTGCGCTGTTTTATTTAATTAATTAAAATTTTACACATGCACCTAATAAAGTGTCCACTCAGTTAGATTTAGACCATCACACCACTAGAGATAAAACTCTGACGACATGTTTCTGTCTGATGGCCTCTCTTCAAAGTCAAAAATATTAAGCCTGTACTGTAAGCTGTACTCTGTATTCTCAGATGTTGCAGATCCAATTTTCATGCCACTTTGAGGAATGACTCATGTTGCTATAATTAGAAGTAGATATTTCTAACTTTGAAAGACTTCCCTCGCTGCCCCACTGATCTAATTTTCGTGAAACTTCCAGGAGTCACACATCTTCTCACAAAAACTAGCACTTGGATCATATCAGCACATGTAGCAGATGAATTTTCTTGTGATGGTGGACTACCACTTGAATACTGCTCTGCTGTAGCTGACTGAAATATCTACTTGTGATGTCAAATCTGGCATCTACCTACTTGCCAATTATTTACAAAGAAACAGAAGATTAACCCCAAAAAGGAGCCTTGAAATGCAAGGTATATCACCACAACCTTTAAATCCTATATTGGAGATTTCTCTTCAGAAACTCTGATCTTCTAACCTAAAAAACAACTTAAGAACATCACAGTGTGGAGTGTGTGTGTATAAATAAGGAAGCACTTTATCTCTCTAAGTGTATGTACTGTATGGGGCTCTCAGTGCAGCGTGAACATGTATGTTTTTGTACATTGCGAGTGTGTGTGTGTTTATTTCAGGTTCTAGAGTGCCTGTGTGTGAATAATTGATGATTGTCAGGGGTGCCAGCAGAGATACATTATCCTTCCTCCTCTCTGGTTTACTGTAGCGTGGAGGATGTTTCCCCCTCTGAGGCTGATAGCTTTATGATCAGGGGATGGGGGCTCGGGCTCCCGGTCAAAGAGAAATGGCCTGGAAAAAACTCAGAGCCTGCAGAACCACTCGTCCGTTTGTCTTTTTACATCGCTGAGATGGTGACGGTTTTTCACTGAAGGTTTTCTCGCTGTAGAAAGTAACAGTTACTGACAGTGGAGAAACAGGAAAAATAGGATTGGTTAGATACAGGTACAATTACAATTAAAATTTAGTCCTAACCTTTGATATTTTATGTTAGGATTCATCTACGTAATGTCAGCTCAGTATAATCAGGTGAAAATGCCACAGAAGATATTTATCCTGTGAAGATCTAATAGTCTCTGTGTCTAGGACAACTTATGAGGCTTGATAAAGACTCACATGCCAGATTTATTTTAATAATAATGTCTGCAATAAACCTTCCAGTTGTCATGGCTGTTGACATGACTCTTGACCCAGGCTGGGGGTTCAACGAGTTGTCTTACGTGTCTGAGAAAGTGTTTTATTTCTTAAACGTCTTATACAACAAAGTAATAAAATGCAGTCATCAAAAATAAGAACCTCAGGACATTCTTGAAGTAGTGAAACAAAAAGGCTGAGTTTCCATTTTCCTGAAGATAACACAAAGGCCAGCCACTGCTGCTCGGAAACATTCTGTGGGTTTAGTTCATATATGAGTATTTTTTGAGATGCTACCCACAGCTCCAACGCCTGACTGCTCTTAAAACAGAAATGTCATGTTTTTACATTTCACTTCATAAACTTTTTAAAATAAATATGACATCCTTGGATGGTATATTTTCCTCTTTTGATCAAGCTAGGCTGGCAGTTTTTCTCACGCTACGTCCTACATTCATCTTCTCATTTAACTCAGTTTGATGTGAGATGCAAAATGTTTCTTTTCTGGAATGACAGTTTCACACTAACCAGTCTCTTAACTGGTGGGTTTGCACAAACACCCCGCAAAATACAAACCTTCCAGATAGTTATAGGTTTATTCATCAAGGTTTCAAGATGTGTGTCGATTTGAAAAATACTAAAGACTAAACAGTAACATGTCTTTTCTCAGAAAACATGTTATCATCAGTTTTTCTGGGGACTATTTGTCGAGAGGTACAGCCATTCAATTTAAATCTGTGGATTATCCACAGTAACCAGGACATTGTTTTAATGGTGGGAGGACACAAACAGTGCAGTGGGAACAGAAATGTCAGAGATGGACATCTGAAAACCTTGATACATAAAAGTCAAACTGTCTGCAGGGAAACCTATCGCTGGAGGTTAAGTGAAAAAATATGTCCATCTGTGATTTATGTGAACTGACCCTTAAAAAAGAATAAGCCCCACACCAGGGAAAAGCCAACGACCAGCTACTCTGTCCCTGTAAACACAGCCAGTCTGACCTTTTGACCTCTGGATTGTTTCCTCCTCCCAGAGCTCTACCAGCCGACCGTCCTGTAGACTCAGACAGTCCCTGCCCTGCAGTGGAGAGAGGAGTGACTCATTAAACAGCTATTTGTTAAAGGGCTTGTCGCCCAATTAGCATGTAAAGTGATCTGAGTGTGTGTGTCAGCTGGACAGCTAGCCACTGGGGGAGAGAGAGTTAGTGGTGCGTGTGTGTGTGTGTGAGAGAGAGAGAGAGAGTGTGTGTACAGTATTTCCTGGGAGACAGCCGGCAATAAGAGGGTCATTTATCAAGGTGACTTCACCAGTCCAACTAAAACCCCCCTCCTCGCTGCATTGTCATGGCAACACTGAAAAATGGATGCCCCTTTGGGCCCTGATGAGCATGGTTATTTGAGCAGAGGAAAGTGTGTGAGAAAGAGAAGTCTGTTAAGACGTGTTCATGAGAGTGTATGCACTGGTATTAGAGAAAAGACTGGACTCAGTACATCACTTTAAATCTTATGTTCCCACTCATCAAAAAGTTTTATCATCGCCTGCTCCAAAATGACAAAGTTTACAGCAAACTAGGTCTTCAGCTCGGTAAAAATATCCCAAAAACTGAGCTGAGATGAGAGTTGCTGATGATGCACAACAGCACCTTAAAATAAGTTTAAAGTCAGTTAGGTGCTACTGTCTTTTTTTTAAGCACTGGGGGCTTTATTGCCTTTATTTGATGGTGACAGTTGAGATGGAGAGAGAATGCGTTCTGCTCAAAACTGGAAGAAGTGCAGACTGGTTTGCTCGATAGCACAGAAGAAGTTTAAAGGTCAGCGCCATCATTTTAATGTTGGATTAAAAAGTCAAAACTCCTGCTCCCTGCCAGGAAAAGTCAAATAAAAATTCAGTTTTACACGCTGTTTCTCCCAGTATCCGATGTCAGGTCTGTCCATTTAGTCATCAGCTAACAAATATTACATTTTAAAGACTGCAGGCTTTTCAAAACTCATCCACATTTGAGTCTACGTGTTCATGTTCAGTTCAAAGTTTCTAGTGTGCCTAAGCAGCAACAGAAACTTTGCTGCAGGTGTCTGAAAAGGGCCGAGTTTGAAACTGAAGTGTCTCCTTGTCAGCTCTCTTTGTCCTGACCCTGAACGAACCCGACGCACAATCAGGAGGAAGAAATCTTAAAGCAAACTCTGTCAACGTGCGAACAGCAGAGAGTGTGAGAAAGTGCAGGTCGAGGTCGGTGTTGGACTCTGATGTTTTATCTTTGTGTAGCTGAAAGAAAGAGAGAGAGAGAGTGTGTGAGTGAGTGTATAGTGTGCAGAGATCCTGGATACCCACAACTCAAACATCAACGACTGAAACAGCGAGACTCACTCTGTCAGTCACACACTGCAAATTGAAAAAACACACTCTCAGACTGTGCGTCTGTTTATTTCTGGTTCTGGATGCATCATTATATAAATTGGGCATGAATCATTGAGAAAAATATCAATCAAGTTACGCGTGTGTGTGTGTGTGTGTTCAAAAGTATTTTCTGTGTGTGTGTAAGCCATTATGTGTAGCCGCCAGTGAGACAGCTAATTGAGTGTGAGGAGGATTAGTGTTAGCGCCTGACGCGGTGAGCGGAGAGCGGGAAACTGAGCTGCCACATGCACACATGGATGCCGAATACACACACGCACACACACATAGCAACTTGTTTTTGTCTCTTATGAGGACATTGCATTGAGTTACATTAATTCACTGGAGATTTAACCACAAACCTCCTTAATCCTGCAATTTAATGGTTCACAAACTAAACTCTACTCTAATTTTTACATACTATAGGAGCTTCGTTAAGTGCAGAAGTAAAACTCTGAGCTCCTCAAGTCTTCATTGAATTCAGAGTGTGAAGGACGTCATGTGTTATTCTTTTAATGTCCAATCATTAAAAAGCCCATTTTGAAAAACTCAGCAGTAATCTCTGTCTTCCCAAAACTGTCCCGGTTACTCGGGATAATCCACAGACCCCACTAGGAGCAGTTTTCATTGGGAACTTGGAAACGGTCCTCAGCGTGGTCTTTGGATTATCCCGAGTAACCTGGACACTGTTTCTGGAAAGAAATGCAGTAGTCAAGTTTTTTTAAATGTAGTTTTTGAACTCCATTCACCTTGATTTATTCAGATAATCTTAAAACCTCAGTAAAATAAACAGACTTTCAGTGGACCTAGATGCCAGTAGGTGTAAGTATGTATGAATATGTAGAAAACATATTTAGTATTTGTAATTTTCTCAGTTTTACTATCACTTCTATGTCCTTCTCTTTCTCTCTGTCTCTCTCCACACGCCCCTCGTTTCTCAGTTTTATTACCAGTGACTGCCACCTCAGCTTCTTTCTCTCTCTCTCTCTCTCTCTTATAATCATCTTACCATCTTCCCTGCAGCCCCTCAGTGGGAAAGATGCCGCTAATGAAGTGTCCTTAGTTCTGAATGTGTGTGTGTGTGTGGTCGCTGACATTAGTCACATCCACTGTGTTGCATCTAGGGAGAAAGATGGGATGGGGAGCAGGAGGGATAGGAACAGGATGGGAGAGTTGTTTCAGGCTGTCAGGGGAGGTAAAGATGGAGGAGGAGAACTAGTGAGGAAGGAGGTGAAAGAGGGGAGGATGGTTATAAGACAGAGGTGTTATAGAGGAGAAGAAGGGGAGGAGAGAGGAAAAAAAGAGGTGAAAGCAAAATCTCAGAAAAATTCATCTGCAGTGCAGTCTTTTGTTGACTTGGTAACATTTCACGAAGTTGGTTTTAGGCAGATTGTAATTTATCAATAAAAGCTGCCGCGTTTTCTTTCCATGTCAGGAAATGACTTTGTTCTGAGCAGCAGAATATTTGCTGCCACTCTTGATTTCATGTACCAAGCAACTGGGTGGGATATTTGGTCACGGTCAGACCTTGGTCCAAATGAAGCACTCCAGGGCTGATTGGAAACGACCCGACAAAACCTCCCACTCAGTAACATCTTGTACTGATTGCTCTGTTCTCATATGACCAAACAAAGAAAGAAACCACCCCAGGGTAGCACAGAATTGTTATAAATAGGTATTTAAAACCAGAGCAGTTGCCATGATTTTTGTTGATTTCTGTCCTTCAGTTTGGTTTCTCTTGGTGAGAATAATTACATTTTAATGCAGGATTACACTAAATATTGACACTATGAAATTGTGATTATGGATCAGTAAGCTGCCAACAGAACTGCAGAAACATGACACATAGCAGATTTGCCATTTGTCATTGTCCAACTACCTCTACTCCTGCCAAGCCTCGCCACAGTTTAGACCTGTAGACATGGACATGTAGATCTGCCACCACCTACGACAATGGCAATTTCAGATTGATTTGTGACCTGTGTGAAGGTCAGTTGTTACCCCCGGAGTTGGCTGCTCTGCTCTGGTAATGGTGTACAAAGTGCCATCGCAGTTTAGTGTAGTTCCGCCTTTTTCCTCACGTCGAGTAACATGTAGATATTTGAAGCTTTCTTGAGAACCACTTATCCAAAAAACTTCACAATCGACACTGCACTTCTTTGCATCCTCAGCAATACACCTGCCAAGTTTGATGTTGATCGGATGAGCAGTTGTTGATAAAACTGAAGGACAGATAGACAGACAGATATTCCTCCATTTATAGTTAGATGGAGCCAGATTACAGTGTAGGGGGCTCTGTCATGCAGAGACAAAGTTGAACTACTTTTGCTACAGCTCATCACAATGTCATGTCACACCATTTTTTTGGGATCTTGTCTGTGTGTAGTACTTGTACAAATAGTTGTGCAGTGTTTTAGTTTCTGAAAAGCAATAAATTTATTACTTCCTGTATCATATTTCACCATCTCGCCTGTACCTTAAACACCAACATAGCTCACAGTATTGTTTTGGCACAGAGCTGTTTTCAGTCTGAGACCCCACTTAAAGGTGCTATATGTACGTTTTTTGCTATCGCTACGTAGCCAGCGTTAGCATTAACAGTTGTTTACAGACCAGTGTAGTAGAAACCTTGCTAGTTCAGTGTCACGTTGATTCCTCTATTCACCAAGAGCTGTCTCAAGTGGTGGAAAGCGACAATGTTAACACTTGTTTTTATTTTATTTCTATCACTTTTTTTCTTGTACTGCAGTTAGGATGCTAACCAGCTAGCCCTGGCCTATCCTGTCCCATAGGCTAATACCACTTTATGATAGTGAGTCACTCTGTCATCAAGTCTGCCCTCAATCTAAACATGAGATGAAAAAGAAGTAGCATTGCCTAGAGAGCACATTCTAAATTCTTGTCTTGTAAACATAACAATAGCTGAAGCTCTTGGTAAGTAAACAGCTGTTAATGCTAACATTGGCTATGTAGAGATAGCAAAAATGTACATATAGCACCTTTAAAACTTTTGTTTTCTTTATAATGCTCTTAACTGTAAAGGGTGTGTGAGTGTGTTACCATGTGGTCCCGAGTGGGCAAAACTCATACACCAGAAATAATAAAACAAACTAATGCCAAACAGATAACTTGAGCTGAACTTAAAAGGGCCTGAATTTGATTTATTTTCAATCTCCAGACCAGTTCTTGGTCCATCTGCTGCAACCAGACAGGGTGGACCACAACAAATACACTATTTAACAGGGAAATTGTCTCTTCTACCCGAGTCCCAACCAAAGAAACCTGATCATATGAAGGTTTCGATCTGAACTGGATTGATGTTTAGCAAACTGTTGATGAAGCAGAAAAGTGTTGGGCTTCTTTGTTGTTTATTTAGACCGGTTGAGACTGTATATTGTTGCTCTGTCTGTCTCCCTCTAATAGCGGTGAGTGGTTTTATGGGGAGGAGGATTCTGTTAGTGTGTATCTTGATACCTCATTCTGCACAGATGCTCAATTGATTAGTAGATTAAAATTAGCCAGTTGTATTGATTTGCCTCCTGCATGCTCAGATGTATCCTGCTTCCCTGTGTGTTTATATGGGAGTTTTTTAAAGGCTTTTTGAAAAGCAGATATGGATAGAAGCTGTTGATAACCAACATTTTGTGCTTACATTTAGTATCTTTTTATTTGACCGCTCTAAGACATGCTTCTTCTACAGTATCTTTGATGTTATAATCATAAACAAGTGTCAGTATTGTTAGGATTCTTCTTTTATAAATGTGGAACCCATGGTACCCAACCAGCGTACAGGGATATGGATTATATATTCTATGTGTGCAACAAAAAGTTACGACTCTTTATTCAATTTTCTCTTACTCAAATAAAAGAACTGGCGTGCTGATGTCGACCCAAAGGCCACTGAAGTCATCAGCACGCACAGATAATTGTATACCTGCTTTTAATAGGCTTAATTTGAAAAACTGAAGAAAACCTAGGGCTGAGACATATTTGTGTTTTTCTGTTGCTTCTGTTCTGTTGCTCTCTGATGCTTAGATATTCTTAAGTTTGAAGCCAATCAACATGTTTTGAAGGGATTAATCGAGGGATCAGTGTTTACTGCTGTTTTAATGTAAGTTTTCGATTTAATTTCTGTTGGTACTCAAAGTGTTTAGGTCTGATGCCCTGCTCTATTTCAGGATCAGTGCTTCCACTCACTGTCTGTCTTATTGTTTCTCTCTATCCACACGACGTATCTCATCATCTTACTGAATCGCTCCCCTCATCTCCTCGTCTTCCTCCTCCTCCTCCTCTCCCTCCATGTCAGATCTAACTGTAGAGAGCAGAGCTGAGCGGATCAACTGCCTCACTGCCCACTGAGGCTGTGATTGTGTGTGTGTGTGTGTGTGTGAGACGCGTTCTGCTTTAATGAGCTATTGTTTGGCAGAGTCGCCACTCGAGGGGAGTCTGTCGCTCCGCTGACCCCTGACCCCGCCATGCTGCACAAAACTCAATTAACCACGCCTCATCAGGCCTGTGCTTGTGTTCATCTCTTCCCTCGAGTTTCCTTCCTACTCCTCGTACAACAAAGACAAATCTCACGAGCGTCTTGCCATTAGTGGGTGATATTTTCAGACTTGGTGTGTTTCTGAGGATCCATACATGCTCTTTCAGTGTGTGAAAACATGGTGGCTTACTGTATATCTCTTCCTCCTGATGCTTGTTTTGCCTGTGCAGTCTAACTGTCAGGGTGATTTCACACACATCCAGGGGGTGATTTTGGACCCCCCGCCATGACCCGTCTCCATCCATCTTTTCCTCCCGCGCTCCCAGCCAATCCCCTTCCTTGGAGCCATCACCTCCTCCATCTTTAGACTGTAAGACCTCCAGAAATCTTATTTTCTTCCAACTGGATGAGACTATTTCACCTTCAAACATTTTCTACACCGAAGTGTCTGTTGGCTTGACACTAGTGCAACAATCTATATATATATCTGATATACTTGCACATTTGCTTGTATATGCTGTGTTTCCATCAACAGCTCTTTGGCTCTTGAAAATATAGTGAGAATTTCCATAGTTTTTCAACACTTTATAAACAAAATGGTTAATCAATTAATCATGTAAATAATCAGCAATTAATCTATAATGAAAGGAAGCAGACCTAGAAAAACTGGAAGCTCTCATGAGGATGTTCTGGTGTCAGCAGGGAGAGCATGGCGCTGATTTGCTGCCTGGTGGAAATATTTTTTATTCCACGTAAAGTATACACACACACATTCTGTCTTAGTCAAATCAAGGGAGTCTTTTTAGTGCATAATCCCCTCTTGTGTTACTCTCACTTCATAGGAGCTGTGCAAGGAAACACTGCCTGGGGAAACTAAAATGAGTAGAACTTTGGGAGATTTGATTTCTCCAGTCAGACTCCTAAAGCCTTGTGTTATCTTCAGCTAAACTTCTCCAATAAGGCAATCTACTGCCTCTTATCTGGAGTCGGACTGCAGTGGCAGCAGGTTAAGCAAGATTGTTCAGATGTCCCTGTGCCCGGCAGTGTTTTCCAGTTCCTCCTGGGAGATTGCGAGGCATTCCCAGGCCAGATCAGACATACACCGATCAGCCACATTAAAAACCACCTGCCCTAATGTTGTGTAGGCCCTCTTTGTGTTGCTAAACACCGACACATCGAGGCAGAGACACAGGACCTTTTGGATTGTCATGTGGTGTCTGTGTGTCAACCAGAGGAATCTGAGGACATAAGGTTTCCCATCAGAACATTGCATTGTTATTACTTCATCACATAATCACTTCATCTCTCAGTGTATTCGGTGTTGTCGCTGATGGAAGGCACCCAGGAAGCATCCTGATCAGATGCCTGGACCGCCTCACTTTTTCAGATTAACTTGAGATTCTTGCACAGAAAGAAGACTGTGGATTTTATCCCCCATTACTTAAATCACAACAATCATGAATATGAACCTGTCCTATGACTGTGATTTGTAGAAAACTCCTGAAACAAAGGGAAACACACTGGGAACGTATGAAAAAACAACTCTTAAGTGATGAATCTGAGTCCAGAATAGCTCGGTCTCAGATTCTGCTGCGAGGTTTCTCCTTCTTTTTCTACTTTGCCAGGTGTTTTCTTTGCATTTCCATGAGCTGAGGTGTAGATCCGGTTCACACACCCAAACCACAACATCCACTCTCTTTTCGCCTCTCTCTCTTTCTTTTATACGGGACAGGACAAGGTCACACTCTGCTCCACCCTTTACAGTAGTACAGAAACACGACACTCCGCGTACACACACACACACACACACACATACAGGTACGCTCAGTTTACCTCTCCTTCCACAAAGCCTCGTGGGAAGAGTGACATCATCTCTTCTCTTTCTTCGTGACTGTCAATCATAGTAGACAATGAGGTCATAGGGTTAAACCCCTCCCGCTCGAAGCAGCCTCCGCGACTGTGAATTTGAAAAGAGGGCAGTATCACAGTAACACACACTGGCAACAGTTTATACCTGAAGTGTGTATACAGAAAGAATGGAAACTTACTTCTGTGATGTCTCTACCTTGAGTGACTTGGAATGAGTGCAACAATAGAGTAAACCCTCAGAGAGCAGATAAAACAGTAGCTGAGAGTGGGTTGAGAGGGAACATGGCACTCCTGTCAAACAGTAGCCTTGTCTTCCTGGAAGGATTCTCGCACTGTACGTCTGAACAAAAGTCTTCAGGAAACAGTTTGCTTGGCTTTCTTTCAGCTTTAAGCTGACGTTAGCTGATTTACAGTAAAAAAAGAAATGCAGGTTGTCCTCAAAGTGAACTCAGACTGAAAAGACTTCACTGCAAACTGAGTGAAAATAACTTCAAAGAGCAGAAACAGCACAGAGATACTTTTACAGTGTAAATTCATAGAAGGAGGCATCTAACTTTTCTCTCTTTTTGAGTAAAAAGTAAAACCTGACTCTCTGTGGTTGTATCATTTTTTATTTTCTGTTTTTCTGGGAGAAAAGCTAGCAGAGCGTGAGTTTCAGTAGAGCTGAATCTGCTTTCTTTCTAACAATAATAAGAGCAGAAGTTCACTTTTTGGCTGCACAGCCCAGTGGCTGATAAATCATAAAAGCTGCTACTTCACCATCAAATTGGCTTTTCGGGTATAGAGCAATAAGGTGATATCTAATTATCTGTCTGCTAGAATCCCACTCTTAAACCGAACGCAAACAAACTCAGGTTTTGGCGAGGGAATAACACTCCACACACACAGTGCAACACACCGAATGGCTCATACTGTGCAGACAGAAGAAGTAGCTCCTGAAATTCTGTATATGTGTTTATTGATATACACACACGTCAGTATTCATATTTTTTGATCCATGTCGTCTCAGATCTTATTTATTTGAATTTACTGATATTTACTTCCGTCTTTAACTTTCTGTCTTCTCTGATCTGCTGTTGTCTCGTTTGTTTTTCAGTGATCTGAACGGAAACAACCTGACAGTCATCACCAAGTCCGACTTCTCTGGCCTCAAACACCTCAGAGTCCTGTAAGTCTCAGCCACATTTACTATCACCCCATCCATTTTTTGTTGTTTGACAAGTCCAAACTTTTCTGGAAGCTTCTCTCACAGCTGTCAGGCACATTGTTGACAGGGCAGCAGCTTGTATTTATCCAGCAGAGATTCTTTCCCACATTTCTCTGGTAGTTTAAGGACCTGTAGGAATGTGGGAATCATAGCTGCGGTGCCATCGGAAGCCAGAGGGCACTGAATGATGCTTTAGCTCAGCGGTGACACATGAGCCACCCAGAGGTGCTTGTTTGGTGTCAGTGTCAGTCAAAATGTACAACAGGGAGGGGTTTATCTGTGACCTTTTGACCTGGAAACACTGTGCCCTGTGGGAGAGGCTGGATGAGCCGTTGGTTTCCTGTGCTATCCTGAGTGTCAGTGATGGACATGAGGTGTTAAAAGGATGACATGCCAGGGACTAATGACATCTCCGAAGGCCTCCTCAAAACAGATTAGCGGCCCGCTGGGAGCCGGGGGGGGCTCGTCGCTGTCAGGAGGGGATTGATGTGGAAGTGTTACCCCAGTGGTTTATGATGTAGAAGTCTGTGGAGTGTATTTATCAAATATACAGATCCCAGCAGTGACTGTGAGAGAGAGTGTGTGTGTCGAGAGGCTTTGTGTTTGTAATTTGATTAGTGAGCAGGTGAAAGATATCATGTTTTGTGCAGAACCTCAGTTTAATTATCTTGAGTGTCATAATTTTAGCTTTTTTTTTCAAGCACATAGCAATTAAGTGCTCTGGCTTGTCTTGTGTTTTATTTGCCAGAGTCCCCCTTTGCTCTGATGGTTGTCGCTAATATACCCTGATATTTTACCACAATAGAGAATATGCTTTAATTCTGTTTTTAATGTGCTCTAATAGCAAAATATTTATCACACAAGTTTTTTGTTTTAAGATTTTTTTTATTTCTAATAATCCAGATTATGAAACATGCAACTACATATGTCTTTGATTTTACACAGCCTAAGATTCAAAGAAGTCTCTACAGAAATCTGCAGTGAAGCATTTAGAATTTTATTTATGCTCAGTTTTGTGTTGCAGTCATCTGATGGAGAACCAGATCGGTAACGTTGAGAGGGGAGCTTTTGATGATCTGAAGGAGCTGGAGAGACTGTGAGAGCACACTCATACACACATGCACATATACAAATAGAATGAAGGAGATATTTTCAGTGAGATGGCTGTCATGTTTACCCTGAAAGTTTCTTATTCCTTTCTGTTTTTGTCCATCTAGTCGTCTAAACAAGAACCGTCTCAGCCAACTCCCAGAGCTGCTGTTTCAGAAGAATGAAGCCCTGTCTCGCCTGTGAGTACGATCTCTGAAACATCTGAAACCTTTCTCTCATTTACCCTCTTTTCTAACATCTCAACCCTGTACTCTTTACTTTACCCCCTCTGTCCTACATCCTGCAGGATCATGACTAGTCAGGCCAGGTTTGACCAGGTCTGGTTTTCCCCAAATTTCATAAACTTCTTCATCATTTTTTCCTTTTCTTTTTCTGTGCAAACTGTAGTCCACAAGTTAGGGCATAGGTTATATTTCTTTTTTTAATTATATATATTTTTCTGCCTCACTGTTTATCTGCAGCACCTCGTGCAGCAGGGATGTGGGGTGCATGTATGTGTTTTGCATGAGTGGACTGGAGAGAAGTAGCTTTATTTAAGGAGGGAGACACAGCATCCTGATGATATGCAGATTCTCTCTGGTATTGTGCCTTTCATGGATTGTGAGTGTATGTATTTTTTTCTGCTGCTGTTCTATCTTTGCACCTCGAACACATGAATTTATCAGATTCATTCTGATTTGATTTATCCTGCAACCTAAACCCAACCTAAACATGAGTATTTTTAGCGTTGTACACTCCAAATTACTCTCCACGTACCATAATCCTACAACAAACAGAATACCTCCTGTCCATACCTTGGCATTAAACCATAATACATTTACACTGTGTATTAGCTGGTAATAAAATATTTAAATCACTGAAATATGTTTGGCTTTAAGTAATAAACCATCACATGTAGAGTAGAGTAAGAGAGTTATGTTCTGCAGCTTCAGGCTGTTCACTCGCTGATCAAAAATTGACCCATTTTTCTCACCTAGAAAACTCTGCAAATAGTCTCCCCTCGGACAGCAGAGCCTCCACAAATCACTCACTTACTTGGTCCCACAGGAGCAGTAGGCACAGGCCAGCTTTGATTTGACAACTCAACACACACACACAAAGAGCTTTTCTTGTTTAATAACTGGAAGCTTGGACACGGTCGGTTACTATGCGGCTAAATGTGTCACGCGCAGACACTGCTGTGAAGTCTTTGTTATAGATGTGTTTGTAGCGCGGGATGGGGAAGGTATCTGCTAACTGCCTGGAGACGCCTGGAAACACACACACAAACACTGCTGGAGAGAGAGAAAGAAAAGCAAACATAACAGAGCTCTTTAATTAACTTTTCTCAGTGATTGATCCGTTTCTGACTGATGTGTTTTTGTAGCCGTGTGTTTAAGTGTTCACGCGCGTGTGTGTGTGTGTGTGTTTGTGTGTGATGGTTTGAATGGTTGACACAGAAAACGTGCAGATACAAAGAGACACTCTTACTTTTCCTCTGAGCGCAGACTCGGGGGGGCGGGGGGAGTAAAGTGGGTAACAGCCATGAAAAATAACAGTAATTACAGGAGATGAACAGGTGGACATGTGTGTGTCAATGTGTGTGTGTGTGTGTGAGAGAGAGAGAGATAAAGAGAGGGAGATTAAGAGAAAGTGAATAGAGTGATGAATGGTAAAAGAAAGTGTGTGTATGTTTGTTTGTGGATGTGTTGGATGTGTGTGTGTGTGTGTGTGTGTCCTGATTATTTGCTGTTTGCCTTTTTGGCAATTTCACACTCGGGCTCCCATCAGGGAATGCCGAGATGGACTTGGCATGTTCGATCAATCAGCGCACACACACACACTCACACACACACACACACATGAAGCGACACACTCTCAGTGCAGAGCCATTAGCACTTCCTCCAGCAGGAGTGATTTCTTTTCCTCCTGCTGTGTTGATGGACTCTATAAAGCCCCATGTCCCTCGGAAACACATACACACACACACACACTTACTCTCTAGCGTAATCTGTCACCCCTAACACACACACACACACACATGTATGCACACACAAATATGTTTGCATGCTGCTTTTTTTCTGTGAGCATTTTTTCTCTTTGTCCAAAACACCCTTCCTCCTCCTCCTCTTCCTCTTCTCTCCACATATTCAAGAGCAAAATAAACACATTTACAAATAAATCCATTAACATATCCAGTTCATTAATAAATCAAAATAATCAGCAACTTTGGATAATCAATAAATTGCTTCAGCCATTACTTTCTGTTTCCATCCTCTTTTATGAAAGGAATTGTTGTTTTTCTGCAGAGAGAAGCTGCTGTTTGTTACAGTTTACAGTGAGAGAGGTCTTCCTGTGGCGAGCTCAGATAGAAATATTACATGTTATAGAAGGTGAAAAGTGATAATGAGTGATAGTCAGAGGCTTAAGCTGCTGGAATCAGGCCCGGCAAGACCAGTAGATTAAAAACCAGCGTTCATCTCTGATATCCAGCCAGGAAACTGACTGAAATATCAAGAATTATGAACAGAATTTGGTGTATTTGTTTCAGCAGCAGCACTTCCTGCTCCAGAAACCAGGGATCGTGGGTAATAGCTGGAGCCGGAGATTGATCGGCTTTGTTTTCTGTACATGAAAACCACTTAACCGCTCAACTCTGCTGCTGTGGCTCAGCAGAATTATGTGGCTTAAAGTTCAAAATAAACAGTTAAATTCTTTCTTTTTTTTTTTCTTTATAAAAAGCAGAACATTTTAGTCTTTTTCCACTTGCACATACTCATTCTTCCTTTGCTCTAGTACAGGGTGAATTAGAACAAGTGAGAACTTTATGATAAACTTCTGTCAACCAACAGAACATGTATTTCCATCTGGGGCTTGAAAAAAAAAATACATTTGATAATTATTTTGGAGATTCATGTGATATGACATAGACCCTAATTTAAAGAATAAATAAAATCAAAACACAAACCTCAACTCAAATGAACCAAAGTCTGCGTGGACCCGTGGAGACCTGGAACCTGAACAGATGTGAGTCCAAGAAAAACACTCACGTGGCTCCACTTTATTTGAAGCCCATTAGGAGCTCATGAATCTGTTACCTGAGCCTGTTGGAAAAAAACCTCTGATTAAAACAAATTGACTCTTCACTGGGATCTTCAACACTTTCATCTCTCAGTTTGAGCTTTACACGACTTAATACAACAATATTCCTCCTGTTTGATGGAAACAGCCAAGTTCAACATTAAGATAATCAGTCACAGACTGATCATGTTATGAAGCTACAGCACATCGTAGCTTTTCTTGTTTGAAGTGATAGCAGAGAGATAAATTAAGATCCATCATGTGATCACAGCTCCCCCCTCAGTCTCTTTGCCTCTGTGTCCTCTACACCTCTGTGCTGTTGCTTCCTTTTCTTGCTTTTGTAGACTCTCAGTTCTCTCTCTCCCCCCAGTCTTTTGTTGGCTCTGTGCGGTTGTGTGAAGGGTTCGCTCCACACCCAGTAACAGCCCTTTGTGTGTTTTGATGATACCCAGAGGCTGCCTGAATATGTGTGTGTGCCCCCCTCCCAGCACCTCCCTTTAGCCCAGGGGAACCCAAGAATTATGGGAGTGTAGCTAAATGTCTCTTACACACACACTCACCTTGACCTGGAGGTGAACTGTGTGGTTAGCCAGTCGATACAGAGCTCCAGCAAGTATGCTACTGACTGTGGATTGATGGGATTTACTCTTCATTCCAGCGTCTTGGCAGAGTGGTGCTACATCCTGTCAGCTCTGAGCTTAATAAGGACTAAACAAAGTAATAATCAGTAAAAGTAAATGGCAGCTTGAAGCATGCAGAGCCCTGATCAAACATGTTGATGTTTACAAGTGAGGTCTGAATAATTCAGATGTGATCTTCTTTGGGATTGCTTGAGAGTATCATACAGAGGTTTTGACCATAAGTAGCTCCATGGAGCAATGCCTTTATGAGTATAATGTCCATTTTGTTCAAGCATCTTCTGCATGTGGCTGGTAAAGGCAGGAAAGAAGACTGACTGTTAGTTAGTATGGTTAGGACTCCTCTGTGACACTTTTAAAGGCACTGGGTACCCTTTAGTTTTTAGCATTTTTCAACATGTAGAGTACATTACAGCATTGTTAAACTTATTACTTATTTCTTATGGTTAGGGAAAGATTGTGGTGTGGTTCACTGTGACTTGCAGTCTCGCCACATATACTGTATGTCTGCAGACAACGAGCCGCAGTCTGCTTGACTCATGCATCAACTTTCAGTGCAGCAGAGAACAAACTACCTTGCATGTTGAAAGGCGATGCTAAAGTGGTACCCAGTGCGTTAAAAAGTGACTAAACATGGATGCATGTACTGTAAACAATGTAGGTGTTAGAATTTTAGTGTTTTATGTGAAGGAAGATGCATTCAGCGCGTTTGTTTAGCTTGGAATATGTACACAATGTGTTCTGATGAGAGTTTATGTGTTTACAAGAATGGAAAAATCAGTGAGTAGCTTGTAGTACTACATCTTCTTAGTCTTTTGAGCATCAGAAAATCAACCCCTGCTGGCTCAGAAAGACGTATTCTCTCTCTGAAACAGTAGCTGTTAGATGGATTATGGTAGTGACATGATTTCTTGTTTTCCATTCTCCACTTGAACTTCTCAAACCAGTCTTGCACCATATATTATCCATCCATCCATGTATCTGTTTATTTTGTTTGATAAATGTGTGCGTACAGGTGCCATGTAACCATGAAGAAATCAATTCACAGCGTATAAAAAAGGAAGAGAATGGAGTCTGAGTGAGATTCAGAGTGTGCGCTAAATAGGAATAAACCAGGAAATTAAAAATGTGTGCAGGATTTAATGTGTGTCTTTTGGCGTGTGTCATAGCAGTTAACATCCCCCTCAGACACTTGGAGAGTTTCTCTCATTAGGCAGAATGGCAGAGCTGTCCTCATTAGCCCAGTTGATTGGCATCTGAGTGTGGCTAATTAGCGGTGTGAAGCTAACAGAGGCGGTGACAGCAGCTGCCGGGCTGCGGCTGTGTAGAGGCTAACCGGAGTGTGACCTCGCCGTTTACCCGACTCATTTTCTGAGCGAGAGGAAGAATCATATGTCTGTGTGTGTGTGTGTGTGTGTGACTGTGTGTGATAATTGCTTGTATTAGCATTTGTACTGTATAATTGTGTGTGTTTGTGTGCTTGCATGTATGCATGTGCTAATTACACAGATTTGCATCTGCACAGCAGTGTGGTGTGTGTCATGTGTTTGTGTGATCGGGTGACATAATTATTTATAGGTGTATCTGCAGTATGAGGAGTGACAGACACAAAGTGTGTGTCTGCACATGGATTAATTAATATTGTTTGCCTGCGGGATAGTTTTGCAGTGATGCAGTTTTTGTACGTGTCTGCTGTCTCAGTGTGTTGTGAGATAATTGGATGTGCAGTATGTGGATCTTTACATTGTTTGTGTGTGTTTAGTGTTTGTGTGCACCATCTGGTTGTGCACGAAGAAAACCAGTCATGAGTAAAATTTTTCTTGTAATAAATAGATTGAATTCTGAAGAACAGGTACTGTTGAATGTCTAATTATCTCATTTACTAGCAAAAATAGCCACAACAGATTCTATTCTAATGATAAAGTGAGTTTATATAACTTTTAAATAAAGAAACAGAACGTCTGTCTGTCTGCATTTCCTTTCTTTTCCATATAAGATATAAACTGTAGATACCTCCAGCAGGGTTTAGGGTTTCTTTAACTACGTGCTTTAAATGCTTGTCATCCTGATTGGGAACGACTACGCTGATTTGCTTTAGGTATTGATATGGAAATTGTGACTCCTGTCAACAACTCCCATGAAAAGATCAAAACCAACAATCAAGTGGTGCCTTTGCATCTGAAACCTGATACGTCTTATTCCTCAGTGCCTCAGAGCGCCACTGTTGTCCACAAACTATTCATATCGATGAGCCACACCGCTGCACTTGGTATCATGTTCCTTCATTAGGCTGAATACAAACTGCTGCTGCTTTTTAAAATGAATTTTTTTGTGATCCATTTTCAAAGATTTCCATCTTGAGTGGATGTGATTTTTGATCTCATATACTGTAACCTGCTGCTGCTTTTCAGGTTAACCAGTGAAAGAGACGGCCATCAGAGACAGGACAGAAAGTTTGTTCACTCTCGTGCTGCTCCTGCTAAAACTTAACCAACACAAGGAGCTTTGTATGAAAAGTGTCGACTGTGTGTTCAGTTCATTTGCACATGCATGCATTTTTGATATTTACATTATCTGCGTGACTCAGTTCTGTCATCGCAGCAGACGCAGGAGCAGGATTTTCCCAGAATTTGAGTTTTCTTAAAGCTGGGACTGTGGGTCGGTCCCTGCTGTGTGCGGTAACAGCTTCACGCTGGACTTCAGGATCTGCGGCGAGGTCCGACACCATCACTCCCCTTACAAAAACCTGCTCGGCTGTTATTCTTCAGCCCAGAGTGTGTGTCTGAGTGTGTGCGCTCGTGGGAGGTCAGACCGGGAACGCTGATTCCTCCCTGTCATGTCCGTCCAAAGTAAAGCTGACACGCTGAGAGCGGTGGAAAAGCATGATGGGAAGAAACACGCAGCAAATCGCTAATCTTAGATTGACTCTAAGACAAATATTAGAGAGAGACCGCGAACAATCACATTCAGCTCTCATCTTTCTCTCTCTCCCTTGGGGTTTTTTTGCCATTCTTCCCCTCTTCCTCCTCCTCTTCTTCTTCTTTCTCCTCAACCTCCATCTGCCTTTAGGGTTTTTCAATTAAGCACTGTGCTCCCCTGTGGATGGAGAGAAAAAGGGAAGAAAGAGGAGTGAGTGATGAAGGAAAGAAGCAAGTGAACATGGAGGGAGGTAGAAAAAGATGGAGGGAAGACCTTTGTCTTGATGAAAGTTGAAAAGGCGAGGGGACCGTGGAGAGGTGAAAGAAAAGTGAGAGAGAAGGTCGATTTTCAGAAGGTAAACTAAATATAAACTGTAAAGGAAACTGAAGCGAGAGAGAGTGAGGGGATGAGAGAGGTGGAGAACATTCACAGTATTTACCTCCTGAGCTGGCTGAGTTTGGCCTGTTGCCACGGTTACAGCCTCCTTCGTGCTATTGGGTCATGAACCTTCCCATAGTTCTGTGGGTGTGCGTGTCATGTGCAATGTATTCATGTTTCTGTACACTAATAGGAACATGTGTGTTTGTCACGCAGTGCGAGTGTGTGTGTGTGTGTGATTGTGTTGAATTGAGAGGAAGCCTCTGGATGTTGTGTGAGGCTAATATTTAGCATGTGTGTGTGTGTGCCTGGTGTGTTTGCGTGTTCATGCTGAGTGTGTGTGTGTGTGTGTGTGAGCTCCTGTGTTTTTCGTCCCTTCATGCTGTGTTTTGTCTGTGTGAACTCTCTGCCTGCAGCTCTGCGGTCGACACAGAGGCAGAAGGGAAATTAGAAAAATGAATGTTTGTGAGCTTCAGATGTAAAAGAAAAAGTTTTCCTCTCTGTTTTCCTCTATACCTTTCTTATAGTATGGTTTAACTGGTCTTTAACCTCTTGAACCATTTTGAACCTGGGCCTTATTTCCCATGTTTTTGGTATAAATGATTGAGAGGGACAAAAATCTTGCTACTGACAGGCTCAGATTGTTATTACAAGTGTCCTACAGAGACAGAGCTTTTTATTAAAGAGTCAGATCCTTTTAGTTTAACCAGAAACATCTCTATATATCACTACCAGACTCCATTGACAAAAACAGGGATTTTAGGAGGAGCTGCTGGAATACCACTGCCTCTGTCTGTCAGTGTGTTTGTGTTACTGTGTGACTTTCAGTGGTGGAAGAAGTAATCAGATACTTTAAATAAGTAAAAATACAACACAATATCACACACGTGTCTACAAGTGAATCAACAGTGAAGAAGTTTATTACACTGAGACGTTTTTGAGCTTTTGATACAGATACAGATTTTTGTTGAGTAGTTCTTTAATTTAAATTATATAGAATAAGCTCAAGGGTCTATGGGGGTCTCACTTTTGGCTTTTTGAAACATGTAAATACTAGACTTTGGGTTGCACTTTACTAAAAGTCCCCACATGTAGTATTTATAAGCAGTATATACATATATATATATATATATAACTGTAATGTATTTATCAACAACTATAACTCCTCCTGTGCTGTAATAATGTAGAATATGTCTTTATATGATTTTTTTATATGAGTCTGATCAGCTTCCTCTTGTCTGATCTGCTTTGACATTCCTGTTAATTCCTCAGTGTTATTTTGTGATGTGTGTGTGTGTGTGTGAGGTGAGACTCCCAGTGTGTATCGCTGGCAGGTCTTTTTAGGGTCATCCTCTCTGAGTGTGGTTTGTCTGTGTATTCTGATGCTGCAGCCGACCACTTATTTATTCTCTCTGTGCGCCACATCTGGTTTTAACTCTCTTCTTTCTCTTCACTCTGTTGGGTCTCCTCTTCTTCCTACTGTTTTCCTTCCCTCTCTCTTATCATGTTTCTCAGTGTCGTTCACTTCTGTAGGTGATAATAACTTATTTAAGGTGTTTATACTGTGAGTGTTTGAGTGCGTCAGTTTGAGGAGGGGACCAGACTAAGATGATAAAATATTAACCATGTTGTTGCTCTGACTGTGTCTGCTAACCTGGCAGGATGGGGGTGTGAGTAAGTCATGCTACGGTCACGCTACGCAATTTTTGCCCTGATTTCGCCAGCAGTTTTTAGAGATCAAGAAGAAAAGTTCCTTTTTCCCCTCGCTCGTTTCTTACAGGCGTCCATTTTGGAAAAAAAGGGAAAAAAAATTCCTGTCTTGTGCATGATATCACGTCATTTCCTGTGTCGCCTCTTGTGTGTTGGGGATTCTCCTGTTGCTGATCAGTCGTGTAGCGTGCAAACAACAACAAATTCACAAATCCTGATTACAAGACAACAAGCTGTATAGTTAGTGACAGTGAAAGTCATACAGACAGTACATGGTTGTGCATCAGTAAAAACTGTAGTAACTCATTAGACTCAGTAGAGTGAGCTGATTAACACTGCGTACAAGATCAATACAGCTGCAGTGTCTGACCAGCTTTACTTGTACAGTTAAGCAGTTTAGTGATAAACTTAATTCATATAGAACTTTTTAAAACAGAGTTACAGAGTTTTGACATGGGAAGATCAAAACAGAAACAAGTTAGCACTATAATAAACACTACAACAGCCTGTTGAAGCCGTATGTGTTAAGATCAATTTATACTTCTGCATTGAGTCGACATGCACTGCCGTTAAAATGTAAATATGTGTCGTGGCGACAGAGACTGACCTTTTTACCTTTATAGGTAGTTTGAGCCGTCGGATTCTGCCTGATTTCTCCCTGATAATCAGGATATACACTGTTAATGACAACAACAGAGCATAAAAAACAAAATGTGAAAGAGTAGGACTGGATCAAGAGTTAAAGAGTCCAAGTATCAGTGACTGAGAACAACTAAATCTGTGAAATACCAGTCAGACTGCTTGACTAAAACTAACCTGTGTTCGACCCGGGGGGATGGATGGACAGAGGCGGGATGAGGAAAAAGATGAGTAGAGAAGGAGTGGGAAAGTTTACCTTTCTCACCCTCCTCTGTGGGCATGGAGGGAGGGATGGAGGGAGGAGGAGGATATTGAAACGACAGGAGAGACGGCGGAACAATGAGAGGATGAGGAGGGAGGGAGGAAGGATGGAGGGGAGGATGGACACGGACACAACGGATGACAGAACGGATCAGAATAGCAGGAGAGAGAGCAAATATTATGAGACTACCTACTGTCCACACACACACACGCACACACACACACACACACACACTTACATACACACATACATATACACACACATGTCCAGCTCCAGCTGTGACCAGACTGTTTCCCTCCAGTAAACATCATATCCAGCCTCTTGGTGTCCTGGCAACGGATGTCTTGGTAACCTGATGGGAAAGCATCTTTAATATTCAGTGTGTGTGTGTTTGTGTGTGTGTGTGTGCGTGTGTGAGAAGAAAGGACATTTACTTATTCTTACAGGAAAGTGCTGGTGGGTGTTTTTTTAAATGTATGTTGCATTTATTGTATAGTGACGGCACAAAGAGAGACAAGACAAGACCACTAAGGAGGATGTGGTTATTTGGTTTCTACACCAATCAGCCACGACATTAAAACCACCTGACTGATATCGTGTCTGTCCTCTTTGTGCTGCCAAAACAGCTCTGACCTCTGAAGGACTTTGGATTTCTGGCGGTATCTTCTGGCAGTGGATCCTTTGGGTCCTGTGGGTTGCAGGGTGGGGACAGATGCTGGATTAGATTAGGATCAGAGGAGTCTGGAGGCCGGGTCAAGGCCTTGGCCTCTTTGTCATGTTTCTCGAGGCCTGCTGTCGGAGGTCGATGGTACGTGTCAAAGTAACGTCCAGATGAAACGCCAGGATGCAACCACTAACCCATCAGGACGCCCTGCACTCATGATCTTGCAGAGCTTTTCTATGTCTTGGATGTAAAACTGATAATTGCAAAAATGCCAAACCATCTTCAGAACTATTTCAGTGTCTAGATTTCCCACTACTTTTCATCATGGAGTCCCTCAGCAACTGAAACAGCAGCATCTTCTGCACATCTTAAGAAATACCAAGCTGGCCTCATTTCATGGAAAAGTCACTATGGCTGCGTGAAGCCATTTGTAAAAGGCCAGGCTGGCAAAGAAACAGATTACAGGTTCACCTTTTGCTCAAACACAACGTCATCCGGCGAAGTGCTGCAGCAGCCGGTTACATACTGCACATGCAAGCACACATTCCTGGTAAATGAGCACTGTTTACCTTTCAGTTGTCTCGACAAAAGATGAAATAATTGAGGCCTTGATAACTGTTCAGAGTTATAAACCTCTGTGCAGTGTCTGCGCTGCTTTCCTCTCAGCCACACCTGAAACAACTTCCACCAACGTCAGCCCCTCGCGTTGATTTATCACAGGACTGTTTTCTGTCTGAATGATCCAGACTATTTGTGCACAATGTGATGAAGGTTTACCACAGAGGAACATTTGTTGTGCACCAGCTGTTCAAGTCTTTGATTTAGTTTAGTTGAACTAATCCCTGCTCAAATGCACGTTTTGTTGCATAGTGGCAGTAGTGTTTCTTAGCTGAGCTCTGGTTTGTTCTTTATTTGTATTGTAGAGAAATATTTGTGACAAACAGAACTGACATCCTTTATGCAATATTGGTTTCCTGCTCTGCTCACATCTGCGAGGCAGTGAACAGAGGAGGACAGACAGACAAAAATAAAGGGTTAGTTTGGTTCATTGGCCTTCAGCTCTCTCTGAAATGAAGCAGAAAAACTGCACATACAACTAGACTTCATCTCATTTCTCCTCTGTCTCTTTCTATCAAGCTTCCATTTCTCTCTCCGTCTCTCTCTCTGTCTGACTCGTATTCTGTCTCTAACTTTTTCTACTCCCCTCTGTATTTTCTCTATTCATCCATCGTTTTTCTTCTTCATCTTTTTTCCCTCTACTTTATATTTTTGCTTTTCCCCTGTCACTCTCCACGTCCTGTACCACCACCACACTTTTTCACTCTGTCCATCCATCATCCTGTCCTCCTCCTGCCCGTTCTGTCACTCTGTATATCTCTCATCGCCTCCTTTGCTGATTGTTTCATGTCACTGCTGAGCTTAAATTTAACAACACAGTGATACCTCTGCTTTCAGACAGTGTGTAGGTTTTTTTTAGTTAGTTTAGTTCTGCTTCATCTGGCTTCCTCTGGTGTTATCTTGGTGATGCATTTTATTTCAGGCTGTGACTTGCTGCTGTTAACCACTGACCTCTCTGTGATACTTCCTCTGGTTTGGCCACAAAGAGGAAACCTCTGGTTTACCACTGAACCTTCAATAGCGACAGAGCTGTAACTGTCAGAAAACTGAAAACATCAAGTGGCTTGACAATAGAGACAAGACTATAGCCGTGGTAAGGTCTTTGCAAGGCTGCAGTGCACAATATACGCATAAAATAAAATTGTTGGGTGGAAGGAAAATGGAGAGAAACGTTGTTATTCTTAGTTCCTTTAACCTCCATATGACCTGAACTTGCCTTCAGCATGGTATACTGGGAGGAGTGTGTGTTTAACTTTGTACGGAAACACACACTGGTCTTAGCCAGCTTCTTAGATCTGTACCGAGGGTGACACCAGAAGGAAGACTCTATTGTTACTAAAGGGGCACGGCGGCCATTTAAGGTCTCTGACTTGAGCTGAATGATAATATCATCAGACTAACATGTCTAAAGTTAACGGCTGCTGGATGTTTAGCTGTTTAGATGTTCTGTCTATAAACCATTAGTTAGTAAGTTAGTAAGTTTTTCAGTGGTAATAAAAAAAAAAGTACATTATCTTCACACAGACAGAGAATAATTCCTCTCTCCTCTTCACCCTCTCATGAAGGAAATTACAATACCCGTTATCTGCCTCTGAAGACTGGTATGCAATTTTACTTTTCCACCCTGTTCTGCAGAGAAAACAGTAATTCTCAAGAAAAACAAACCCAGCGAGACTCAGATTCAGTCTTTCATTCTGTTGAGTAAATCTAACCTCCTTTCACATGGAGGTTGTTTTGGTTGTGAACCGGTACATATATTATATCAGCAGTGTAGGTCTCAGTAAGTGGGTGTTTCCTCTGCTGTCATGCTCTCTGGTTTGACCCTGACATTAATGGAGTGTGTCTGAGGTCCTCCAGGGCAGCCAGAGATGATGTACATCCTCCTCTGTGGTTTATCTGACACACACACACACACACACATACACACACACTCTAATTTTTGTTGTGGTTTTATCAGCTGGTTTCTGTTGTTGCTGTTTTTCCTCTCCTCTCTTTCTAGCGGTAGCATCGTATCTCTTCTTCTTCTTTTTGTCAGTAGTGAAGTCGGTCTGTTGTTGTCGTACATGTCACCCTCTCTGGGGGGGTTGAGCAATCTGGTTGCTGTCCTCCAGACTCCTCCAGGCAGGAGGGAAAAACACCATTAAGATAAAGAGGAACCGGCGTTTAGATTCATATTAAACCAGCTGGTAATGGTGCGGATCAGTCTGAAGACGAGACTGATGAGGCAGCAGGATGACCCAGTGTTTACCAGCAGGGATATTAAGACAAAACAAATGTTTATAATGCTCTAAATTAAATTTAATTTCATCTACAGTTTCTGTTTCTTATTCCCAGTAGGGAATATCTGACAGATGGAGAAGATGATATGGAGGCTTTCTTTTTGTCAGTATGCAAAAACATAATATAGACAAAGTTGTTTCTCTGTTTTATTCAGGGACCTGAGTGAAAATGGCATCCAGGCCATCCCACGGAGAGCCTTCAGAGGAGCCACGGACCTGAAAAACCTGTGCGTTAACGTGCACACAAACACACAAACACACAAAGCAGAGAATAAAAATAGTATATAAGAGAAAAGGAGGGAGTACGGTGGTGATAACTGCGAATGAAACACTCACATCACATTCTCCAACATGCTGTAAAGTAACTAAACCTGCGTTAAAGGAGCTGTTGTTTTTGTTCTTTTTACTAACAGTCAGCTGGATAAAAACCATATCAGCTGTATAGAGGAGGGGGCGTTTAGAGCTCTGCGATCTCTGGAAGTACTGTGAGTATTCTTATAAACCACTTTAAACCTGAAGTACCTCAGACTGAGATTGTTCTACCAGCTTGTTTTGTGGCAGGAATATGAAATCCACTGCACTCACTAACATGATCCTGGTATCTGACTCCTAATCATCTCCTCCATGTCTCTTTCTTTCTCCCGTTTCCTCTTTTTTTTATGTACAGCACTCTGAACAACAACAACATCAGCAGCATTCCAGTCTCCAGTTTCAACCACATGCCGAAGCTCCGCACCTTGTAAGTTCTTCAGCTCCTTTCACTACATTTCCCAGAATGCCAGAGTGTTCACTGTGGCTGGAAGAGCACACCAGAGACTTGACTACATTTGTATTTTATTTTTCTGCCTCTTTCCATCCTTGTTTTTTCCATACCCATCCTTTTTCTCCTCCTTTCCTCTCTCCTACACTACCTCCTTCCTTCCTCTTTTCTTCTTCCCTGTTTGTTCTCACCTGTTCATCCCTTCCCTCACACACCATCTCTTATTTGTCCCCTCTCTCCTCTCTCTTCCCCTTGATCTCCCCCTCTTCCTTTGATTCCCTCTCTCCGTCCCTCTTCTTCTCTCCTCCAGTCGTCTCCACTCTAACTCTCTGCGTTGCGACTGTCACCTGGCCTGGTTGTCCCCGTGGCTGCGGCAGCGGCCGTCGTTAGGCCTCTACACCCAGTGCAGCTCTCCTCCCACGCTGAGGGGCCTCAACCTCGCCGAGCTGCGCAAGGGAGACTTCGCCTGCTCAGGTACAGCAGCAGCTCAGGTGTTGATCAAAACACCAACTAAAAGGTCCATGTCTGTGTGATGGGTTGGAGGTTTGAACAGTTTTTCTTGTTTGTTTTAAGGCCACAGCGGCAGCGCCTTCGTTCAGCCGTGCAGCCTGGCGTCCGGCTCCTGTCCTCCGATGTGCTCCTGCAGCAACAACATTGTGGACTGTCGAGGGAGGGGCCTCACCGCCATCCCCGCCCACCTCCCTGAGGCCATGACTGAGATGTGAGTATCCCAGCAGAAAACAGTTGTAAATGTAGAGTTTTTATTTCATCTAGAACAGCTCATCTAACAGGAGAAGCCTGTTAGATGAGCTGTCTAGACACATGTAGCACACAGTCGGAGAAAATCCACCTGAGAGGTTTTCTTACCCACTGGAAATACTCAGTTCGGTTTAGGTGAGGACTGGTGCCTGGGTAGTGTAAGCGGGAGACCAGCACCGTTCAATGGCGCCACACAAGTGAGGATAAAAATGTCATCAGCACGCCAAGTCACTCACTGTGAATTCTTCAGGCAATTACCTGCTCTGTTCACACACTGGCTCGTTACAGAGGCGTTACATGGACTTCCAGGGAGCTGCCAATTTAAAGTCCATTCCTGGTAATGTCTAGAAAAGTTCAGCTTTACTGTGCATGTATGAAAGCAGCTGTAGCTAACAGTAACAGCACAGGCTGCTGGTCAAACCAGACCAGACTAGAGTTACATACTCATTTGAGTAAAGACTTAAAGAACCAAATCCAGAATACAAGAATCCAACACATTTCCATCTTGGAAATGCAGCATTACTTATGTAACTGTGCTGATTCTTCATGTGCTCTTCAGTTACTTTAAATATAAACAACACTGAAACCCGTCTTGATTGAGCACACTTTGGTTTTTGGGGGCAGTTAAGCACACACTCTCTTCATCCCTCTGCACTTCAGCCTGTGGCTTCAGTAGCGTGACAGGACCGTTCATCACAGCGGGTGGTAACTTGAACAAATCCAATAAATAGATTTTACAGGCCATTACATGTACTCTACATTTCAGCCAATAAATCAAATGTTCTGATGCGTGATCCCAACTGGAGGACTGAGGGGTATCCGTACTTTCCTGCTAGATTTTTGCAAAGCCTTGAAGAAATTCTTGCACTTCCCATCCCATGAGATGACGTTGAATTATTAATTTATTGCTAGTAATCTGAGATCAACTGAAGGATGAGGAACATGTAGGATGAAATATCACAAGGAGAAGCAACTATTCCATTACTTTAATCAATTTATATCTTACACTTCCTGTGAGATGTGAAACATTTTTGTTTCAGAATTGATGCTTCATGTTGGCGACTGTCTGAGCAGTCTGAATGGAAACTGCAGACAGACCCGCTGATGGAAGTAACAACCCGCTGGCAGCTGTGCTGTGGTGTGTAACGACCCTACAGGAGGCAAATTATGAATGTCTTTCTTTTTCTCTCCAGTCGTCTGGAGCAGAACGGCATCAAGTCGGTTCCTCCAGGCGCCTTCACCTCCTACAAGAAGCTTCGACGAATGTGAGTCCTCCACAGATTTGAAAATGCAATCTAAATGCCTCAGCTTGAAGTAACACTCTGAATGTTTTGTGTTAAATGTGAGATGTTTAAGACAAGACAACAGTGATTTACTCTAAAGCCTCTTCATCGTCCAAGAAAAGCAGGAGGACCTGGCTGGGTCATGCCGTTTTCTGGTGCTGCCACCAGGACATGGCAATAAATAAATGGGAAAGAAAAGAAATTATGGGAGGTCGTTAAATTATAAATTCACTCAAAAAACAGATGGGAAGTTTCTGTGAAGTTTTTCAGGAAGTCTCAAATCCAGACAACCCTGTTTCTGCTGAAGAGAACATATATTTTTGGAGATTTGTTTCAGTCGTTTGCATCAAATTATCAAACCATTTTTTATTTTTTCAAAGCATTTTTTATATAAAATGGTTCGTCTACTGTAAATGTGAACTGTGAATATTCTTAGTGCATTATTGTCATTCACAAAAAGGTGAGTTCTCTTAAATCAAGATTTTATTTTTAAGATTATTTTAAGATTAAGCTGTAATGCTGAGTCTGCTTTTGGGTGAGAAGTTAAGCATCAGCACTAAAATATTTCCTCTACATGTCAGTGATTTGTGGAATAATTATGATTATCGTGACATTAAGTGATTAAATAATATTTTTTCTTCAGAGGGGGTTGTCTGAACGTCAGCCAGACTAACACCATGAAGCCGGGGGAGCTGTGGTTTTACAGCTCCACCCTTTGAGGTTTATCTCGACCAATGAGATTCCAGCATTTTTGCCTCCACAGGGGGAAATGCCTCAGAAAATGTTTGTGTTTTAAACTCTGATCTGCCAGCTGGATCGCTCTCGTCTTCCTCTGTCTCTGTGGTTTTCCTGCTCGACATAACAAACAGTCCCGGTGGATTTTCAGCATCGAGGAGCGCTTGATTTATGTCAGCCTGCAAAGAGATATAATCTCCATCAGAGGCCTTTTATGGGTCTCGCATGATGAATCAAGCGCATATCATTGTGATCTGGTACATATGTTTAAAAAAATGGATGTTCAGCCACAATAATAATGTTCATGACTTCTTGACTTTCCACCCTGTTTTATTTATTTATTTATTTTTCTTTTCTCTTGCGGTTTGCGTTCTGTCCACTCTTGCTGTTTTTCTCTTCTCTCTTCCTTTGCCTGTTTCCATCCTCAGACATTCTTTGTCTCTCTGTGGTTTTCCTTTTCCTCTTAATCTTAACCTTTTTCCCCGTCTTTGCCCTCTGACGTCGCCACCGTCAAACTGTCCTGAGCGCTAAAAGGACAGGGTTGATTACATTACCAGGCTGGTTTAAGTGGTTTGTCTTAAAATTTATTATGACAGTTGAGCGACGGACGTGGCAGCAGAACAAGGATTTTCTAATCTAACATGTTGTGGTCTGGGCTGCCAGACCAAATCAGACATGTTAAAAAAAAAAAAATCAACTTGGCCAGCAAGAACAGCTCCTTCTCTCTCTCTCTGAGTCTGCCTTTCACATAAAAAAGTTGCTGTCAAGCTCACTTACAGTCCAGTCGGCTCACGAAGTGGGGTCCCTCCACTTTATAAATGGTTCTTATTTGATTCAATTTGATTTGGGGATTTGAAAAATGAACAAAAAACCCATTCATGCATGTTTGACCCTAGAGAACACCACATGGAAATATGACGTAAAGAGAAAAATACACCATTAAAGGCTTTCTCTTTCTTTCATTTGAGGAGAAGGCACAAAGTTAGCCTTCAATTTGAACAATAATACACTTCACTTACACTTAACAGAGCTATAAAACAGTCAGTCATTGTAAAATAAAAAACATCACAAACACAGAAATGAAAACAAAGTATTAAATCAGACATGAGTTAAGTTAAATAATAATAAATGGATAAATAAAGCAGTTAGTATTAGTATTTAGTTCATATTGAAATCCCAGCAGCAGAAAGCTAAAGAGATACTGTAGATCAGCTGACAGGATTTCTTTATTTAAAGCAACATTATGTAAGAATTTAACCTTAAAATAAAAGCTTCAGAATCATTTTGATGTTACACTGACTTTTAATAGAGAGAATGAAGCCTCTGTCGTCTGAACACCTGTTGTTTCTGTGTAACTGTGGTTTTTCAGGTTGGATCTCCCTCTAACTGAGTGAGAATCAGCATTAAAAACACTTAACTGCTCTGATTCGGAGCCCAGCAGAGTCACTTACCACCTGCACGCTTTAAGCTCCAATTGTAGTCAAGGATTACACCATGATCCCTGTCCCTAATGTGTTACTGTTGAAATGGGACAACAGTCCTCACCTTTGCATCAAAACAGAAATGAAAGTGTGTCTGTCTGCTGTGACGACAACATGTGTCTGTGTGTGTTATTCTGTGTTTTTTTTTTTCCCCAGAGACCTGAGTAACAACCAGATATCTGAGATTGCTCCAGATGCTTTCCACGGCCTCAGAGCTCTCAACTCACTGTGAGTAACACACACATGGACACAAGTCTGAGAGAGTGTGTGAATAAACTGCTGGAGTTGTTATGAGAGTGCCTCGTCCAATATGTGTTTACATACGTCTGTCTATACCTCTGTATGTTTCACTGCATTCATGCGTTTGTGCGACTGTTGGCATGAATAATGCAAAAGTGGCGCCTGCTCTCTGTAAACATAGATTTCTTATGGAATATCAGGACTTACAAATAGACACAGTGGGTGGCCTGCGGGTCTGTACGTATGTATGAGTGTGTGTACAAGTATATCTGCATATGCTGTACTGTGGTATGTGTGTTTTCTTACTTTTTAATGGACTGCGTTTGCATCTATTTTTGTGTAGAAATACAGTTTGTGCAGAGATGTAGCAAAGTGTGAAGCCAATGGAATAAGAGTTTTACTGTTAAACTGATAATAAAACACCAGACTGATGGAATCCATATGAATACAGAGTATTTTAAGGAAAAAAAAACATGAAGCCCTCTGTGTTTGCAGGGTTCTGTATGGTAATAAGATCACAGAGTTGCCCAGCGGAGTGTTTGATGGCCTGGCCTCACTGGAGCTGCTGTAAGTCCAAACCACAATATGCATACATTTGTCAGAAGTGACGTTTACACTGACTGTGTTTTACATAAATGAATTTCAGGTGTCAAACGGCCTGAAAGTGCCTGTGATTTGTTAAACTGAGGGATGGAAACTAACGTGTGTTTCTGTAGTTTTTGCCAAGTCAAGCTGATATATAAATCTGTTTCTCATGACCTGCTGCTGTAATGTTTCTGTTTTAAGATTTTAAATGTTTAGATATGTATTTACCATGCAGTGCATTTCACATGTGTCAATAATTGTGTCAGGATGATGTTTTTTAAGCCCTATGTGTAGACGTATAGAGGTAGCATCAAAAACAACAGCTTTACCAAGAGAGAAAGAATAAAAAGGCTTAAAACAAGATGTTGTTCAGAGTAAATCAACATAAACCTGTGCTACACCTGCTGTGATGAAAACTCCACCTTGCTGGATTTTATTTTTAGGTTTTTAACATGAAGAACAAAGCTGGAAATGTCAAACTTTACAGGAAGAATGCACCATGCAGTTGTAGAGTCAGGTTTCATTTCATATCTGTAACACTCTTAGTAGTTGTTCACAGGGGTTGGAAGTCTGGTGGGAAAATAGGGCTTGTTGTTATCTAAGCAACTCCCCATTTCCTTACTGCTGATGATCTCCTGTTGTCCCTGCAGGTTGCTGAATGCCAATAAGATCCACTGTATCAGAGCCACAGTGTTCAAAGATCTGGAGAACTTGGCTCTGCTGTCGCTGTACGACAACAAGATCCAGAGTCTGGCCAAAGGCACCTTCAGCTCCCTGCACAGCATCCAGACACTGTGAGACAACGAAAACACACACACATACTGTTTCACTCACACACACACACACTCAGTCTGGTCTGACTGATGTTGTGATTTCCCATCAGCCACCTGGCCCAGAACCCCTTTGTGTGTGACTGTAATGTGAAGTGGCTGGCCGACTTCCTGCGTTCAAACCCCATAGAGACCAGCGGAGCTCGCTGCGCCAGCCCTCGCCGCCTCGCCAACAAACGCATCGCGCAGATCAAGAGCAACAAGTTCCGATGCTCCGGTCAGTGCCACTGTGTGTGTGTCTGAGTGTGTGTGACGTAGAAGTAACACCTCCCTCAAGGGAAATAAACAGGTGCATACACCATATACAAGAAAGGTAAAATAATTTTCCTCCAGAAGCTTCTTGTCATACACAGGCCCTATTAGCATATATATTATTCTTTGTCCGGGAAAAGCAGTGCCAACAAGCACTTGTTGTCTCTCATCTCCTCACTTTTCTCTGATATAACATGTCACGAACCTGTCAAATCAAAGTCAGACAGGTCGGAGGGATCCCCCATGCCAGACTCAAAAAATCTTTAGCTAAGATAAAATCTAACTCGTCTGAAGTCTGGCTTAGGATCTGAGGAAGCACACAACATGGACCTGTGTCAGAACCACTCGGGGTAATCCACACAACACCAGACTTTTTCTCTCAAATCTCCAAGATTTTAGATTTTAGAAGTTCCACTTTTCTTTTGTATCATAGGGTGTCGTATCCATTGCAGCCTCTAGGTGGCACCAGTATGGGAAATGTTGCGTGCCAGCTAAGAAACAGTAACTTAGGAAACATGAACCATGACTATTTGCTCATGAGCATACCATGATGAAATGTAGTTGAACAGCTCATGTTGTAGCTCCTCTTGCAAGGATGAACAGGGAAAGCATGTGGAGTGTGAGATAAAAAATGTGTTTACAAGACAACAAGACAAGAAGGAAGAGAACTAATCTTGCAGGCTGTAACCGGATGCCTGAACTACAAGCTTCATCTCCCACACTGTGCCAGTATGTGAAGCCAGCCTCTGGCCAGTGAAACCATGGCAGGCTCTCTGATCACCACATAAACCGCTCCACGCTGCTTTAGTCCACCGCCAGGCCTGGAACGCTGCACACGGGCCGACACATCGCTTCCACAAAACAGCAAAACAGGGACGCCGGTTGTTTCATTCTTCCTTTCATGTGTAAAAATGTTAAAGTCTGCTGTTGCCAGTTTCATATAAGACCTCCTCCAGGAGTGTTTGCATGTGTGTGAATGTGCCTTTAAAACCCACCAAACCTTTTGACTGACATGTTTTTCTTTCTATTCTGTTTTTTCATGACAGCCAAAGAGCAGTACCACATCCCAGGTGATCATGTGTGTTTGTTTGTAAACGTGTGTCTTGTACTTAAATTATCCATGTTTCATGTTGCAGTCATAAGGGTTAGAACAACCCTGTATTTTCATTTGAAAACAACAAAAATACTTTGATTTGTGTCTGATAAATAGATAGATATCTAAAGAGTCCATCTGTTTGTCCTCCTTGTGTGTGTGTGTGTGTGTGTGTGTCCAGGCACCGAAGACAGACGTCAGAGCTACGAGTGTAACAGTAAGCCGGTGTGTCCCGCTAAATGTCGCTGTGAGGCAAACGTGGTCGACTGCTCCAACCTCCGCCTCACCAAGTTCCCTGAACACCTGCCCTCCTCCACCGAAGAGCTGTGAGACACACACACACACACACACACCCTCCAACATACTGTACAACTTTTCTGATTTATGGAGTTTTTAAAAATCCTCTCTGTAAAAATCTTTGACTTGAAATCTGTGCAAATTACTGCATATTTAATTAGATAATGCCTCATTTGCATATAGAAACATATAATTTCAGAAGACCTATAATACAAAAAATGTATCGTCTTATTGTAAGTGATCAGCAGGAGAAGTTTCATGATGATATCTATTTAGTTTTTTTCACCCTATTCGTCTGGAGTGAGCATCCACAGACATATTCATAAATAACATGAATACACACATGCTGTGCACAGACACTTTATGGATATCCGTGCTGACATGTATGTATGGGCTCATACTGCATGGATGCACACTCACTGGACAAACACACTCATTCCAAACCGACTCTTTCTGCTAATGATGTTTTTCATGTCTGCCCTCTGTGATCGTCCTCCCAGGCGTCTCAACAACAACGACCTCTCCGTGCTGGAGGCCACCGGAGCCTTCAAGGGCCTGTCGCAGCTCAAGAAAATGTAGGTCGCTCAGAAAACTTCAACAATGACGAATACCCGTTCAAATCATCAAAAGAAACTTCTCAGTGATCTCATTGTCTGGACTTTCTTCAAAAATAAACTTGTGGGGAGAGAAAACTTACAGTGTTGTTGGCGTAAAAATACACAGAAAATGCCGTCAAAACAGTAACAAGAGTATTTATAATTGATTAATTTCACCACCGGAAATGTTGACTGTCATTACATGAGAACTTTTGCTATCGTGTGTTTTGTCTTTCCTCTTTCCAGTAACTTGAGCAACAACAAGATCTCAGACATTGAGGACGGAGCGTTTGACGGTGCCTCCTCGGTGGTGGAGCTTCACCTGACAGCCAATCACCTGGAGTCTGTCAGAGGGAGCATGTTCAAAGGCATGGAGGGACTACGCATGCTGTGAGTTCACATCTTACTCCTCACATAAATATAATAATGATGTTAGGAATGTGGATGAATTAAATCCCCACGACGACAGACTGAAAAGTTAGGCATTGAAGTTTAAGGATAACTCCAGTACTCCTTAGACTTTTATATCAAAGAGTAAGATCTTTTTTGTTTAACCAGAAACATCGCTATATGTCGCTACCAGACTCCATTGACAAGAACAGAAATTTTACTTTGCAGAACATGAGAGTTGCTAATCTACCGCTGCCTCCATCTGTTAGTTTGTTTGTGTAATTGTCTGACTTTCAGTGGTTGAATAAGTATTCAGATCCTTTACATCAGTAAAAGTACGACACAATGCACAAACAAACTAACCAGCTGAATCAGAGGTATTCCAGCAGCTCCTGTGTTCTGCTCTGTAAAATCGCTGTTTTTCTCAATGGAGTCTGGTAGTGAAATATAGAGATGTTTCTGGTCAAAATAAAAGGATTTTATTTGTTAATAAAAAGCTCTGTCTCTGTCTTCAATCAAATCTGATTATGTGTGTGTGATGGGTTTTATGTGTGTGTAGGATGCTGAGGAACAACAAGATCAGCTGCATCCACAACGGCAGCTTCACGGGTCTGACCAACGTCAGGCTGCTCTCCCTCTACGACAACCAGCTGAGCACCATCCTGCCCGGAGCCTTCGACACCCTGCCCAACCTGTCCACACTGTCAGTGATGCCTCTACAGATACAGAACAGACTGTGTGTGGTCTCTGCTGCTTCTCTGTCATCTTCTTTATCTCCTGCTCTTCATTTTTCAATCCGTCAGGAACCTCCTGGCCAATCCTTTTAACTGTGACTGCCGCCTGTCTTGGTTTGGGGCTTGGCTTCGGAGCAGACGAATTGTGACGGGGAATCCTCGCTGCCAGGGCCCCGCCTTCCTCCGAGAGATCCCGCTGCAGGACGTGGCCGTGCCCGACTTCCGCTGCGAGGATGGTACAATACACACACCCCAAAATAAACACAAATACACACGTCAGCAGCATTTTGATTTCCCATCATGCCTTTTTATAACCACATCAAGTAAAATATCAACTCTTCACATCAACGTTTTGAAATGTCATCTTCCTGTCTCCTCAGGCTCTGTGCTGGACGACAGCAGCTGTGCTCCGGGGCCTCAGTGTCCCAGCCAGTGCACCTGTATGGACACGGTGGTCCGCTGCAGCAACAAACACCTACAGGCTCTGCCCAAGGGGCTGCCCCGCAACGTCACCGAACTGTGAGTCTGACAGAGCAACTAAAGCAACAGTTTGCTGCTGCAGTGTAAGCCCTGAGACGTCATCGACGAAAGCTGAGATAATATCAGGAAATTAAGCCGTGCATTGGATATATTATACAGTAAAAGATGTAACAGTAATTATCTTATCAGAGATGTTTATCTTTCCTGATTAAAATGTTTTAATTATCTGTTTAGACTGTGCAGTCTAACACTGGATGTATTTGAAAAACTAATCATTAAGCTGATTGTTTTTCTGCAGTAACCAGACACTTTATGCAAATTAAGCTTTTCCTGTCATAAAGTGTCACGTTAATTTAATGTATTTTATTCAAGAGAAAGAAAATAAGGAATATTCTGACTTTGTAGAGACATGATAATGTGTGTGTCAGCGATGTATTATTCAGAAATGATAAATGTCTTTGTGTCGTCGTCTCAGGTATCTGGACGGAAACCAGTTCACCAGTGTTCCTAAAGAGTTAGCCACCTTCAAATACCTGCAGCTCGTGTAAGAGATTGTCTCATTCTGTTCACACACTACTGCTCTACTGCCTCTGCCAACATGTCTACATTCAGTACATCTTATTAGTATACAGTGCAGTCAGAAAGAATTTGGACCCTGACACATTTTGTTATTGATTTGAAATGAAACAAAAACGAGTGAAAGCACCAACACAGCAACGTAAAAATCAGTTAGAAACTTCTGGTTTAATCTCTACTGTGTTTCAACAGTGTGTCGTGTAAAATCTTCATATTAAAAGTAACTAAAACCACCAGATAAATGTAGTGGAGTAGAAAGTACAACATTTCCCTCTGAAATGTAGAGGAGTGGAGAACAGCTGTATACTGTTTATATATTTTATGTCTTTCCATCACCTGAGGAAGCAGCACAGCTCCAGTGTATTTATGAATAAATCCAGCAGGGGGAGCTGTGGACTTTCGGCTCAATCCAAAAGTCCTCAGTGTATATTCGTGTTATAACACACACACACACACACACACACACACACACACAGACACACAGAAACTTTCTCATGTGATCAGCTCAACTCACTGATGAGCAGCATGTACGATCATCTAAAGGGAAAATGTCTGGAGAGGAAGTGAAGTCAATGTGGAGAGACTGCATGAGTATGTGTATCTAATGGGACTGCTGCAGTATGTTGTGTGTGTGTGTGTGTGTGTGTGTGTGTGTGTGTGTGTGTGTGTGATTGTGTATGAGTGTGTTTTGATCAGAATTGACTTTTGCCTCCACAGAGATCTGAGCAACAATAAAATCAGCTCCCTGTCCGACGATTCCTTCTCCAACATGAGTCAGCTCACCACACTGTGAGTCCACACACACACACACACACACACACACACACAATGTCCTCGATCAAATGTTTGCCAGAAAGATGTCACTTCAGTAAGTCACTGGAGCATTAGAGTGTAGCTGAACACAGGCTCTACAGTTTGCTAGGCATGGATGTTAAGTTCAATTCAATAATGGTCAATACAGAAATACTGTATATAACCCTGCAAACAAGAGCTGCAGTTAAACAAGGGTCAGAAAGGTCAGCAATCCCTCTAATGGCCCCTGGAAATGAAAGTCCATGGCCATGTAACTTCTGAAATCAGAAATAACACATTCTTTGTGGCTAATTTTAGCCGGAGAGACAGATTAATATATATGTTATCAGCAACTTGTGCTTAAGCTAAGAACACAGCAACAATCATAATCTTTGTGTGTCTTTATTGAACAAACTCATCGAACACTCACGGTGCTGGTGGAAAAAAACAAGTGAATCCTTGGATTTAATTAACCTCCTCTGGCAGCAAATTCCTCAAATTAAATAGTCACCTGAGCAGTTTATTATGTTTATGATATATGGTATCATTGTCCATAAAAACATCAGGGTAGACATCACCTTTCTGTGTGTTATCATACGATGCAGTTATGGTGGAAAGTAAAATGCCTCCACAAAATATAGACGTACATGTAGGAGGAACATTGCATGAATATTTAGTTTTTTAACTGTCCTTCATGAGTACAAACCTAGATTTCTTTTTTCTTTTTGATTCAGGATCCTCAGTTACAACTCACTCCGCTGTATCCCTCCTCTGGCGCTGGGTGGTCTGCGCTCCCTCAGACTGCTGTAAGCTCACACAAACTCATGCACACTCACACGTCCTTGTGCATTTATCTTTGTGGGATGCGTTCCCTGAGTGCCTAACCCTAACCCTAAAACCAAGTCTTAACCATGAGCTGGTCCTCTGAATGAGACTCGCTGCCTGTCAGAGTCGGAGTTTTTCAGTTTGACTGTCTCTGACCCTCAGCTGTGTTCGTCTTTTAGCTCTCTCCATGGCAACGACATCTCGGAGCTGCAGCAGGGCATCTTCAGTGACGTGGCCTCCCTGTCTCACCTGTAAGCACTCATATATACATGTGGTGCACGCACGTACGTACATACATAACGACAGCAGTGGCCGTGTGTGTGTGTGTGATGGACGGTGGGGTCGGTCCTCGCTGACAGAATGAGGCCTGTGTGTGTGATGCATGTTCGTCCTCCTGCTTTTATGGCTCCAGTCAGGGAGAGTCCAGTTCACAGGGAGTGAGTGGTTTCAAGTGGCTGTCTGGTGGATTGAATTAGCTGGAAAGATCCATCGTTTCCCATGGCTATATTGATCTGAAGCCTGTGTGTGTGTGTGTCTGCATATACAGTATAATCATCTTCAGTCAAGCACGACCCATGTGAGTCAATGTGAAGATCTACAGTAAGTGCAGAGGGAGGAGGAGAGAGGGAGATGGATGGTGGAGGAGAGGAGGAATAAGGAGAGAGAGATGATGGCAGAGAGGAGGGAGGAGGAATTTTATTTTTGTCCTGTCAAGCATGACATCATCTCTGAAATAAGATCCTGCTGACTCTCGGTCTATCAGGAAAATGAATCGGGCTGTGAAATGATCTCATGTAACCGATTCTGGCACTAAAATTGACTCTTTGTTTTTTGCTCTCAAGGCTTCTCTCTGATGCTCTTTGTTGTTTGATTGTACAACAAACTGAGCACAGAAATTCAGCCTGTCATCGCTGCAACAATGGACTTTTTTTGTATTTGGTTGTGATTAAAAAAGACATGAATTGCTGGGTGTTATTACACCCATCACAGGAACAATGTGATGATCTAAAAATCTCTTTTTTTCTCCAGTAAGAGCTAAATACCACCTGCTCAGATAGATAAAGGTTTGGGAATATCTATCATGACTTTATAAGGACGTCTTGATAGTCCTGGTGATTATTCCTATAGCTTCTGATAATATTTTACTCCCTAAAGTAACTGAGACACTGAGACACGAAGAGTGCAGGGCATCAGATCACGTCTTTCAAACCAGTTATTGTGAGTGTGCCTTTGGTCCTGGGAGTGTCACTTTTTCACCACTGGAAAAGTCCAGTCTGACCTGAGAGTGATCCAGATGTGGAAACAGTTTTTCTCCTCATCGTTTGATCCAGTTTTGATCCCTTCAGAAGCAGTTTAATCGACTGAGCGCAACTGAACGTTCTCTCGTGACTATGAGACGTCCTGACCTTGTTCTGTGTGTGCGCGTTGTGTGATGAGTGATATTTGATCCCCCATTTGTCTCTGATAATCTCATCAAGTGCATTAATTGACCTGGTCTAAATGAATATCATTAGCTTCATGATCGGGTGAGTGTGAGTGTGTGAGCGGAGCTGTGAGGTCTGACAGCTCCACCTTGTGGCTTTGACAGTTAGTGCAGGTCAATTAACCTTCCATCTTTCCCTCTCTTCTCTGCTCTTTACCTTAATCTCCTTTTATCTCAGCCCTTTCCTTCTCCCATTTTCCTTCATTTTTGCTTTTCCTATGCCCTCTTTCTCTCTTTTCTCTTTCTCCTTCCCTTAAATACTCTCATTCCTCCCTCACTTCCTGCCCCTCTTTCTCCTTTCCCTCATTTTCTTCCTCCTCTCCTCTTTTTAAAATCTATTTGCACCAAAACCAAAACAAAGAGAAAACACAGGAAGACACAGGAACATGAAAAGTTGTCTGTACATTGTCACAGTCTGGAGATGACCAGTGAGCAGGATTTTAAAAAGTCAGATAAACTACGTGGAGTCACAAAAAGTCAATGTACATCACTAATTTGCAGCCCAGTTCATTTGCTTTGTGAAATGATCACCTGAAATCTTAATGAGTCAGATGAGTCTCCACTAAATAAAGATGGCAAACCATATCATTGAGCCACCTCTTAAAACGAGGAGATTGATTTCCATTCTCTCAGCCTCCTGCTCTCCATGCTGGTGACAGCTGTGGCTGGACGTATTATGTTTTCAGGTTTGACTGTCTTAAGGAAGGCCATGAGGGAATTTCTTCAAATTTGGCCCAAACGTTCAAGGATGAGTGTTCAAAGGTCAAGGTCTCTGTGACTTCACGTCTGTCCTATTTTAGTGAATGCGATATATCAGGAAGGTCTGGAGGGAATTTTAATTTTTATAAATCTGGACGAATTTCCGTCTTCCCCACCTTTTCAATTTCAATTCTTTTCTCCCATCTTTCCTTCCTTCTCCTCCTTTCTCCACAGATCCTCTCTCCTCTGTCTGTGAGCTGACTCTTCTTTATCTCTTCATTTCTTCAGTGCGATCGGAGCCAACCCTCTGTACTGTGACTGCCGTCTGCTCTGGTTGTCGGACTGGGTGAAGAGCGGCTACAAGGAGCCCGGCATCGCCCGCTGTGCCGGCCCCCGCGGCATGGAGGGCAAGCTGCTGCTCACCACACCCGCCGACAAGTTTCAGTGTCTGGGTAAGTTAACAGGAAGCACATCAACTCCTTGAGACTTTGCATGAAATAACAGCTCTACTCTCTTGCACTTTAGAAAGTGCTCTTTGTTCCTCAATTAAAATATTCAACTTTATTCATAAATCAAATTGACCTGACATGCTTTTTTAAAAACCTATTCATATAATACTAAAATCATCTGTGGTCTTCAGTGATTTGTGATGAATACAAAAGTTAATTGAGTATTTTAATCATGTGTGATTCTGTCATTTAATCTGTAAAATGATTTAAGAGCACAAAGCTTTTTTAGTCCGTGTGACCTTCATCAGGAGTCGAGCGCTTTCACTCCCACACACCTGTCACAGCTGGAGACACCACAGACTCTTTAACCGTGGAGTAAAAAAATACCTTAATGAAACATTTAACAAATTTTTCTGAAGATAGACATCTTCTGAGAATTCTGTTTCCTGCTTTTTTTGTTTTGTTTTGCTTTACGGGAGGAAAATGCACTATGGCAACAACAGAAGTAGATAAAGATAATAAGATAGTTTATTTTAAATATTTTTTCCTCAGGTTGTATTCTACTAGATTTGGTATTTGCTTTTATTTATTGATTTGTATTTATTTATCTGTCATCTAAAATCCCCTCACACAGGAGATCTGTTTCTGTCTTTGTGTCACACCATCCTCTTCATCAATCTTATGCAGATGATACGTGACTATATGTTCCAGAAAAACCTACATCTATTCAGTGTGTGAATGGATGAATGAGACACACATTGTAAAGCGCTTTGATGGTTGAAAGCGGTATATAAATGCAGTCTGTTTTTGGGCAGTTGTTGCTCGGGTGGTAGAGTGGGATGTCCGCTGATTGCAGGGTTGGTGGTTCAATCCCCAGCTCCTCCTGTCTATGTGATGAAGTGTCCTTGGGCAAGTCACTTGGAATAAAAGTGTCTGGCGAATGAGTGAATCTAAATTGATCTAATGTTTGATGCAGCTCGCTCTTTTGGTGAAGTACAGAGTGTTGTGCAGTCTGCTGCCTCAGCATTTTCCTCATCTGGACTACTGCAGTGTAATTTACGTTAGTATCAGTCTGAGCTCCCTCCACCTACTACAGCTGGTCTGCCTGAGTTAGAACTGTCACCTAGAAATATGAACACATTACCTTTTACACAAGCTCCCTGTTAGATTTCATATTGATTTTAAAATACTTCTGATTACCTTTAAAGCACTAAATGTCCTTGCTTCAAACTATATCTTTGATTTACTTCATCCTCATGTGCCTGTGCATCCTCTTAGATCTGTGGCCTGAGCTCGTTTTTTTTGAAAACTCTTCCTGTTGAGATCAGACAGGCTACATCTGTTGCATCCTTTTAAAGTTTTAAATCCCGTCCTAGCACATTATTCTATACTAAAAGATGTATGCATGCTCACTGATGCTTCTAACTTAATATTTAGCCTCCTGTGTTTGATGATCTAATTGTTTGCACAGTGCATTGTTTGTATCCACTTGCATTTGCTTTGTTTCCATTGTTTGCTTTCCTTCTTTTTCCTGTGACACACTTTACAAAGAAAAGAGCTGCACAAGCAAAGTTTGCTGTCACATTATTCTAAGTTTTCACTCGTGCTGCTATATCAGCCAGGCGTTAATCTGCAGTCAGCTCATTGTGTGACTTCTAAAACAATGAGCGGCACCGGTGACGATTTAACTGTGTGATAATACAAAGAACGATGTTTTATTCAGTGTTTTATTTTTGTGCTGAGGGATTTGCTTTCAGTCATTTTAAACTGCAAATTAAAAAGCTCAATTAATCCTACAGTAGATTAAAGTTGTGAAATAATAAAAGACAAAAAACATTTAGAGGAGTTAAATTTCTGTTTAAACATAACACCAGTGAAAAGCACACAGCCTAACATTGGCAAGTTTAAGGATTCGATCCCACTCTTTATGGTGTGAACTTTACATTAGTGACTTTTTTAACAAACCCAGTGTGCATTGGCAAAGGTGCTAATTGTTGTATTTTTAAACATCAAAACGTTCTAGCGCTGTAAAATTCATTGTGATCGCTCGCCGTGATTAATGTTTCCCCACATCTCACATGAAGCTTTTTGCAAACAGGATGAAGCGCCGCAGAGCTCCCACATGTTTTCACTATCAGTTGAAGTTAAACGTATCTCAGAGCGATTTTTTTAATTCATCTTCATGTTGTTTTGACACACAGAAGACAATGTCGCCTCCTCCTTGTTCATTTACAGTAAAACAAGTCAGACATCGACCTGGTGCACAGTCAAAATAACAGATTTCTTTTTTTGTGACTGACACCTGAATTGTTCTACTAATAGAAGTTGCTCCTGTATCAGGGAAGCTAATGTTCCTCGTGTTCACCTAGGAATAATAAGAATAACACGGTGACAGTGTACATTTTCATAGCTTCATTTTCATCCCAATTTTCTGCTCCCTTGCACCTTGAAATTCTATCAAATAACTGTTTTTTTTGTTGTGATTTTTTGTGTTTACTGAACGCCTGCCAATCTCCTTGGCATGTGATTGACACGTTCTTAAGATCGCTCTGTGAAGTGACTGACGTGCTATCAGTCAGAATCAGCCCTGTCTCAACCAGGTGTTGCCTTCAGGTTATGTAAAAAGCAAACATATAGACGAATGTCGTTACTGTCTGGGTTTTTTTCCCACAGCAGAGCACAATTAAATGTGAAAAGGAAAAAATGCGTGAAAACACAAATGAGTTTCAAATGATGTGCCTGAATAAAGACAACAATAAACATTTAAATTACAGAGAGATAAACAGTATTTTTAGAATCTAATTTTCACCCAGGTTTTTATATAATTGATTCATTTAATCCAGTTATAACGTCCTTTAATAATCCTAACAAACATAGATAAATCCACAGATTTAACGCCACACACTGGCTGTATTTACACAGTCAATAAAAATCTTGAAAATCAGAATATTTCTTGCTCCTGAGCTCAGATTTGAGCTGAGACAGTTTTCTGTCTTGTCTTGTTAATGATTTCTCTCTCTCTCTCTCTCTCTCTCTCTCTCTGTGGTGTGTGTGTGTGTGTGTGTGTTATCAGGTCCTGTGGAGGCATCTGTTCAGGCCAAATGTAGTCCATGCATGACCTCCCCCTGCCAGAACCAGGGCATCTGCCAAGTCCACGACACACAGTTGTACACCTGCACCTGCAAGGCTGGATTCACGGTATACCAGCTGAGTGTGTGTGTGTGTGTGTGTGTGTGTATGTTTATGTTGTGTGTGTGTGTGTGTTGCGTGCTGCAGAGAGGCTCGCGTGATCTAGTCACCTTGCACACACACAACAATCCATTTCCACACCAGAATCTGCACGTTTAAAACCACTGATCCAGTATTTTCTGTGTGTTCGCGTGTGATATACATCTGCCTCTGATAATCCCATCAAATTACTCAGTGGATCTGATCTAATGTTGCACGCCTGTCAAAAATATGCTGCGTGTTTTGACGAGCTCTGTGTGTGTGATATTTCAGGGTAAACACTGTGAGACTCCGGTTGATGCTTGTGTCAGTAATCCCTGCACCAACGGAGGAACCTGCCTGAGCGACGAACAGACCAGAGGCTTCAGGTGACGAGTCCTAAACCCTAAAAAACAACCAGTAGATAAAATCAGATTATACCAGCCTCTAACAACAACACAGCTGACATGCTAACCTGCTGCTACCTATTAGTGCACAGTAGGCATGCTGCATAGACTCATACAGACGTGCAGGTATTTGTGAATGTAGCGAGTAGTATCCGGAGTTTTTCATCGTTGTTGTTCCTCTGTTTTTATTCATCCAGCTGTGCGTGTGCGTTTGGTTTCCACGGCACTTTCTGCGAGGTGAACGTGGATGACTGTCAGGACCACGGATGTGAGAACGGCGCCACCTGTGTGGATGGAGTTGGCAACTACACCTGCTTGTGTCCTCTGAACTACGCAGGTACGACACCGGCGTCTGCTTCCTCCTTCCTCCTTCCTGAATTTAAAAATATAAATTATAAACAAACTGTTTTTGACTTTGTCTCCTCTCGTTCACAGGTCTGTTTTGTGAAGAAGAGGAAAGTGTGTGTTCTCCAGGCAGAAACCCCTGTCAGCATCAGTCTACCTGCATCAGCACACCCACCGGCCCCAGGTGACAACACACACACAAACACACACCTCTCACTTTATCACTGCGAGGCTCAGCAAAGTTTCAGATCCCAGATGAGATTAAAAATACAGACACATGTAGATAAACATACACAAAGGTACATTTTGCTGAGATCTGTGTTGACTCCCCAAAATCCTACACCATGTGTCAAGCAGTATGTGTGTGTGTGTGTTCCAGGTGTGTGTGTATCCCAGGTTGGGTGGGGCCAGACTGCGGTATAGATTACAATGAGTGTGTGGATCATCGCTGTCAGAACGGAGCTCAGTGTGTCGACCATCTGGACGGCTACACCTGCGTCTGTCCACAGGGATACAGGTAACACTAGGAAAACCGGGAATTACAGGAACACTAGGAACAGAAGGGACATTGTGGATACTGTACCTGGAAAAACTGGCAATTAGAAACACAGTTTCCTTTTATCAAGGTTTCTGCAGGTCCTTGAAAAGTCTTAAATTCAGTTTTATAAATACAAAGCCTTAAAAGTCATTAAGCAGTTTTATATTTTTGCCACAAACATTTTATCTTCTGTGTGAAAATCCACATTTCTAATGTTACAAATCTCTAAACCTCAATCATTTTATTTTTACTTTGTACTTGCACTTACCTGCAGAATACACATGAACCTAACGCACTCTAAAAACCATTTTCCTATTTAGACATATATACTACTTAGCTTTTACACTTACCTGCAATGCTTGAATAAGAAAACAACAATTTACCCAAAAATCTGTCTTAAATTTGGTTAAAGATTATCTTAAAAAGCAGTAAATTTGCTTAAAATAACACTTCAGATTCATTTTGATAGGTGCACTGGTCTGTAACAGGGAGAATGGAGCCTCTGTCACTCTGCTCCTGAACACCTGTTATTGCTCTTTGTAGCTTTGGCGAGCAGGTACGATCGATCTCCCTCTGACTGAGTGGTAGTCAGCGGCTTAAACTGCTGGAATCAGACCCAGCAAGTTCAAGAAAAATGCTTTTGTTTCTTTGTTTCTTTTTCGTCATCAGTGGAGAGTTTTGTGAGGTGGCCCTTAATCCCCCGTCACCCTGCCAGCTGGCTCGGTGTCAGAACGGTGCCCCCTGCGTGGAGAAGACGGGCGCCGCGCTGTGTCAGTGTCTGCCGGGCTTCGAGGGTCAGAGCTGCGAGAAGCTGGTCAGCGTCAACTTCGTCGACAGAGACTCTTATGTTCAGCTTCAAGACGTCAAGAACTGGCCTCAAGCCAACATCACGCTGCAGGTGAGGACAGAGACATCATACTGCATGTGGCACTCAGAGACTCAGATACAAACACACACGTGCTTTGATTGGTGTGTTTTGTGTGTGTGCTTCAGGTGTCAACAGCAGAGGACAACGGTATCCTGCTCTATAACGGAGACGACGAGCCAATCGCTGTGGAGCTCCACCGGGGTCATGTGAGGGTCACCTACGATCCTGGGAACCAACCTGCCACCGCTATTTACAGGTAGACACACACACACACACGCAGATAGTACGCAGCAGTGGCTGATGGGTCATTTCTGTAGATAGTGCTCATTGTTTTTGATTTTCACTGAAACATACGATGATTTTCTGAAAAAAGCAGGTCGTTTCTGCTCATCCACATGTTGAATTTTGTGCTGTAAAGCAAAACCGGTCACCAGTTTACTGTAAACTCTCTCTCCCTCTTACAACAAAGAAAGTCAGGTAATGCCTGGAGAAACAAAGAGAAGTTAGGATGTGAAATTAGATTTTTAGTCACATTTTGTCATTAGTTACATATTAATCTGCTTTTCAGCCATTTTAAATAAACACAAACAGAGTACAAGCAGGTAGCTCACATGCACCAGGTGAGAAGTTGTATAATTTTGCTTCTTTGAGGTAAAATTCCTCCTGTTTTATTTCTAGCAGAGATTGTTAGAGCTGTATTTTTCTGTGTGGGGGTCTTGGGGGACACCTGCTGAACCTGACCACGTTTAACATCATTAAACCACGAGACTCCAGCCGGCAGCCGCGGATTGATTAGCGAGTTCTCATCGTCGGATTTTGAAAGCTGAGTGTTAATTGAACCGAGCGATCCGCCGGACTCCCGTCAGGCCCTCGGCAGCCTCTCTCCGCTCGCTGTAGCCCGGCAACGTGGCTCGGAGCGTGTTGGTGCATGATCTGAGCTGTTGCTCAGAGAGAATCCTGCAGCGTTTGGGAACGTGGACAGATGACATCGGGCTGTGTGGGTATGCTGGTTTAATCACCGATGCAGCCGGAGGACACTTTAAGCTGAGTGTCCACTTGATCAGGTGTCGAGTGCTTAAATGTTTGGATGGTTCACTGGTGAGGAGGAGGAGGAGGAGGAGGAGGAGGAGGAGGCTCGGCCAGCCACACACAAACACACACACATGCACACACACACACACTCTGAGGCTATTTGTGTGATGAGCAGCTGCAAATATGAGGAGACTGGGATCATGGCAAATCACCTGCTGAAAAAAAGATGCAGAGAACGGTGAGGGAGCAAAAAAGATTAACGAAGAAGTGACAAAAATTAGAAATGTAAAGAGCGTGATAGAGGAAAGATGGTCAGTGTTTGAGAGCACTTAATGCAATATTGTAACAGTTGTCAACAGAAGGAAGTTGGTGGGGATGTTTATCACACTGTTTTATCGAAGTAACGGGGTCACTGTTTTATAAGGCTCCATGTAATGTGACATGGTTGCTGGTCGTGCAGAAAACACTGAAGATTAACTCCCAGCTCTGCCGCATTCACACTCGTTTAGTTCATTGTTTTGCCTCCAAACCTGAAGATTAACCAGTGTAGACATGTTTCTCAGGAGTCAGCGGATACCACACTAATGCTACAAGGGAAGTAAGTATTAACTGATAAATAACTGCACACAGGAAATGTGGAGCAAAAGAGAGAGGCTGGACGTGCATGGATTATTTCTGCACTCTAGTCGTTTTGATCAGTTGTGTTTGCAGTCTAATAATTATCTAATAAACTGATACCTTGGTCGTAGGAATAGAAGTTTTTCTACAAAGCTGCTTTTTATTTAACAGAAAACACAGTCTGAAACTAGGATTTAAATCAAGAACAAACCAAGATAAGACCAAACATTTTCCTGCTCTCAATGCTGCAGGCACATTTTTGTTGATACCAAAAAAAGCATTGAAGTGTGATTTGATCCCCTGCTCCTCCTGTCCATTTGTCAAAGTGTCGCTGGGGAAGACAACAAACCCCAAATTGCTCCTGATGGTCAGACCAGCATCTTGCCATTGGTGAGAGAGTGTGTGTCTGAATTGGAGAATGACGGGCAAATTGTAAAGTGCAGTAGATAAAAGTGCTGTCTGGATGTAGCTATTTATATAAATGAAGCCATTTACCATCTGCCATTTTAGTTTAAGGTTGTGTTATTGCCTTTATGTTGTTTGTCTGTGGGTGAGCGCTGTGACGTGACGGGTGTTTGGTTTACAGCTGCATCCAAGTTGAACATGGAGCCACAGTGTGCATCAGCAAAACAGCTAAAGAAACTCTTTCTGCACGCAGCACTGAGACAGTGAACGACGGGCGTTTCCACACAGTGGAGCTGGTGACCTTTAACCGGATGGTGAACCTGTCCGTGGACGGAGGAGAGCCGACGACTCTGGACAGTCAGGGCCGGAGCCAGCTGGCGACAGGGGAGGCCCCTCTGTATGTGGGAGGTAAGAGCAGAAGTGGAGGGTAAATACACCTGAACTCAGACACTAAGCTTTCTAATTATGGACCAGAGGTGTCAAAAAGATCTCTCTGTCTGTGCAGGTATGCCAGAGGAGGTGATGCCGGCCTCCCTGGCTCTCTCCTCTCAGACCCTCAACGTGTCCAGTTTCCACGGCTGCATCAGGAATCTTTACATCAACCACGAGCTGCAGGATTTCACCCGCAGCCACATGAAGCCCGGGGTGGTGCCGGGCTGCCAGGCCTGCCGCAAACTCTACTGCCTCCACGGCGTCTGCCAACCCAATGCTGCACAGGTAAGAGACACAACCAACTTCCACTCACTTCACTTTATTAGGAACACCATAATAACACTGGGTAGTTCCTCCCTTTGCTCTCAAAACAGCCTCAGTTTTTCGTTTCATGGATTCTACAAGATGCTGGAAGTTTTGATGACCCTGCACCCACCGCAGCCTCGGATTTCTCCTGTTGGTGGTCTTCTCCTATTGTGGTCCATCTGCCTCAAGGAGCCATACAATTTTCTGTTTCAATTTAAAACCACTTCAGGCATTTTCTATATTAATTTTTTTCTGTTACGGTCTCATTTTGAGATAATTTAGTTTTTGTCTAGATTGTCCCTGAAGTTGCACTCAATGTCAAAATCTGTCCCTGTTTCTCTTCGTCTGAGTGTTTCAATAGTTGAGGTCTCTCTGATGATTAATAATGTAGTGAAGAACACTTGAATATAATTTTATTTTATATAGGATGTCATATCAAGCAAGCACAGCATTGTAGTTCTCAAGGGCTCTCCAAAACTTTTCAGGGACACAAAATAATGGAGGCAGAAGAGAAGTTTCATGTTTTACATACATAGGCCTACACATATATATATATATATATGTTACTTTGGTATAAAATGTATTGTACTCTCTCAACATGAAGTGGTAAACATATCCTCATCGTGTCATAGGGTCCCCAGTGTCACTGTCAGACAGGTTGGACAGGACAACACTGTGACCAGCCAATAACAGGAGCCCTTACTGGAGTGGATGTTGTCACCACGGCAACCGGTGTGTCTCCGTGTGAAGGCAGCAAGTGAGTGTGGTTTGTTCTGGCATTTAAAGACATTTCAGATGTTGCACCAATCACGCACTTTACGTTGAAATTTGTCCTCTTTACAAATGTCACTCCACATTATAGCGACGCAGAGTAAAAGGGTTAATGTGACATTTAGAAATCCTTTTTACCGTCAGGTTTCTGTCCTCCCTCACTGCCTTCGCTCTGTTTTTTTTTTTCGTCCAGGTGTGTGAAAGGTGTGTGCGTGGTGCTGGATGCGCAGACGTACCGCTGCGACTGCGAGGAGGGATACCGTGGCGCGCTGTGTAACCTGCAGGGGGAGCCGGCGGGGTCCTGCCAGGGCCTGCAGTGTCTGCACGGCCAGTGTCGGGAGACGGAGGAGGGAGAGCGCTGCATCTGTGAGCAGGGATACACCGGAGAGAGCTGTGATATAGGTGAGGAAGCTCGCTAACGCCTGAGCATGATATACACCGATCAGCCATAACATCATGACCACTGGTGGATGAAGTGAATAACATCGGTCATCTCGTTCTAACACAAAGTTCTGCTGAGGAACCTTTGGTCCTGACATTCATCTGGACGTTACTTTGTCACATATGACCCACCTAAATATTATCACACACCCCTCCAATGGCAACAACACTCAGACTGACTCCTGGCATGTGAAGAAAGTAAACTGATAGGTGCAGGTCTTCCTGTCAGGGCCTCATCAGGCGCCCTAAAAGCAGAAAGCACATTTTCATTGCCTATAATTGAGCTGTCAAGTCTGATCCCAGAATTAGTGCCGTCCACAGGAACACATTCATATTCATGCATTAGATATTTGTTTTACGTCACATTCATGCCAGAAACATTTGAAACTTGCTTGAAAATGAAAACGTGCCAAATGCAGGAGTTGGTGTCATCGAACAACCGGTAATGAATCTGTATTTTGGAATTAAAAAGTTAAAGAAAAGTATTTGATATTTTTTTGATTTTCCCATTTTGAGGACATTTTACTTTTTCACTGCTGTTTACACATCAAACTGTATCATTTGTTAAAACAGTGGAAAATGCTGCTTTGTCATAAACTGATGTCAAACTGGTTTTTAATCAAAATCTGACAAGTTGTTTCACCATAATCACAAAAGATTTTCATTTTTTTAGGAACTGTGATGAAGGGTCTGTCTCTGGAAAGAGCTTTCAGTTTTAAGATGATTAGTTAATAACAAAAACTAAACACATTTGAGTCTCATTTTTTGTCATGTATTTTTAATTATAAATGTCGGCATGTTCATAGTTTGTCTCAGCTGGTTTTTCTGCCTCTTCTTTCTAAGATTGTAGATTAATTTACTCCATGAATCTGTCTCCTTGAAGAACTGGTAATGTCAGATAACATTGTTAATAATAGCGTGACAGGTTAAGTAGCTAAATTAACTTCTGAACAAAACAGTAATTAGTTCTGTAATTTGTCCATCTTTAATATTATCATTTATTGACAAGAAACGCAACACATTTAGTTTAGTTAATTAATTAATAGCTCTCATTTCAAAGATGGTTTTGTATTTAATTTTAGTCTCACTTAAACTAGGCTGTCAGAAAGTACTTTTCATCCTAGTTTTCTTGACAAAATGAAGATGATTGGCCCTTTAACTCCTGAGGTCTCGTGTGTTTCCGTCCTCAGAGTCCCCGTGTCGAGGTGAGCCGGTGAGAGACTACCACCGGCTGCAGCGCGGCACCGTCCTCTGCCAGACCTCCAAACCTTTCTCCTGGGTCGAATGCCAGGGTCGGTGCCAGGCGGGGACCGAGCCGGGTGTCGCTGCCGCCGCCGCCGCGCCCTGCTGCGCTCCCCTGAGGGTCAGACGCCGGCGGCTCACCTTCGAATGCGACGACGGGACCTCGTTTACGCAGGACGTGGAGAAGCCTGTGGAATGTGGCTGCAAGGAGTGTGTGTAGTGCTGCGGATGTAATGGTGCGCACATATACACACAGTCACACACACACACACACACACACACACCAAGCTAAAGAGGTACACACACTGTAGGGATCCTATCACTGATAAACAGACATTCTCGGTGTTTGTTTTGTGTGTTTTTTGCGCACAGACGCAGTTTTGTAACATAAGACAGTTCTTCCCTCTCGAGACATGAAATCAACGAGTCAACCTCATCGTCATCTTCCTCTTCTTCACCTGCTGCGGGGACACCTGCGCGCTAACTACCTAACTCCAGCTCATTCTTAATACTCGTGTGTTGAAAAGCCTCCATATGCCTTCTCGTACGTGTCTCTGATGTGTGGCTGGTTAAGTGCTGCTCTTCATTCCCTCACGGTCGCAGGAAACAAAGGTACTAAGTCTCAAGTCGCTTGTGAAGCAAAAGGTTTCACAGGTAAATCTGACACTCTCTCAGACAAAGTTCACGCAGACCTGACTCCTCCTATTTCTACTACACTGATAAGGGATTAAGCATCAAGTCCTCAGTTTGTTCTTCCAGTTGTGATTGAAGTACAGGTGCGTGGAAAGTTCCCTGTCCAAATAAATGTAATTAAAAAAACCGATAAGCTGAACAGGCCTTTAAAGACGAGTCAGGTTACATTTAAAGGTAAGATGCTCATTTCATAACATTTTGGAATATCGTGCACCTCGCTGGCAGCAAAACCTGCGGTAACGCTTCAGCTATTTAAAATCTGAAATATAATCCAGGTGGAGTCTGTTAACGTCTGCGATCCACAACGTTCAAATCATCACATCTGCTGCTGTCAGTTGACAAATACTTTGTTTAATATTCATAAATAAAAATGGACGCTGTCGTCTCGTTCCACTTCCTCTAACATGACATGAGCACAGCCGAAAGGTCAGAGGTGACGGAGTTCACGGGGGACAGCAGAAGGGGTTGTGACACGTTCCCATCGCTGCTCACCAGACGCCCTTTCTCCCAGTGTAGACGGGTGGGTGGGGGCGGTGTGTTTGTTCTTGTCCTTCTATCTTTGTGAGGACTGTTTTAGTAACCTTCAGAGGGAGGTCATGTTTTTTTAAAAGAGCTGGTTTAGGGAATTAGGTTAAAGTTGGGGCTGGGGATTAAGCCTCACTACTTTTTCAGTACTGATCAAAATGTGTTTCCAGCGCTGGAATGTTAGCATGCTAACCACCTAGCCGTTACTCTGCTGGTCCGTCTCGTTACTTTCCGATAGTGACTCACTGTAGCGTCGAGTTCTATTTTTAAATGCACATTATTGAGTATTAGCGGTTTGGTTGAACGTGTGATTTTCCTACACTTTAAGACATCCATTGGTTTCCTTTCATTTCTGTAGAATATGAAAAAGTTTGGGCAGACAACCGGAGCTTGTTTGAGTTAAGTAACGTGAACATGAACATTAATTTTGTCAAACTTTATGCAGTTTAAGAGCAAACTGATTTGAATATCCTGCACTGTATTACTTCTAGTGTCACAAAGATTATTTTTATTTACTTTGTTGAGTAATTGTTTGCCCATGAAATGTCAGAAAATAGAAGAAAAATCTGAGATTTGAGTTTGATTTCATATAAGAAGCATCAAATCTTCACATCTGAGGAGCTGAAACCAGCAAATATTTAGCATTTCAGCTTTAAAAAATAAATATTAGATTATCAAAAAGCTCTAATTACCTCACAGCAATCATGTAAGTTTGACCAAAATAAATGTAAACAAGCAAAGAAGCAAATTTCAGGACTCTGCTAATGGATTTTTATGTTGCACAGAAAGAATAGAAACCACTGAGTGTCTGAAACGGTAAACGGTAAATGGTTTGTTAAATTAAGAAAGTTTGTTTATATTCCTCAAAATAAGAAGGGTTAAGGTCACAGGCTGCAGAACGTATGATGTGAATGAAGGTCCTCACAAGTATAGAAGTACAGAAATGTGTGTGTGTGGTTGTGTGTGTCATTGTAAGACGCCGTCCCCCGATAATGAGCCTCATTATACGACGATGCAGCAACGTTTGTTCCGATCAAACTGCTTCCTCTCCCCGTTTGTCAGAAGAGCCAGTGAACGCATCACACACAAATTGCCACACAGAAAATGTAGCTTTTATATATGATGACATGTAATTTATATGGATGTGAAACTAAAATAAAAGGTGTGTAATATTAAGTTTTAACATGTTTTTATTTGTTTTATTTTTGAGGTGTTTTTTTTCCATAAAGGCCGAGTTGTGTCATAAATCAGAATTAAACTAATGTAGCTTTTATTATTATTATTATAACTGCAATACATCTACACACAGTAGCAGCCTAACAGATTGTAATATATATTATAAGCTTATAATGCGATTTTTTGATTTTGTCATAGTATTTTTATATGTTGAAGATGATGTTGTCTCTGTATCATCTGTAGACTGTAGAGAAATCTTTGTTTTCAGTTGCCAGAAAAAAAAAAAAAACAGAAAAAGTTTCCAAACCAACTGTGCATCATTCATAGAAATTTTACAACAACAAAAAAAAAGAAAAAATATCAGATAGTGTTTCGGTTCATGATGTCTCGCCTGAGTGGAGACGACAAGTAGTGCTTCTTTTTCCTATTTATTTAAATAAAGAGCTGTTTCTCCTTCATTGTTTTTCTACATTTCTTTCTTTCCTTCTCTTCAACCTTGACACTGGCTCTGGTTTTTCCTGTTGTTGTTACTCTGACCTTTGACCTCATTGTGTCACGGCTGTCTGGCGTCCAGGCTGAGTCGATGGGCGATGGCAGCTCATGGAGAAGGAGCGAGAGAGAGAGAGAAAGGGGGGTAGATGGAGTGATGGAGGAGGACGGAGGGTCAGTTTTGAGAAGCTAGTGTGGAGGTGGTGAGAGCAGAGAAAGATGGAGGACGAGGTAAAGAAAGGATGGAGGGGAAAAAAGAAGGAGAGAAAAGAGGGATGTCCCACTGGGAGAGGGGGCAGCGCTCGGAGACTGAAGCCGTTTAATGAAACAGTGATTTATGCGTCCCCTCGTAACCATAAAACATAATGTATACCCCCATCGGCTTTGACAGAGCCCCTCCTCCTCCGACACACACACAGAAACACACACCCTCTCCAGTGAAAGCTGCTGCATCCCTCCACCCCGCTGCACCTCCACCTCTGCAACCCATCCAGCCGGCCTCCCACCACCCCCTCAACCTTTCTTCACCGCCATCTTTACCCCTTCCCCCCGCTCTCCTCTCCTCTCTGTCTGTCTCTCTGTGTCTTTAAAGCAGGATAAAATCACGGCAGCAGCACCTTCCCAACCCCCAATTCCAATAAAGCCTCCACATCTTCTCACACTGACGATCTGCTGCACACAAAGAACAAAAAAATATAAAATACACACTGCAGTGCGAAGATGGCAGGCTGATTGATCATATACTGAATAACTGAGGTGTTTGTCTCTAAACTGTAAATAAAAACAGTACGTCCAATTTGGAGGAAGGAAAAAAAACACATCAGCAGCCGGCGTCTGCACAAAATATGGACAATTAATTCAGTTATTCTGTGAGAGAGGGGTTTATGTGTGGCAAACTTAGAAGAGAGGAAGGAATGTATTGAATCTCTGAGGGGAAATTGGTTCATTAAATCAGAAAAAGAACGGATATATATCTGACCCACACTGAGGAGAACAGACGGTCACTAATAAAACCTACACTGTGCACTGACGATGTGTATATTTGTTCTGGTCTCTGCAGTAAAGCTTCAAAATGCAGCAATCAAATCTCAAACTCTGCACATACACACTGTATTCACATAAACCAGGAGACTATTAAAATTTATTCTCCACTGAGATGAAAAAAAAACTATAAACTGTATAAAAGTCTGACCCTTTAAACACATAAATACAGCAAACAGTCTGAAAACAAACAAACAGCTCCAGTGCTGGTGCTGGTGCCCCCTATCAATAACATGTCACTAATGAACATATTGATTATCTGTATCAGTCCTGGTCAAGCTCGTGTTCAGTGAACAAACAAAAAACATTTGTAAAAATGAAGAGATGCTGCAAAATGTTCTTTATACTGAGCGTGAAAGTTCATTAACTCATTCTTTCATACTGTGGATCGATGCATTTTCTTTCACTCCAGCCACGAGTTTCAGCAAACTCAACCTCCACTTACTAGCTTTAATCTTCCTGAGCTTTCAGCTGCTTTTGGCCATTTCCTGATAAATGAGTGAAGATAACTTTGTCTTTGATCGTTGCTTATTTAAACGCACCAGCTTCTATTGTTTAAAGAATTTATTTATTTGAGTTTTGGAATTTGTCTTTTTAGGTTTAAGTTGATTCTCTGAGCCCTGAGTTTGAGGTCCTGATGGCAGCTGACTGTTCAGGTTGAGGTTACGATCTGCTGGATGTTGATTCCACCTGAGAGCAGCAGGGGGCAGTAAGTTTTACACACCTGCAGAGAGGGTGGATTACCTGTGCACAACACACACTCACACACACATCTGCCACTACGACTGCAGCTGTTTCCTTTTCCATTTCTCATCTGCTTCTTCACTTCTTTTGCATTCCCTCCTTCTCCTCCTCATCCTTCTGCTGTCCTTGCCCTTTTGCTCTCCTCTCTTATTTCTTCTCCTCGTCGTTCACATCATCCCTCCATCCTCTCTCCTCCTCATCACCTCTGTCTATCTATAACTCCACCCCCCTCTTTTTCTCTCACTCTTACTCTCTCTTTTTGATTTTTCTCCTCTCTGTCTTTCCTTTTTCTTTTCCTACATCCACCTCCTCAACTTTTATTTTTCGCTCCCACACTTTTTGCAGTTTTCTCTCCTCTTTTCCTCTGTTCTCATTTCCTTTCTTTTCTTTTCTCGTTTACACTCCTGTGATTTCATATCCTCCTTTATTTCTACCCTTCATTTCTTTTACTTTCCTCATCTTTTCTTTGTATCCATTTTATCCAATCCTACTCTTTTCTTTCTTCTCCTTCTCCTTCGTAGTTCAGTCCCTCCCTCCTTCTTCTCTTTTATTTTTATTCATCCCATTTTCTTACCTCTCCTCTTTCTGCCTCTCCAGCCTTTTTCTCTTGCTCATCACTTACTTTTCTTTGTTCATCTCACCTCCTCTATCACCTTCTTCTTCTTTATTCACACCCCTCCTTCCCTCTTCCTCCTCTCTTTCTCCTCCTCTCCATCACCTTTCTTTCACCCATATCTCCTTTGTTCATCTTTTTCCTCCTGTCATCCTTTCTCCTCCACCATCCTCTTCTTTGTTCACTCCCCTCCTCCTCCTCCTCCTCCTCCTCCTCCACCTTTTCCTCCCCCATTCACACTCTCTCTTTCTTTTTTCCTCCTCTCCTCCTCGTCCTCTCGTTCAGGTTTTTTTTGCCGTAGAGCAGATGTCCTTTTATTGATATGATCATGGTTAGTGGTCTCCAGGTGCTCATTGGATCCACAGTATAACCTCCTGAAGCCAGCGGCCCGAAACACACACACACACACACACACACCCTGAGGCTACTGTATCTCTGTGAGCAGCAAGACAGGAAAAGAAAGGGAAGAAGAGAGGATGAAGGAGAGGGGAGGTGGAGGTTGGGATGAAGGTCCCACAAAAATAATAATAATAAAAAAGATGAGATGAAAAGAGGAAAGAAGGAAGGAGGAGAGAAGAAGTTAGGAAAGGAGGTTGGGGGATGAGTGCCAGAGAAAAAGAGAGATGCGGGGGGAAGGGGTTTGAGACTGCCGGAGGCAAACTGAATATTTCAGGCAATTGCCAAAAGAAGTCTAAACTACCAAGGTGACCTGGGAGGAGTTCCTGTTCGAGAAAAAGGAAAGAAAGAGAATAAGAGTATAAAAAAAGAGGTTGCCTTCAGTCCCCTATAGAACAGGGTTTCAATCATTTTCAATTAGGTTTGACCTTGTTGAACATTTGTTCTCCTTCTAGTGTCAAATTAAGTTGTGTTGAGAATGTTGCCTTTATTGTTTTTGTGTCATGGTCACACCACAGTTTCACCTCCACATATAAAGATTCATAAAAGCTGAAGCCATTCTGTGAGGGAGAGTTTCACACTGATAGAAACATATGATCCATGTATCGTGCGAGCTTCTTATTTTCTATCTTCTATTTATTGTGAAGCACTTTGTGACATATAGAAAGGTGCTATAAAAACATAATGCTGTGCTGTTTACTTCTATTTCTACTATAAAATAAAACTGAATCCAGAGGAAAATCAGTTCTGATAAAGATAAGATTCAGCTAGAAAAACACAATTATTATTATATTTTGTAGAAAAGTCAGAGATTAAACTGAATCTGATCTAATATTAAATAATTCCCGACGAAAACACATGAAAAACAGGTATTAAATTACACTCTGTGCAGTATGTTAAATAAATACAGCAGAAACTCTGAATGTATTTAAATGTCAGTGTTTAATTTAAAGGAAATTAATGTTGTTTTATTATAACTCTTGCTGTTGCTGTTGCTGTCCGCCGCCACACGGTGTCGCTGCTGCACAAACATGAAGAAATGACCTTAGACCCACTTCCGTTTTCAGGCCACGACCGATGTCAGTTAGCGGGAAAAATAAACTTCAGTCTGTGAAAATAAAGGCCACATATTAATTGTAGAAAATATTAAATGAAAGACGCAAACGGCCGTAACACTGACAGCGAGGACGGCGGTGAAAACGCAAGGAAAGAGATTCTAGAGCTGATAATGATGCTAAGCTAATGGCTGCTAATGAAGAAAACAAGCAGCTAGCTAACAGTGTTTAAGAATGTGAGCCGAGCTGGAACAACAGAGAGCAAGAAATACGTTTGAACTTTATGGTTTGGAAACCGGACCTGTCCACGTCCCTGAGTTTGAACCTTGCTGCAGAGAGAAAGAAACCACACCTGGTTTAAGGTAAGCTCACTCTGTCACTCCATGCTAATGTTATTGATTTTTGCTAGGTTAGCAGCAGTGTTGCTTGGTTATTGCCATAAAATATATATATTTTTTGTTTTGGTGTAAGTTTAAAAAACATTTTAGTTGGTTAATTTTACATTAAATATTCTAAGTTGTCACTTACATGGACAGATATAAGTTTTACATGAAACGGAAGTGTCATGTCGCCGTGGGCTCAGTGATCAACGCTGTCGGCTACAACCTGAGTCTCATTTTTTCTCCTCTGTAGCCGTTATCTGTTTACCTTTTAGAAAACTAAGTATGCCGAATTAGCAGTTAGCAGTTACTGTTTGCTGTGAAGCGTTGGATGTAGAGACCGCTGTTACTGGATTACTTTGATACTGACGAAAACCTAAAAACCTGATGATTCTCAGGCAAGATCTGGGGTAGATTTCTAATTGGGCGTTTAGTTTTCGATAGACATGGGAAATTATGATATTCTTATTGTAGTCTGCTCTGATGTTTTCCTATAGCTGATTAAATCCTGCCCGGGTGCTCATGTGTAAACCTTTGTCTGTGAGGTGCAGTCATCTAATTGTGCATTAGACATCTGATGAGGTTTTCATATAGGAGACCATATTAATGGCAAAGGTTGGTCTTCACTGTGACAACACGCCTACAGGCCTTTGTACTCTTAATCATACCTTTACATGAACAGATGGACATGGTAGACGTGGGGAAATGGACAATAGAGAAGCAGGAGTTTGTGCTCTTTGTTAACCTGTTAACAGCACTGTGTGAAAATAAATCTCAAGTGTGGTGTGTGTGTGTGGGCACTCTCACTGATTTTTTGTTTCTTGTAGCTACAATGAAAGGCATTGGATTGCAGTGTTGAGTGCTTTGCAGTGAATCCCTTTGTCTGCTTGTTGTGGCAACACGTTATAAATCTTTGAACATGAGGACGACCCTGAGAGAAACAAGTGGATGATCAACAGAAGATTAATCAGTGACTGTTTTGATGATGGATTAATTACTTGAGACATTTCTTAAGAGAAAAAGCCAAAGAGCTGCTCTCCAGTTTGAGGATTTGCTGCTTATCTCTGTTTTATATTTGCATTTACTCATGTGACCAAGGCTTTTATCCAAAGTGACTCACAAGTTAGGGATGACACTAAAGCTTCAGTGCAGTAGGAGACCTTGAAGTAAGCACTAACAGCTAAATCTTGTTCAGAAAGATTAAGTGCAGGGAGATCAGTTAAAGAAAAGCACTGAAAATGCACAGAAAGTGTGAGTTAGGCATGTTAGGGTGTTAGAGGTGTTAGGAGAGGAGGTGATCTTAAAGAACAGGGGTGGTACAGCCAGACAACCATCCTTGGCCTGTATGACTGAGTTCAGGTAGATGGTGCAGACCCAGAAGTCTCTGTAGGCAGCATTAATGACCTGAATGTGATTTGGGCGGCCATGGGTCGCCGAGCAGCGGAGTGACATGTGACCTTTTAGGCTGATCGGAGACCAGACACACTCTGGATCATTTGTAAAGGCTTCATAATGATGTATATAATTGTAACCTGAGTATTTTACATTGTTAATTGGACGCAACAAGACAACAAGAAGTCACCTTAGGCTCTGGGAACCTGAACGATTATTTTCACTTGATCGTTAAAACTATAAAACATTAGAGGACAGAGAAAAATGACAGTCACAGTTTCCTAGAGCACAATATGATGCACTGCTGGTTTTGTCTTACCTCCAAAGATAAATTACAAAGATATAAAACAGAGAAAAGATTGAAAATCCTGTTTTAGTGCCAGAGTTTGGGGGTTTTGTTAATAAATAAATGTGAGTGTAATTAATCTACTAATTGCTTCAGCCCTAAACCCAACCAAACCACTCACCACTGGAGCATTATATTAACAATTCGTCTCCTGTATAACTGGGTAAAAGGATAACAGGCAGGTTGGCACCTCTCAAACACATCAAATTGATTCACATGAGGTATTAAACAACATTTAAAAAGAAAATCAGACACGCATTTATAAAAGTAGGTCCTTGGTGTGTCGCAGCTAAACGCAGCTCAGACAGGCCTGGGGAGACGACCGCATGGGGCTGGCGCAGAGTCTTAATTGAATGGAGCTGATGTGGTTCCATTAATCAGTAATGGGGAGCCTTGCTGGGCTCAGCCACCACACACCACAGCAGGAGGGGCCTCTGATGGGGCCTCTGACATTCTCACAGCAGTCAGTGTGTGTCTGAAAAACAGAGCGAGAGGAGGGAGATGTGTTTGTGTCTCAGGAGTAAAGGTTGGAATGAGGAGAATATTTTACATCAAATGTTTCTACTTGTACATTTCTTAAGCGGATATTTCTGTCGTGCACCGAGCTGGAGGACATAATTGGAGCCATTAAAGCTTTTTTATCACAAGGTTGCTACTTGTGCTCTTTAGTCCATCATCTCACAGCAGAAAGACCTGCAGCAGCAGCAGCAGCAGCAGCTGCAGCAGCTAACGACTGGTTTAAATGCTAGAAAAGAAACCTCTCCATCCTCCCTACATTATCTTCTCCTGGCAGTGTGTTACTGACACAATACAGTGATTAATTTGACCAAACTGTACGCTGCCAGCCTACAGTGTGAAAAACCTCGATATGAATGGCAAATTTCTAAACAGCTGAAGCTGCAGGAGAGTAAATGTTTCAGAATTAGGATGATCGTATGAAAGTTGCTCAAAAAAGAAGAAAAAAGTCAGTTTCAGTCAGTTCTCTCCATTTTTTGGTCATATTGTCATAAAATAAACAGATCAGAGTCACATGTAGCATATAGGGATGCTCTTGCTTTTGGAGAAATGCAGAATTGCAGATGCAAATGCAATTTATTTTAAAAATGACATATTATGGGTAAATGTCCATAAAAAACAAAACAGTTTTCTCTGCCATCAAACATGATTTCCTGCTGGGAGCGGGTGATGGAGACAGGTTAGGTATTTTAATTCTGGTATTTTCCTGCTGTTCTTTTCCCCAATTTTTAGCACCCAATTCCTTGTATGCTGCAAAATGGATAAAAATGCATGCATACTATAGTCTTACACATATAGACACTGTGGTGAAAAGCTATTTCAATATCTGTTTGATAAAGAAAGGACTGGATGGGAAACAAAAAATGAGGTCAGACCTCCGAGAGAGAGCTGAACCTCCAAATATTCAACATCTCTGTACTCAAATTCAGTCAGACACAGACCATGAGCAACCATATATGTGCAAATGAGCGAAGAATGAAACCACACACACACACACACACACACAAGCCACACATATATACACACATATACATATATATACAGTATCTAAAGAGGGAGTCCTTTTGGAGCCTTAGGCACAGTATGAGAAATAAATATTTGATAGGAGGATGACCTACTTCCTGTGCCCTGAAAAGTTATTTGTCTTTTTCAGCCTCCATCCACCGTAGAGGCCTCTTTCCTCAGGCCCTGCAGCACAGAGAGAACGAGGGAGAGAGAGAGAGAGAGAGAGGAGGAGGAGGAGATACAGAAAGACAAAAGAGTTGGAGAGCAGAGCGAGAGGTGAGCTGGAGAGAGAATAAATGTTCGATTGGAGCTCGAGTTCCTCAGAGGCAGAGATAGTCCGCTGGTAGACGTGATCTCATTGGCTGAATTACACCTCAGAGCACCAGGGATACTGGCTAAACAACACTGATGTGAAGCCCAGTGACTCAAGGAAAAAGTAAACTTGTGATCCTCATGAATTGTGCAGGTTGTGAAAATGAACTGGAGCTACTCTCCAGCACCCAACATATAGAGAGGCAAAGCCACGGCTGGTTTAGCTGCTGTTCATCTAGAGTTCATTGCTTATTAGTCTTTCTGAGAAGATGAAACATGAAACTGGGCTTTTGTTTTTTTGTCCAGATAAAAGAAATAAATAGGTATCTACCATCAATCCTCATTTGAAGACAAGGGTGGTACAGACAATTTAAATAAAGTTTAAGTGACTTTTTAGTATATATACACTGTGTAGTTATGATTCTCTACAGTAAGTTTCTGTCTGTTCTGCACTTCTAACAAACACTGTCTGACTTTCTTTTCTTCTCAGAGGAGTGCAGACTTTCCTGATGAACAGTGAACGTGAACATGTCATCTGCACTGGAGACTTGAACAGGATTAACGAGGTAAAGTTGAGAATCATGATTCAGTCATTCAGTTTTTACATTTTCTTCAGTATCACAGTAATGGAGCAGGAATATTATGAAAAATACTGATTCACATTAGAAGTCCGAGACCTAAAGTAAACCCTTAAAGGCATAATGACATAGGATTCAAGCGGTTCTTCTTAAATTCTGAGTGTTATTAGACTCAAATTTTGAAAATTGAAAAGAAAAATCAATTGAAAGTGGCCAGTCACCATGATGCCATGCTTTAGTGGTATTTGTATATGTTATATAAACGTTATAATTTGTACTATATATGTCGCGGTCTGTAGTAAGCGCACATTCTGTATTAACTCAGCGTTTTCAGTCTTCACTGTGAGTCAACAACTTCCCCTGATTCAACCAATCAGAGGCGCAGTGGGCGGAACAAAGTCAGCTGACCAATCAGCGTCTTGTCTGTCGACGTTGGCTTGCGTGCGTCGCCCCTGGTTGTGACGTGTGTTGAGTTTGACCGCCAGCAAGCATAGCGAGGAGAAATGAAGTCTGACAAACAATGAATATATGGTGTAAAACCAACGTTTGAGTCGTCTCCTTGTCGCTTTGGTTTGTTGGCACTGTGAGAAACTTCATTACTTGAGAAGCCTGGGCGCTAAGAGAAGCTTTAGGGCTGTTTTGTCGAACAGGAGTGGAGCTGGACGCTGAGCACACCTGCGACGGTAAGGCTAATAAGCTAACTACTCAACGACGAGTGTTAGCAGTAGCATTAGCTGCGCCGTGTTAAGGCTATGAGCTAGCTACCTAGCGGCTAGCGTTAGCAGTAGCATTAGCCGCCGCATTTAGTCATTTTGGCCTTTTTCCATTTTTACTTGTTTGTATTGCGTGGGTAAGAATGTGTTTGTGTCTCTGTGACTTGACTTGACGCCCTAAAAGGAGTTGTTGGTCGGTTGTTGGCAGTTTGTTTACGTTTATTTGCGGCCACAGTGTAGATATTATGCGTGTACTTGATTTGTGTTCGAGCATGGTCGGTTTGTGGAGGTATAGCATCTTGTTGTGAACGTTTGAATTTGTTTACGGTGTACTTTTAGTTTCTTTGTAGTTGTTTTGCATCATCGCATTAGGTCTCCTTGTATTTATATGTGTGCTAAAAAGTGTGTATTTTTCTGGTTATTGTACTTAGTTTTCTGTCTCTTCGTGGTCGTTTGTGTTGCTGGTCATCCACGGTCGTTTTGTGTATTTCTGGGAGATATTGCAGGTGATGATCCTGTAAAAGATGCTGTCCTTTACCCTGTCTTTAGCAAATCACCTGTTCAACGAGTGATATTTTCAGCAGTTGTTCGCAGTCTTTCGACATGTTTAACACAACCACAGCGCGCTGGTTAAGCTAACAGCGAATTGTTGTGAAGGTGCCAAAACGAAAGCTGTCTGTATGTAACCTAACTGGTTAGTTTGCCACTAATCCTAAAATTTGCCAAATTCCTGTAAACTTTACTTTAAAAAACAAACCAGCCCTGGGACATTTTAGATTTCTTTCCAGCCAGATATTGAGTTTACAGTGATTTTATTGTTGCTGCTCTGGAAACAATATTTAGTTGTATTTAAAATATGACTACTAATACGTTTCCCTTTAAAAATGAGGCAATATACCAAAGCTTTTATTAGTAATATAGTTAACATGGAAAAAATCTGAATTTGTTGCATTGAATGTTGAGTGGTGCTCCTAACGTGTTGGCTGGTGCCATGGCCATTCATTGATCCTTTTTTGTGTGTATTAGTGATTAGCCATTTGTTTGTGATGACTTGATGCTTGATTGGACACAGTTTTGTGTCAAATTCAGGCTGGAAAACTAGATTTGAACCCACCATGTATGACATGAAATTACTGTTAGGAACAATTACGTTAAGCTTTGACAGTGAAAATTATAGTTTAAAAATTGTATTTAATAAGGTCTGATTTTAATGAATAAGTAATTTACTCACCTTGAAACTTGGGAGTATGATTGTCAAAAATCAAGTAATGGTTATAGTGTTTAGTTCTCAGTGTCCTGTTTTCCTGCACTGTTTTGGTGGTGAAAAGTCTGTATTACCATTTTTTATTAGTTCATTAGTTTTTCAAATCTTGTGTTTTCCAGGTCGACTTGTTGCTGCTGCAGCCTGGACAGAGAAACTATCTCTCACCCTACAGAGAAGAGGTATGTGTCATAAATACCCATATTTACCCAGTCTGGAAAAACAGCAACTGCTTTCAGCCTGTTGACTCATTTGTACTGTTTAAATCCCAGCTAATAGTGTATTAGTAATTTTCCTTTGTATATTTCTCTTTTAGTTCTTCCAGTGTCACCGATGTGTAGAGTCCTCGTACCATAAAGTTCTTCTCGATGACAGAGGTAATTTACACACAGCACACACATTAAATTATAAATGTACAGGCACTGATCTTAAGTCTGAGTAGTTTATAATTTGTCCAAGAAGGAACACTTGTTAATAAAGTTTGTTTACATGCAGTGCAGCCATTAAGTATTCAGGCACCTTCACTTTTTCAGTTTGGAGCCTTACGCCAAAAAAACAAACAACAAAAAAAAACCATTCTGGAGCTGTCGTGACATCAGATTCTTGGTCACCTCTGTCACCAAGGCCCTTCTCATTGCTCAGTTTGGCCTTGCAGCCAGGTCTATTAAAGAGTCCTGGCTGTTAAAAACTTCCTTCCATTTAATAGTTATAGAGGTCACGGTGCTCTTGGGATCCTTCAATACAGCAGAAGTTTTTGAAAATATAATGGTGCCTGATATAGGACAGGCCATATCTTGAAGAGCAGTCTCTATATGAAAAGCACCTTGAGATAACTTCTGTTGTGTTCTGGCGCTATATAAATTGAATTGAATGTTTGGCTAAGTGGTAGTTGATGGCGTCTGTAATTTCTTTGAGTCTATGGGAGCTTGTCAGGTATGGTATTAAACTGTGAAGGCCTCTAAGGCTGCCCTCTAAATACTGACTATTCGATACATTAGTCACGAGTATCCTGATATGAGAAAGTCAGTGGAAGAGTTACAGAGTTACAGAGTTACAGAGATCTGCAGGAGCAACAGTGTGACAGGCTGTAAACCTTACAACCAAATCTTGTGGGGTTTTCTTCTGGATTCATTTTGTCGTTTTTATTTGTTCTAACACAACGTCTGGCCTCACACTGTCAGTCACACGCTCTTCGCTGGGTTTATATGAGTTTCAGCTGCTCTGAATCATGTGGTATAATGGCTCATTGTCATTGGCTGAGGGAGATAGGAGCGTTCGTTTTGATGTAGCTGGTGTCCCTGATGAGAACACAGCAGAATCTTTGTTATTTAGAAATGAGATCATGATTTTAATATGATTAATTGTGCAGCCCTAGTATGAGCTTTTCCAAATCATGTCCTATCAATTGAATTTACCACAGGTGGACTCCAATCAAGATGTAGAAAGACGATCAAGAGAAATTCAGCTTTGTCTTAGTTGTAATGTGATACAGAGTTTAGGCTGTTTATATTTTAGCCTAAAAATGTGAAGGGGTCTGAATACTTTCTGAATGCATTGTATGAACTGTTCCAAGAAAGAATGACCGATTGATGTTGATTAATGTTTTTATTCTCAATTAATGACCAGTTATGACTGTTAGAAACCATTATGTTCAGCATTAACATTATAGTATAAAAACTGTATTTAATAAGGTCTGATTTTAATGAATAAGTAATTTACTCACCTTGAAACTTGGGAGTATGATTGTCAAAAATCAAGTAATGGTTATAGTGTTTAGTTCTCAGTGTCCTGTTTTCCTGCACTGTTTTGGTGGTGAAAAGTCTGTATTACCATTTTTTATTAGTTCATTAGTTTTTCAAATCTTGTGTTTTCCAGGTCGACTTGTTGCTGCTGCAGCCTGGACAGAGAAACTATCTCTCACCCTACAGAGAAGAGGTATGTGTCATAAATACCCATATTTACCCAGTCTGAAAAAACAGCAACTGCTTTCAGTCTGTTGACTCAGTCATTTTCAGTTTCTTTCATTTATTTGGAAAAAGCCTGGTTTTAAATAAATGTTCTGTTTTTTTTTCAGGTGAACCCACAGAAACCACTGGATTCACTCAAGTTGAAGGTAGGAGAATATTTTGATTCTTTTTAGAGACGGAGCAGGGAACCAAATATTCAAACTTCATAGAAAAAATGTATGAAGAATACAAATAGGAAAGAAGGAAGACATTTTAACCATCTGTCGAGGTTTACAGACGTAAACATAAATCATAGCATAGAGGTAATAATACACATTATCTCTTATAACTAAAGTAAATTATAATATTGGAAGTAATGTAAAAGTAATTGCAACAAAAGTAATCCATAATAATTTAAGTCATCTGTAACTATATAAGTAATCTATATGTAATGCCGAATAACTAAAGTAATCTTAGAAGTAACCTGTAATAATATATGCAATTTCCAATAGTATAAGAAATAATAGAAATCTTCTGTAATGATAAATGTAAACCCTAATAACTAAAGTAATCTGTAATTTTAAAAGTTCTCTCTAATGGTAGTAATGCATAATAATATATGTTGTAGCTATCCCAATAATTAATCTCTAGAAGTAATATTAAAGTAATCAGAATATGTAATTCCTAATAACTAATCTTAGAAGTAACCTGTAATATATAAGCAATCTCTAATAGAAGAAATATAGTATTCCATAATAATTGTAATCCTCAATACCTTAAGTAATTTCCAACAGTAGTGTATTATAATAGTAATCCCTTAAAACTAAAATAATATTTAATAGTAGTGAAGTATGAAAGTAATGCATAATAATAAAAGTAACATTAATCAGAATATATGTAATCCCCAATAGTAGAAGTAATGGCATATTCCATGATAAATGTAATTCCTAATAACTAGTCTTAGTGCCTATATATTACAGGTTACTTCTATCTTTAATAGTAGTGCAGTATGATAGAAATGTAGTGTTATATGAAAGTAATGTGTAATTCTAATAATTAATTTTAATAGTAGTAATAAGTAGACCAGATAGTTTAGAAGAGGAAGATGAGATTTATTGAGTTATTAACGATGTGTTCTGTCTCCGCAGGAGGAGGAGGAGGAGGAGGAGGAGGAGCAGCACCTGAAGTGGATGGAGGAGGACAACAGTTGGAGTTACACAGCTGATCAGCAGATATGAAACAGATACAGTTTATGTTCATCACAGACTGATAGAAGACGCTCCTCCTGTACAGTGTTGGTCTGCTGTTGACCAGTTGGAGACTCTTGTTTTAGCTCCCACCTGCTTAATAACACGATAATGTAGTTATGAGCTCAGACTAACATGTCTCTATGTCGCATCTTCAAAAACAATTATTACTCAAATAACTGTATCATAATCAGTTAATTGATCTTAATGGAGACATGTAAATATTAGTGTTATTATTAAGCAGGTGGGAGCTAAAACAAAGTGTCTCTTGTTCAAGTGGACACATTTTTAGCTCCCACCTGTTTAATAACAACACTATATGCCTCTATTAAGATCAATTAACTCAATCAATTATATGTCTCTATTAAGATCAATTAACTCAATCAATTATTTAATGTCTTTTATAATAATCAACTGTTTTTAAAGATGTGTTCTAGAGACATGTTAGTCTAGAAAATGTGCTCATAACTACATTACGTGTTTGGTGGGAGGCTAAATCAAAGCGCCTCCTAGTGGTCAAATGTCTGTCATTATCTCTGCTGTGGTTTATTACATGTTGTCTGGAACTAAATCTCTTCAAGGTTCTAAATAAAATTTTAATTGAGTTTCAAACTAATGTCATGCAAATCATTAATTTTCTTATTATGAACTTTTTTCATTATGGATTACAACTATTAGTATTGATTACTGTTATTATGAATTACTATTATTAATATGGATTACTGTTATCATTACTTCTATTATTACAGCAGTATTTGTTCCAGACAACAGGTTTGAAAGAGTCAAACTGCAGCTGAGATAACGACAGATTCAGACTGAAAACAAAAAACACTGACCTGGAAACCTTCATGTCTGTCTCTTCTCTCTGTGATTTGCTGGATGAAGTTTGACTCCTGTGAAGAAAAATCACAAACATCAGCAACTTTTAAACCATCCAAACAAAGCACAGAGGGATTCTGGGTATTGAAGTTCAAACTGTCCAAAGATGAAAAGTAAAAGACATCCTGGACCTGAGGCTGCACTGATCTGTCCATGTTTAATGTGTGATTACTATAGCTCTGTTTTCTGTGATCAACTCTATACATATATGTATTAAAATGCTGATGTTTTATTGTTGTCACTACAGTTAACAGAGCACTCTCAGAAGTAGTAGCTCATTCTGATCAATATTTCTTACCGGACTGTGATTCTCTAGTAAAACTGAAATATTAGCACTAATGAACATCTGAACACTTTCTCATCAGATTTAACGTGAATAAACTTTTATCAGCAGAAGCTTCTCTTCTTATAACAACATTTATAAAAGCAGTCGTCCATGTCAGTTGATGATTTTTACCTGACACAATGACTGTCACTATTTTCAAACATATTTACAGAAGATATTTACTGTACTGAACAAAATCATTAAAAGTTTCTTACTAAACTTTTGACATGAGTTTCTCTATTTTGAAATTAATGTCATACAAATCATGTTATTACAGAAAATACCAATTATCGTCAACTTGCAGCTATTCATCAGTGAAAAAATTTACCAACTCTTTTTACATTAACAGTATAGCAAATGTACATTAAAATTAAATTGTGCTGTAAATCCTTCAGAAGATTCTCAGTATAATAATCTATTTTATATATAAACAGAGTAATAAAGCCAGATTAAAGGGTTTTATATTTTTTGTAGCCACATTGTAGAAACTGATCAATAGTAATTAAAACTTCTAAATTAATAGATTTCTCAAGTTTGATCAGTTACAGTTCTGATCTGCAGCAGCTTTTACTTAGTGATGGTGTTAAACTATCAGCTGAGATAACGACAGAGTCAGACTGAAGAGAAGAAACCAACACTGACCTTCTGTAACTCTTCACCTCTGTCTCTTCTCTCTGGGATTTGATGGTTGAACTTGGAGTCCTGTGGAGAAAAATCACAAACATCAGCAACTTTTAAACCATCAAAACAAAAGCACAGAGGGATTCTGGGCATTGAAGTTCAAACTGTCCAAAGATGAAAAATAAAAGACTAAATCCACAAAGCCCAGTGTGGACTAATTGGCTCTGGAACAATCAAACAACAATTTGATTTGTACACAAAGATGGAAGAGGTGGTGCTGTGACTGGAGAACTGGATCCACCAGCTCCTGATATTCACACAACAGCAGTGGATGGAAATGTGTATTCATTAGCATTTTCTGTTTTTGGAAGTCAGTTCAAATTTACACTAAAATTGTTTGGAAAAATCCAAAATGGAGAAAGATAGTGTTTTTTCTAGTCTGACGCTGACTGAGCTGAACAAGTCTTTCACTTAACATGTTTTAAGACTTACTACACTAATGAGAGAGAAAGAGGGAGGGAAAAGAGGCTGATAAGATTGTTGATTTTCTGTCAAAGCTCTGAGTCTGTCTGGAGTAAGAAATCATAAAAACTAGAGGAGCGTGGTCTATAGATGGGTCATGGTTGATTTGTCATTTCAAGGTAAAAGTAACAAAGCCAAGTATTACAAACTAATGAGATAATTACTGACAAAAGTTATTAAATAGAATAAACTTCTGATCATCAGTGATGATTAATTACTTTTTCTGTCTAAAAAACCTACACGGCTGAAGGGTTGAGATGTCATTTTATGGTATGAAAATTATTATCATTATCTACTGTTAACATTCTATAAATAAAACTGTTGGAATAGTAACATGAAGGACAGCTGATTTAGACATGAACAGTTTCAAATCAGCACAAACACTGGAAGATATAAAAGCAAAGCTCTGCTGTACTCTGCTCGACCTTTGACTGAATTGAACCACAAATCAGAACAGTTCAGACTTTGATAACATTCAATCCAATTAACAGGTGTTCACTGTTTTAGTTCTTATAAATAAGAAACCATGGATACATTTGTTGTATGAGTTCATCTTCTCAATAAACATCGGATACATAGATGTTAATCATGTGTCTTTCATTTGCAAAGTTTTTCTGGTGATTTATCTGGTGACCCTGTTCATTAAAATGCTTCAGTATTAATCATCTAACGATGTCACATCAATCAGTGAGACCTCACCACTGCTTTCATTTAAGTACTTTAACTACATTCTGCTGCTAATACTTAAACATTCTTCATGCAGGACTTTTACTTGTAATGGATTATTTCTACATTTCTCAGTTGGTACTTTTAATGAACTGAATGAATACTTCTTCCACCAAGTCCACACATTATTTGTTTATTTACCTTGTCAGTCCTGTAACATCTCCGTGACGTGGAGATCCAGCGAGGCCTCTGCACCTTCTGTGTCTTTGCTGATCGTCTCTTGTCGTGGACGTGATGCCTGCAGCAGGGGTTCATCTCTCTCTGATAACCGAGGTTACCTGCAGGAGCCCAGTGTGTTGTTTACAACCTAAAGAGAACAACAAAATTACAATATAACACCTGTAGCAATAAGGCTGTGCTGCACCCATGATTATACAACAAGTAGTTCCGACCGAGCAATCTGATTGGTCAACAAGACATTTAGAACGTGCTCAAATCAGCATGACAGCACGCCTTACTCATCACTAAAAATATCACTCCGCCATATACATTTTACTTTGTTGGTAATAACTGTATACGGTAATCGCAATATTACACTCGAGGGTGTGCTTTAACGTCTTTAACGTTAATATTGCTTAAATCACACAGGACTCAGGATGAACAGATTTCAAGAGACTCAATGCTACGTACAACAGAATAAATTAAATACTTTCTATAAATTCACCAACACTGAAATCCTCCATTTCCTCAGAAATAAAATGAGTCTTTTCCGTATTTACTGTGTAGCTTGAACCTACGTGACTCTTTACTGTTTCTATGGCAGCAAGTGACAATTGGCGTTAGCATACGTTAGCTGGTTTAGCTAAACCTTCCGACCAACAACACAATTAACAAAATAAAATTACAAACCGCCATATTTAAACACCGTCATCGACTATCACCGTCCTTACAACCTCAGCTAATGTGTTGACACAGGTTAGATTATCAACATCAGAAACATAACGGTCCCGCCAGGAGCAAACGTTAGCATCAGTGACGGTTGAGTTACAGTTAAAGTTCCCTCAGACATCCATTTTGGATCCAGCTGCGTCTTCTCGCTCAGTTTCACCTAGTATTGGCTACCTGTTGGTTGCACTGCGTGTGTTCTGTGACACTGGGAGTTGTCGGTTTTATGTAATGTTGCTGGTACGATGTTAATATCTTTCCCTGTCTACTTTTGCCGTGAACTGCGGGACTAGCGTGAAAAATAGGCGAACCGCCGAAACTCTGGATGAGGTGCAGCAGCGCCTCAGACAACACATAACCAACCAATGTTAATGCTTATACTTAAATTAAAATTGTGTCATTAAATTATTTCAGATAAATATTTACATAAAGGATAACTGCAGTTTTTTAAATGACTTTATGTCATGTTACCTAATGACTCTAAATCGATATCAGATAACATAACATTACTGATATAAATAAACAAACAAATAACATCTAATTCTTTGTATAGTATTTCAGTGCAACCAATGCCGAATTGTATCACCACGCTGGACAACTAAGACACACCTAATTGTTTTATAAATTATAATGTCTTTTAAACCATTTTTATTTTTTAAAAAATTGCATTTTTGAAATACCTTTTATGTCTTGTCAGTGACTCCAAAGCCAACACTGACTAAGTAGACGCTGCTGGATCCGGAGTGAATGTCTAATGAACCCTAAAGCTAACTCCACTGCGGTCTGTAACCGACCGTTGCACCCTGTTACACTGTCGTTAGCCAGCGTTAGCTATAGTTGCTAAACACATTGTTGTCCAGTTACAAGGGAACGAGCTCCAACACAGCGAAGACAAAACAACAACTTCAACATTACAAAGTAAAAGAAACCGTTAGCAACATAAATAGCGACATAACTCACCGTTTGAGAAGTGTTCACTGCTCACGACCATTATCAGACTTGGCTCCTCCCAACGGCAGGTGAAGGCCGCGAGCCATTCCTGACGTCGATTTTCGCTCGATTTCTTGCATTTGTCCACTTACAAACAGCAACCTTTGGTAGAATTAGATAAAAGCTTCCCGTTGCTTCTCGGTTTGATCGAATTGAGCAACCGTAAACGACGCAAACCACAGACAATTTGAGAGCCTGTGAGGACATTTTCTCTGCGTGGGGAACGTGGTGGTATGGTGGCTCACTTCCGATACCCATGTCGCTGACGTCAGACGCAAACAGACGTCTGTCCAATCACAAACTATACGCGCCGTTCCACCAAATTTGAAATGTTTTTAAATATAAAATTTTGAGATTAGAGACTGAGCTGACTTCATCCTGATATTAATCAAGGTGAATTACATACGAACACTTTCTCTGCTCCATGTTTTTGAGGAATTTATATTCTGTATGGATTTACTCAATAAAGATAGACATGGTTTGAAAAAACTCTTGTTGCAGTGCATGTTCAAGCATGTTAATATTAATTTACCCAACAGCATGTGGTGGAGAATTCGTTCACTTTTACTCATGTAAATAATGCGCACGACTTAAACTCGTGAAGGAGTATTTTTCTGTTGTGGTGTTGATAGCTAAAGCAACGAGAGGAGAGAGAAGCTGTGTTTACTTCCTGCTTGTTTCTGTAGAGGGGTGGTACATAACCTTTGAGGACCGTTTGCTTATTCAGGCTGTTAACTCAGGGAGGGGAGGGGTCAGAGGTCAACAGCATGCCTTATCCCTTGCTACATTCAGGTAGCACTAAGTGTTTGACAGAGAAATTCACACCTGTAACTTTCACATACTCAACCAAACAACACCACTTAGTCATACATGTAGAAACAAATAAATACAAATGAGACTGACATTTTATTTTCACAACAAAATTTATTAGAAGAATAGTGGTTTTGAAAAGAAGGTTCTAGCATCCAGTGAATACTACCTTACACAACATTACAGCTGAAATGTGTGGCAAAAATGGCAATTTTCTTTTTTTTTCTTTTTCTTTTTTACCAAATTGAATATAACATAACCAGTAAAATATTTTACACATGCACAAAGACAGATCTAATCAGCGTCGCCTGACGTTCAATGCAAAATGAGGTTTAAAAAAAAAGACTGTAGGAAATCAAATCATCTTTCATCTTTTTGTCAAAAAAAATCACAGACATCATGAGACAATTTATTATTCATTAGCCCAATCAGAAAATCAGATTTTGCATTCAAAAACAGGGAGAGAGAGAAAAATAAAATAGTGCAGTCAATCAAACTAAAACCAATTATTGTGATCCTTGTTAAGTGCTCATTTACACGGACATCGATAATATAAGCCTAGAAGAATAAAAGTCCAACTCACAAGGTACAAAATAAGAACAAAAACAAAAAAAATATTGTACATAAATAAAACTACAATATGAGAAAAATATTTTTTAAATTATACAATTTTTTGTCAAACTGTAAACAGTAGATATTGAAAAAATGAGGTCCATTGGGGTATTTGGAGAACCTGTCTGTAAGTGTGTATGTGTTTGTGTGTGTGTGTGTTAATATGTGTTTGTGAGAGGTACAGTCCAGGTAGGACCAAACCATGAAAGGGGGCTTGGGCGTCCTGAGCATCGGCACAGCGCCCCCTAGGGCCCGCTGGACTGAAGGAATGAGGTATATCGTCAAACCCAAAAAGAAAATCTCAGCGGAAAAGAGGAAAAAAGCCCAGCAGGCCCTGCAGTGGGGCGTCCAGCCACCCGTTAAGAACTGAGGTGAGATTACGAAACGTTAGAAACCTCAGCAGGACAAAAAAATCGAGACCAAAGAAAAGAAGAGGTTTGTTGTTTTACCCAAACTCGAGTCCAAACCCCTGGACGACACTTCCTGTGTCTACCCAAATATCACAAGCCGTTTCCAAACCAATCAGAGCTATCTCTATCACAACAAAATCAGGTTACTACCAAAACCACCATAAGGAATGTAGAAAGTAATCTTAAGAGTTCTTACAACATGAAATACAACTTATTTTTTAAGAGTCTTTACACAGTTCTCACCAAACGTCACTGATTTGATTGTTGTAAGAGGTACAAAAATTTAGGCGAAATTCAAAATACACTCCTGTCATCCAGACCAGGCCAATAAATAACTGCTTTTGCATGACTCAGACTCTTCAGTCTACAGGAGACTTCCAAAATCCATGGCATTGGCTAAGCTGTGTGCGGCAACACTAACACTTAGCAACATACAGCAGAAGTTTTAACCAATCACAGCAGAGAAGAGAGGCGGTCTAAAAAGTACAAATGAGAACAATTTCACTGAAAACTGCAAAACAGATGTTCCTGCTCCAGTTTGACTCGCCTTGTTCCTGTCTGATCACACGACGTCCAACTGCCACTTTTCCTGGTTTCACGTATAGTGAGAGAGGCTTACTAGGTTTTCCCTGGAGCTTAAGAAGAACTAAAGGCAGATCTGTCACATTCCTCTGTTGTGTGTAACTCAATTAGCGACAGAAAGAAAAAAACATAGTAAAGTTAGCACTTAAACCAGACAGATATCTGAACATAGCTTTCTATAACTGCAGCGTTCTCTGGTTTTTAAACCAACATACTGTGTGAAGGATTGTGGAGGCTTAAAACACTTAAACACTTAGAAGCCAAACCACCATTTTGTGCACTGGTATGACAAGTTTGTTTTAAGAGGTTAGCTTTGTGTAAGTCATTGTTAGGTCGGTGCTTTGCAGCCACACAATACCAGATGCCTGCGCTGATGCTCGACAAAGAGTAAAAGCCACGGCACCTGATGTAAGTCAGAGAGAGAACAAAGACTCAGCAGTCCTGGACTGAGAAGAAGATTGACATTCATAAGATACTAAAAATATTCAGAGATCGAAAAATAGAGAAGAGACAGCTAAAGGTTATAAAAAGAGAAGTAATCCCATGAGTAGAACACAAAATAACAAAACTCTGAGGGAGAGAAAAAAACTGCTTCTGATCGTTTAAGATTTGGCGGCAATTTTTGTCTTCATAGGAACAGATTATTCAAAATAATAGTTAAGGTTCATCACTGCTAGGCCTCGGTGTAGATTAAGTACCTGAATAAGAGTGAGAGCAGTGTTGTCGAGGGTCCCTGAGGGTGTCTGGGTAATAAAATTTGGGTCTGCAAGGCGCCCAGAGAGCGGCGTCTTTTCCTACAGACAGCCAAGATACGTCTAGAGATGGAATTCTTCAAACTTGTACACTGTTCCATTGATTTACCATAAGTGCACAGGTAGATTAATGTTCCTAAAAAACAGCTCTGTGGCTAAAATATATCTGAAGAACAACTGAGGAAAATCAAAAAGAGCAAGCTTTTCACATTATTTCTTACACAGCCACACAGATTCACACTCATACACACTTTTTTTGTTACTTTACACAAGGAAAAAAATGATTGCAAAAGAGCTTTAGCCAAAAACCACTACGAAAGCTGTTGCAGTGACAAACAAACACCTTAGGTGTTCCTTCTTCTCAGGAAAGGGATTTTTTTTCTTAGGGGCAATATTTCATATTTCACATCAGAATCTGTCCTGTGGACAACAATCCAAAAAAAAAAAGCTTTTGGATTAGCCAGCCTCTTGGAACAAAAGGACTGATACAGAGGTATGTACACCAGCATGCAAAAACATCGAGAGGGTCAACGTTCACGAAACCGTCCGTCGCTCCCTGCTAAGCTTGAGGGAAATAGGTTTTCTAACGACTTCACCGTCTGTTGGGTTCCACAGAGAACCTGAACAGGATCACCCCCACCCCCCCACCCCCAGTTTCCTTCAGTTAAAACAGTCTTTACTTTTGTAGACATAAAAACACACAAACTGTTCCTCCTCAGTGCCTTCAATATACAGCTCCACCTCACCTGTGAAAAAGACAGGCAAGGGTTGATGGGTAAAGCAGTTCTATATACAACCGTCCTGAAGTACCCCCTCCTCCCCCACAATGTGACTCTTCCTCCAAGTCATCTTCATAAATTTACTGTCTTTACAGTGTCCGCTTTAGAAACAAAAAACCACCCCACCCCCGTTTTCACAGAATCAGGCTTGAAAAGACTACGACTACATTTGATCCTAGTTCCACTACTTCTTCTTCTGTTAACAAAAAGAAAAAACAAACAAACGAAAACCTCAAGTCGCCATGCCCCTTTGCCCTATGCTACATCATGGGGGAATAACAAGCAAGAACAGAGTAAGAAAACGAACACCAAAAGCAATAGAGTGAGTGATTTTACCTAACATACTGCACTGGACTTCTGTATTGTTTCCCTGAATCATCAATGGAAGAGGCTCATCCTCTTCCTTTTCAAGATAAAAGTATATGACATTAGAGATTTTATATACATATGCATTTGTGTTTGTGTCTGTGTGGGGCTTGTATAGGTATATCTATGTGCACATATAGAGTATTTCTTATTCTTAAACATGTATAGTTAAATTAGAGGTTAGTTGTGTTTGCGTTTTTTTTTTTTACATTCAGTTCTTAACAACGATAAAGAGTAGATAAGTAGATAAAGAGGTATGCAAAAGGAACAATGTGGGGACTGTGTGGTTTCAAGTGTTCCACATATTGGCCTTGATTCTTTCAGCAAACCCACTTTTAAAATCAAAAGACAGGAGGGGTTTTTTGTCATGCTGAACCCCCGTCTCTAACAGGGATTCAGAGAGTATCTTTCTGGGAATCTTTCCACACTGTTAAGAAGTTGCGATGTCTTGAAAAACAACCGTCTTTTTCCATCTTTAACTAAGGAATGCGAGGTGGGCTGCGAAAGGTTTGAGACCAAGAATGTTCACAAATCAAAAGACAGAACACATTGTGAGGATGTGAAACCAAAGCAGTATAAAAAGCTATGGAACCTCCACTGGGCGCTACGGACCGCATGGCAAAAGAAGCAAGAGGAAAAACAAAGACAAAGGACAGGAGATTAAAACAAAATGTCCAGGAGATGAGAGTTGATGGACAGGATCTGACAATATGTGGAGGTTGTCAAGGTTACATGGATTTCTTTTCTGAGGTATTCTGTGTTGTAATTTTTTTTTCATCTTCTTTACATTTTTGCACACCAAGAAACACCAAGATGGAAAACATTATCAAAGACTGAAAGAAAGAACGAACACTCAGCATTGCTTTCCCAAACCACATTTCAGTCAAAATGCTCGTTTTTTTTTTCTTTTTCTGTTTTTACGAGCAGCTTTCCTTAATTGTGACATTTGGAAAGGCAACAGTCCCAAGTCTTACAAGTTAGATCTCCAGAGGACCAACAAGGTGGACCGTTAAGCGAGCTCCGTATGAGCCTCCCCTGCTAAGAGTTATTCATATTTACAATCCTTGCTGTTTATAAAGCACTGAAAAAGTATTTGGCTGAAAATAATGTACAGGATCAGTCAAAAATAATTTTAAAAAAGGCTTTTCAAAAACCCTTTCAAGTGATGTTCTGGCTTTCATGAGTCAACTTCAGCCAGATGAGTGTGAGGTGTTCCACAAAAGCGTTTCTGAAAAGTTTCTGTTTGGCAGTAGGAATCGTCTGCATGACATTTAATCTTATGTACTGTTTGACAGAATATTTATCTCACCTGCCAAACTTCCTGGCTGAGGACTGAACTCTCGATATCCGCTCACTGAGTGCTGGTCTGTCTGACCTGGCTATCGATCGCACTCATCAGCTCGACTATAAATACACTGGCTGCTGGGGTTATCTGCATGTAGTGTAGACTTCACAACTGAAAGGTAACAGAGAAGGTACGCGGTCGTCCAAGACACCAAAGTTCAAATTCAGAAGACATCATAACTCGAAAGACGGCAAAAAGAAGCTACGAGAGGATCACAGCAACGCACTGGCAATTTCAACAAAACACAACCCTGCTCATTAGCTGATTTTTTTTCTTGTTTTTCTGTTTTTAAACACAGAAACTAAAAGTCAAGCCCGAGCCCATTACCCTGAAACATCAAAACAAGAGATCAGAGACATCATACAACATTAAAAACTTCCAAACCTTTAAAATATTGAGTCTCTTTTGTGGCGAGAGTTCATGAAATTTTCACCAGCCTGAAATATTAACCAACTGCCAAACATACTGTATGTACTGTACGTAGTAGTAGTAGTTAGTGTGTGTTTTTTTTTTCTAGAAATGGTTCTCAATATTGCAGAGGATAACGACCTCCTTGTTACTGAAAAAACCTCAAGCCCTGTCTTAAAAAATCTAAATCTGCAAGTTCCTCATCAGAGGAGAATGTGGCAAAGCCTCTGTGAAAAGATAAAGGAGAGAGAAAAAGAAAGGTGAAGGCCCAGGGGGCTCTGGGTTGTGGATACAACCCCAAGAGGTGGCAGAGAGATTTATGAAAAGGCCTGATGAGAAGTGAAGGACCTGGGGCTGCCCAGGAACACCCCATCTCTCCTGGGATAAACGAGGGCCTGTCAGCCCCGTGGCGCTCACGCTCCACTGACCAAGGATGCTGAGAGGATGACACATACAGTAGTTAAGGGGCGGAGGGGAAGGAAGGGGGTTAGGACTTTTCATCAAAGAAAGTGACAATAAAATCCAACAGTGTTTACAGAGATGTGTGGAGGGGATGCGTGGCCCTACTTGGCCACCGATGGCAGAGCACCAGCGTCACGGTGCCTCTCTGGTGAATCTCACTTTTGAGTGACAAGACAATCAAGATGTGACACATTTCTGAGAGGGAAAATAAGAAGAGGAAATTGCAACAGTCGGCAAACAATCAAAGGATACTGTCTTCGAGGACCGCCGGTGGGAAACCTGACAAATCATCCAGCCAACTCTTTGCAGCATTTAACTTTCATCAGAACCTTTCCGCACCAGCTGACCTGAACTCAAACGTCTATAAGGCCTAGGAATGCTATGAAATGCTTGCAATGGTACTTCAAATCAACTTTGTGCAGCTGACTTACTCGTGAAGCAGTCAGCACCTGAAAGGATTCCCGGGGGCAAGTCCTCACGACAGACTGAGGTAGCAGAAATAACAGAGACCATCTCAGAGACAGAGCAAAGAGACGGATACAAGATGCTCTCACGTGGACCCACATGAGAGCGAGATAAAGAAAGAGTTGTAAAAATTAGTTGGAAGCATAACAAAGGGAAAGAGGAAATGAGAAGAGGATAAAAGACATTCCATGGCAAATATTAGTTCACTAATGTTGGACTGAGATTTTGTATAATCACGTCTTCTGTTAACAGCATTTTCTGCACATCAGGACTGGTGTTTTTTGCAACAAGATCGGTTCTGCTGAAGCCAAACCTCCACGTTTGTGTACAGATGCAGGAGATAAACTGGTGTTAGCAGAGTTCAGAGCGACAGAGACCAGCTGGTCCACGTAGGTGGCTCTAAAGGTCCAGACACACCTCCACATGGGAACAATGCTGCAAGATTGTCATGGCAACGCACAAGGGCACCTCATGAAATGTACTCTTGTCACAGAGCATTTGACCACATTTCCTTCACACAGTCCTGTTTTTTATTTTTTAAATTTCAGCCTGTACGTCAGGTCTGATGTTTTCGCCCCTAATAATCGCCTCCTTTCTCTAAGTGGAGTTTCAGATCAGCCACGGCACCTTTTAATCGCGTGTGCCGAGGCAACGGTCGTTTGTGAGGCGAATTTCAGCATCGTTCCATTAAAAGCCCGTAGTTTAACTGTGGCGTGGGGGTGGGGATGGCGACCTTCAGCGGCCCTTATTCTTCTCTACTTCACTTAGAGTTCATCCTCACACTCCCATCCACCTCCTCAGACCGTGTCTATCTGGCGGTCTGTCTGGCTGCCATCTGTAAGGAGGCTTTCTGATGAGGCGGAGGGGTGAGACGCATGCCAGCACTGCGGGCTCGTCGGAGGCGAGAACAGCCAGTGTGAGAAAATGTCTGCATACAGGCCTTTCACAGTGCAACATAATCACTGATGAGGAGGGGTGGGGGTGGGGTGGGGCAATTTAAGCCGACAAATTTGACCTGAATCTCACATGACATTTTGCTTCGACAGAAGAAAGTTGCTCTTGAAGCGACGGCTCCGTGATTTCACCCAAGTGGTTAGATTATACGTGATTAAGAAACCAACCCTTAAGGATCAGATTTGAGATTGTGATCAGAGTCTTCAAAAGGCACTCTTGCTTCCACTGACTGAAGAACAACAAATATACAATCACCATCACATTTAATGTGAGTAAGAAGTTAAGAGTGGTCCATGTGGTGAATTTCTTGTTTAGTTAATTCTAGGGAAAGGGAGTGAAGGTGTCTGTTGTGTTGTTTGCTGCGGATCAGCATCATTCCAGAGGCGTGTCTGGCCTTTAAGGTCTGTACTCAGCTCTGCTTTCAAAGCCATACTGCTACTGAGCGACTGCCTCGTCACAAATTCTTTGACATTTACAGCACTTGGCATCACGCTCCACGACAGAGGAGATGCACATTCTAACAGATCTGTTAGCGTCGCTTTGACAAATGCCAGAGGGGAGAAAACAAATGACTGCATGGCAAAACTCACAGGGAGAACTGTCACTGTCAGTAGATGTACTGATAATTATTTCTTAAGAACTGTCCTCAAAGTAGATCTTGTTGCAAGAAAGAGACAGTCTTCTTGGATGTGTAGTTTAAGGGAGTAAATCCAAATCCTGAACTATCCACTGAAAAACAACCTCAGTCCAAGACTAGGAATGGAGAATACAGCCCATAATATTAACTAGTAATGATGTTCTTTGCATTCCTGCTGCTTCTTTTAGCTTGTTATGGTATTTGTGTCTAGGTGGAGAATCCGCAGTAGCCTTGATGGACCAGCATGCAACACCGCTATAAGACACCACAACTCACTTTAACTGGGAAAAGAAAACTCCACATCCAACTGAAAACAAATGCAGCCTGAGCTTCACAACAGTTCTACCTATGTGCACCTCCACCCACAGTTTACACACAGCTGAGTACAACAAAACCATGTGTGTGCGGCGGGTGGAGAATGGGGGAGTGTCAAAATGAACTCTGTGACTTGTAGGCAATCACCGACAGTGGCAGAAACAGATGAGGCAGTTTGAAGGAAAACATATTAAAAAGGGGAAATTAAATTACAACAAAATAACTGCAGGAATGCACAGAACATCACAGACTGATCACATGTCCAGAACAAATGAAGACAGGGGTTTTTTCCTTTAACAAAGAGATCAGTAGGTTGATTTAAAAAAAATAAAAAATAAAAAAAACAAGGAGTCTTTGATGAAAGCAAGGAACAAAACGATTTTCACAGAGGCAGTGCCTGCAGTGTCCCAGTGTGCCAGATCAAAATCAACCAGCAGGGCTGATGTTCTGCAGGCTGTGGACAAAACACACCCACCTGCTTCTAAAAGAGACGCGGCAGACTCCCAGCTTCATAATTATACATATAACCTGCCCACACAAAGTGTGGCTACCTGATGAGGAGGGAGAGTTGCTGTAGGTGCCTCGTGTCTCTATAAATGTGTGTGTGTGTGTGTGTGTGTGCGCACGCTCTGCTCTTCCACGGCTGTATGTGCTAGAGAGAATACAGCATTGTATTCACAGAAACCTGGCTTTCTGGCTTTTAAAGAATTAGTCTTTTCTGTTTCATATGAAAACAAAGAAAAGGAAAAGAAGATGTCATCAGAATAACAACAGTACGAATGACGACAACAACAAACGACGATTATTCAAAAACTGCTTCCTTCAGTTACATCTAAAAATCTGGAAACAAGCCGTACTAAAAATCCTGATTCTTCTTTGTGTTTCTGCGTATTTCTAATATACAATCAGCTGCTTTGAAGTGGTCGGACCTGAGGTATAAATGACAACCAGATATGCAGCGTGACAGAAAAAGAAACAGAAGAAACCTCTCCGCAGAGAGGAGCATGGCAATCATATACATTATGGTTCTTTCTTTCCTGGTAGCCCGCAGCATCACGCACCATCCTGAAACAAAATGGCACATCATGTGGCGTCTACTAAGTGAGGTTACAGTAGTTGCTGTTCGACAATTTTTTCTTCTTTTGTCGTGTTTTTGACAGTCTTTCACTCAGAAGAAAAAAAAAACTAATCAAATAAAAACCAACCTGAAAAGCAAAAGAGAAATCTATTGGCTTACCTGAAGATGCAAAAACAGTAAAATAAATACATATATTCATAGGTATACTGTATAGCTTTTTCATTTTCATCATATAAAGGTACATTTTCCTGTGTGTGGGGTGTTTTTTTGGAATGAAGTGTAAAAGATTTTGGATAGAATATTTTTCTTTTTAAAAGACAGCAGATAAAAGAAGGTTAACTTGTCCACCTGTCCCCCAATCTCCCCTCTGGGTCTCTGATTTCTTTTAGGTGTGAGAAATTAAAAAAAAAAAATCCCCCTGTCAAGTTTCAACCTGGAGTTTTGTTACACCTAAAAACACACAATAAACTTAAAAAAAGGAAGGAAAAAAAGAAACCTCAGTGAACAAAAACACCTTGTTCTTTCTCAGACCAGGGTGGGACCAACATGACTTGTTGCCTCCAGGGTGAAACCAGACGACTGAATCCCAAAATGTTTTCACTTTTGGAGGAAGAAATGAGAGGTTTGCAGCCCTCTCATGCCAAACCCCAACCAGTGCTAAGCTGTGTGATCCCCATGGGTCTCTCTTTTTGTCAATCTGTTGCTCATTCTATAATTCCATAAGGTTTTTTGTTGGAAAAAAGAAAAGAAAACAAAAAAACAAAATACCTGAAAAGAGGTAGGGTGGCAAATATTGGTCAGTCAGACACTTGAAGCGTCTCCCTCCTCCCTTCACAAGAGGGAGGCGAAACAAAGAAAAGAAAAACAATCAGATAATAAAAGAAAAGAAACAGCGGAGGATACTATATTTCCCAGAGTATCGGCTATCCCTTCGCCAGGCTCCCAGGTTAGGGATACATAAAAGTACGAGGCACGGAAAGGAGTCATTATTCTGAGAATGAGGTATAGCACTTGGTCTCTGCTGACCAAGCTGACATATAGTTTATATATTTGTATATATATGTCTATAAATTACATTTAGTACAGGTAGTTAAGTCTGCGCCATTTTCCGACTGACAAATATTGCTGCCCATCCCATTGGCTCGATCCTGAGACATTTACAGTACTGAAGGCTACTGTCGCACGCCCGCGTCAGAAAACAACTGCGTTTCCAATGCAAGCAGCGTAAAGTGAAAAGAAAAGTAAAAGGATAAAAACAACAGTCTGTTTAAAAATGAACGGACAGTGCCATCTTTTTTTTTTTTTTTTTTGCAGATCACTGTTGGCGGTGTTGTGGTTTTGTAAGTTTAAGATATTCATTTCGGTTCACTACATTCATTATGTGAGTATTTGTTAATATATATGTATATAAATAGATATATACTGCTCTCCTAAGTATATAATAGTATGAGGTTTCTTTTAAAAACTGCAGTGAGACTCAGTTGCAAGAAGGAGGACTTTTTCGGACAGGGGGAGCTGTTAACCACATGACTATAAACAATCAATAGAACCAAGAAAAAAAAACAAATGGAATGAAATAAATAAATCTTAAATGGCATGCACCTCAGTAGATAAGATCAGGCTGAAAATGGGACTTTTGTTTTTTTAGAAATTTAAAATTACAAGTATTTTTTGAAAGCAACAAGAAACTTTAAGCACTTTAAGAGTCAAAAAGGATAGAGAGAGAATTTTTGAAAATGATTTAGAGATTTGTGTAAATTATACACAGAGATCGTTTGGCCCTCGAGGAATCACCCCTCTCAGGGGAATTCAGTCTAAGTGCTGTTGGAGTTTATCCATGCAAACCTGTGCATTAAGTGCCAATTATACTATTTCTACACATACATTTTCTTTTTTTTTATTAGCACAAATCCATGCTTTACATGCATTACATGAAACTTTGATTGCCAAAGTTTGTTTGTTCTGTTTTTGAGAGGGAGGGGGCACACTGTAAGTCTGCTATTCACAGCTGGCTGTGAGCAGCTATCATGCCTTTTTAAAAGAGGCGTGTTCATGAGAAGTGCATTACTATCAACACTGGGGCTTCGACCCTGTTTTTACTATCAGATCAGTGCATTGTCCTTCGCTGGGTCCAACTCAACGCGCACAACAACCTTTTAGACACTTCAAATGCTCAGCATTGTCAAAGTGTTGGACGCATTTCATGCATGACGACCCCCCGGCAATGTTGTTGCTCCAGGGGTCTTTTCTAGAGCTTTTCCCCTTGGCCATGCATACCTGCCAATCAAGCCAAGGGAGCTACAAGGCTTAAGGGGGATAACCAATAACCACAGAGGGGAAAATTAAGATTGTATGCAACAGGTAGTAAGTAAGCGAGTCTAATTCTCAGTGATTTGAGCATCTCTGGCTCAGAATTAATTGAGTTGAAATCCTCTCAGCATAACTTATTCAATTGGCCTGACCCCAAAATCAGCCAGAGAAGTGGTGCATGCCATTTTTAAGAGAATAATCAAAGAAAAAAACAAACAAAAAAAACAGATTAAATAAATAAAATATACAATACATTTCAAAAGGAGTGAATCATCATCATTTCATCTGAACAGAGAGGTACAATTCTCATGTTAAAAATCTCACAGACTGGGTGAGCACCAGGCAGTGTTCGGAGCGAAGAGCAACATTTACCACAGAGCAAAAAAGAAAAAAGAAAAAAAAACCATGACAACCAAAAAGCTTTTTTCCGTCAATCTTTTCCTGATGGAAAACACCAAAAGAGCATTTTTTTCTTTCCACCTGTGTCCTCTGAGGGATATTCTTTCCCCGCCTGGTAAAACGCGATGATAGTTTTTCTATCCCTGGTGCTTCAGCAACGAGGGGAGGGAAATCGACAAGACGACACTACACAAAACTCAACATGTTCAAGCTGCTGACCTTTTTTTTCTTTTTCTTTTTTTTTTTTATTTTTGGAGGTAATTGAGAGGAAAAAAAAAGAGTAGTTTGGGTCCAAGCTGCAGCTTTCTGAAAGTCTTCACACACTAAAGCTTTTTTCTTCCATCTCTCAGCCCTCTTCTTCCTGCTCCATATCCCTCAGAGAAGAGCTACACTACATGCATAACCTCAAACAGATTTCCTTCTCTCTTGTTTTTTTTCTCTTATTTTTGAAAAGTGCTATTTTAGAAGTTTAGCGCCACAAGTTCGATCCCTAAACCATCAGTGTTTTCTGTTCTTTTTCATGATTCGTTAGCAGGTCTATCTGCTATGGCGCTGCCATATTTACTCACACACAGCCCCTCCGCGCAGACAAAGCAGTCAGTGAGAGGCGTGTGTTGTCCTCCTGTCTGTCTTCTATAGGTCCAAGAGGAAATTACCATATTTCAAACCCACATCATCTGTCTCAGTTACCCTGAGTTAAAAATGAGGAGAAAAATAATCACCCAGAATCATGGATTGGCTTTTACATAATCAGTCATAATAACTTAAATATATTAAAATCTGCCTTTCCCTCACCTCTATCAACTACCCCTCCCCACTGCATATTGCCCACCCACCACCCTACATGAACACCCCTATATAAATGCACATTGTTGTAGTAAACTGCCTCTAAAACTGTCTTTGATGGTTGAGGGAGAAGAATTTCTTTTAAAACTCGTCAGCTAAGCTGCTTCTGCTTATTTTGATTAGAAAAGGAAAAAAAACAAACAAAAAACATCAGAAATGTATTGTTGTTAGCGAAAACTAGCTAAAAGTCATTAGCTTAGGCTAGCTAAAGCCTTGGATAGGAGCTAGATAATCAACTGGATAGCAGCAGAGTTTCACATTCTGATCCTAAAAGGCCTTCATCAGGGTAAAGATCTCCATGATGTATGTGATGAGGCAACCTGAAGGCGTCTCCGGCATTCCAGGATCAGCAGTGAGACACTGATGGAGGTCCACGAGGTAGCATTCCGCCTTAAAAACAGCTGATCCATTATCAGATTACCCCCCTCAACTTGTCCATTGGCAAAAAAAAGAGGGTTAAAGAGCCTCCTGGATCTGATTATGGATCAGCGTATGCAGGCGATGTGCACCCCTGGCCCATTGCAAGGTTGCGACTGGGCTTCAGAGACAGACCATAATAAGTGCATGATGCAAGGGCAACAATGCCGAGGTAACCTGGTCTGTAAGCGCCAGACCCAAAGTGTAGTGCAAAAGAAAGCAAAACAAATCAAACGAAAAGATAGAGGAAAAGAAGTCAATTATAGAAGTCAGTAGTGTCCACGAAACTCACAAACATGCATCCCTGAATGACTTTTGTGTGTCTTTTCTCGTTCAAAAAGGACGGGTTAATGTTGCTTTCATCCGCACAGAGATTAGCAGAATATCTTAAGGAGGAAAGAAAAGGTTTGCAGTTAAAGCGTCGTGGCTACCTGGCAATAAGAGAATGGGTTTTGATTCAGAACCCTCGTGAGGAATATCAGTGGTATGATTAAATCTTACAGTTGGCTTCAAATGTAATAGACAGTTCACTTACCAATTTTCAGCTAGTAATCCATGAGAGAGGGGAGCGGTAAAGGGACTAAATTGTGAGTTTTTTTAAGGAGTTAATTTTCAACCTTCCCCTCATTTTCTCTCCAAATTGGTCCAAAGCCCAAACTGCATTTATACGCAGCAGTGGTTCAGTGTGTCAAGTTCAGAACAAGGGGGATTGGGTATTTTGGGCTAGGGATTATCAGCATGCTTAAGGAAATTTCATCAATTGTCATTTAACTAATGTCTTTAGCTGCATTTGTTAAGCCTCTGGATATAAAAGCTAAACAAATGCTTGTACAGCGTCGCTCAAGTGACGCTTGTTAAAAACCATCCGATTAGTTGTTTCTCTCCAGTTTGTTTTAAGAATCCTCCTCATATTATCTCTGCGTTTGTGCTCACCCAGATACTGCAAAGTAAATTGGCACAAATAAAGCCCCATCCGTTTTCAAATTACTTAAGTCATTTGTCTGAGGTTTACATGTGTAAGTCTTTTAGTCGATTGGTTTGAAATTGTCATCAATCTCTTCTTTTACATTGTCCTTGAGCTCTGCAGCTGCCAGCGGCCGGCCGTCGTCTCGTGGGGTTGAGGTGGGCGTGTTCTCCGACTCGTTGGGAAAATCCTGGCCACCTGCCTCCATCTTCATCATCAGCTTGAGCTTCTTCTTTGGGGGGTTCTTCAGGGTTCCCATGCGCTCCTTGACCTTGTACTCTAGGGTGCTGTGCGGGATGCCGTACATGTTCTGAGCCTTGGACACGCTCATCTTCCCGCTCATCACCACTGCTATGGCCTCCTCCAGGATCTCGCTGTTGTACTGGCGATAACGGCCCCTCTTCTTCCTCGGCTGCTTGGAGCTCGGGTCCCCTTCCACGTCGGAGGTGGAGTACGCCGGCCCGGAAATGGAGTGCTCCAAGTCAGAGCTCCAGTAGTCGGCTGCCCCGTCCAGCAGGCTTCCAAGGCTTCCTCCCCGGCGGTTCTGCTTAGGCAGGATGGCTCTCAGCTTCCGGCTCAGGGTGTTCTCCCCGTGGCCACCACCCCCAACCCCCATGGAGCCGTAGCCGTACAGCTCAGAGGCATGGGAGTCCCAGGAGAGATCCATGCCCCGAACTTGGGGGATCTTTAGGTCGACAGGAGGTGAGTGGCCCTGGTCTCTCTTGCCCTCATTGTGGTGGTGTTGGGCCTTGGAGACCTGATTGTGGTGGTGATGGTGGAGGGAACTCTTGATGGAGAAGGCTCCGTGGTGGTTGTGGTGGTGATTCTCCAGGAATGTGGGCAGGTCTTTGAGGTCGCTGAGGGCCCCGCTCAGAGCTCCGCTCAGAGCTCCGCTCAGGGCTCCGCTGGCCTGCTTCAGCTTCATCAGGCTTTCGAGGTGGGCCTTGCTTCCCCAGAAAGAGGAAGAGCCCTTCTGGCCGAGCAAGGAGTGAGACTGCCCGTGATTGAGCAAGCCAGCTGACTCTAGATTAGCCAATGAAAGAGCAGCAGGCTGGTTCAGGAGGCGGTGCTTCTGGCTGAGGAGCTCTTCCTTGATGCGCAGCGAGCGGGCCATCGGGGGCTTGAAGGAGTTGGAGTTGACGTAGTTCTCCCTCAGTCCGTCCTGCAAGCTTCTCTGCAGCAGGCCGTCTTCCTCATCCACCTCTGGCGGGGTATTTTCCACTCTGAGGGAAGGTCTGATGGAGGAAAAGAAGAGGAGGATTTCAGAACACTAGAAGGCTTCAAATTTGACAAAATGGTTGCAAACAAGTTGTTATTCTCCGCCCTTAAAAATCAGTTAGGGTGTCTGTGATTGCACTGCACACTGAGGTAGCATAAGGATGTCAGCCATTATGTTTTAATCTTTGATCTCATTATACACACAAATTTAATTCAAAAAGCATCAAACAAAAACATACAAATACACAGCACTTACTTACATTTTTCCTTCAAGCTCAAATGTCTGATTACTGTTTATTTTTTCAGTGCCACACTAAAGGGTGTTCAAATAATATTGGTATGATTCAGAGATGTTGGGGGCAACATGTAACAGCAGTGTCTGCTAAGCCAATCAATAATGTAACAACAAGGGGAGAGGCTTCGAAAGCAAGGACACAACGTTCATGGAAACTGTATAGATTTAGCCAAACCCTTAGACCACAGACCTATCCATATCCTGAATCTACATAATGACCAAGTTCATATACACTGGGTGATGTTTTGTAGGGAAGCAGTTGTAAATAAAATTCACAAAAGAATCCCTCAAAGTAATAAAATTAATCAACCAATCAAAAAAAATAAAATAAAAAATAATAATAATAATTTGGGAGGCCTGTGTCTTGTTTTTAATTATTGTTAATATTCTCAGTGGAGTCTCTTGAATTGCTCCACGTCAGATGAATCAAGGCTGTACTGAGGTGAGATTCATAAATACAGAATGTCCTCCAGGTAATAAGCGCTGGTCTGCAAGCATCTTGCATTTCAATGTTTCAAATTTCTGGAAACCATCTCTGCTGCTGAAACATACACTTACATGCAAAGTGCCTCCACTTGAACTGCTGCAGCCAGTGTTCCTACTGCTAAGTAACTATAGCAACAGTGGACAGGCTCTTTAAAAAAATGTTCCCTTAGGTTCATAATAACAGGAAATAGCTTGTCAAGTCAGCGGATGGCAAGGGAGAGAAGAAACTTAAGGGAAATACTGTCTCTCTCCTTATATATTCTGGTGAGCTACTGACTGTGCAATGTGGGGAGTCCTCAGCAGGAGCTTTAAGACAGATTATCACAGTGGGCGGTCTCGGACTCGTTGAAAACAATACAGGGTTAACGAGAGGCTTGGAGTCTATACTCTAATAGAGCGTTCTGTTACAGTAAGCAGACAGTCATCGGGGGGGAGGCTGTGCCAGACAGTAATGGTGGATCTGAGGATTCAGTGTGAGCATACATTTGAAAATAAAAAGACCAAAGAAATACACACAACAGAGGGGGATCCCCAATGAGATGGATAGAAGGAGGGTTTCAGCATCTGGGTGTATGATCTGAGTTCCCTTAGGCTCACATGGTTTTTGAAGTATGGCTTTATCCTGGAGGTTTAATTTTTGTATAAACGTGTTCAAGCCAGCAGCAGATTGTACTGTATTCTTCTTATGTAAAATATCCTCTGAAACAGCATTCACTCCATCAGTTTGTAGCTTCTAAATACTTCAGGACCGACCCACTTAAAAACAGTAAAATTATGAATTGAAAATAAAATAATCCACATTTTTAAAGATATTTTCCTGCAAACACGGTTGGAAAAGAATTTGAAATTAAAGGCCAGTAACCTGTAAAGCACACACACACACACACACACACACCTGCTGTGGGCTTTGGGGATTGTTTGGCTGCCAAAGACGAGGTGTTTGTGGGGGTGGAACTACAGGCTCCACCTCCTCCTGTAGTAAATATTACATGACCTGATCATTAGACACTCGCAGTGAGGCTCCGGGGGCCTTAGGTACCTCAGGCGAGAGACTGAGTCCTGTCCTGGGGGTGTTAGGGTGCTGTTTCTAATTTAGCTTTTAGTCCTGTTGTGGAAATACTTCAACATGCCCATGTTTACCTGCTGAGCCCTCGCTTGTGGAGTGTGTTGTCAGGCAATATCTGGTTGTGTTAAAGCAAAAAAAAGAAAGCTGGTGTGTAGAAAAGGCTCACAGTACTCACTGAGGTCGGAGGTAGGAACACTGGCGATCAAACAGCTTGTAAACAACCAGTTAAGTCAAAGTATCTAAACCACTTTTTGGGGAGTAAAAGCCAAATTGATGGATGTGCTCAGACAGCAGGTTGATGTTAAAACCAGGAAATTGGTCTGTAAAATGTGATGGATCTTTACAACAGGCTAAAACTGACAAAAATAAGACTCTAAGTGTTATAAACCTGAAATATACCCAGTTAAATGCCAGGTCCATGACTGAAAAAATCCACAGCAGCTGTTCATTGATAATCCTTTCTGTTCGTTTTAATTCAACTGGTGCGCTCAGCACTTGGTTTGGTAGCTTTGTATCTGAGCAGCATTAGCTTTCAGCAGGAAGAGCGGCTCATGTGGTGGTCCTTTGAGACGTTTGTTAACTGTAATGTCAATGCAACACCTCTCACATCTAAGTTCAGAAAGCAGCTGGAGGTGTATTCACTGCTCGGATCAAACAGACGCTGCCCACATGGTGGGCGCAAGATTTCTGTGCCCACGTCCTCCACCGCTGCAGCCTCTCCGCACTCCACCGTTTGGGGCCGCTCTGCGTATCGAACCTCGCCTAATCCATCTCTGACCTACAGATCAAAAGTATTCCTGGAAATGGCGGCCTCGATTTAGCGGTGATTGTTTATTCCCTCCTGATGCAAGAAACCGAGTATGATGACTACTGATTCAAACATGACTTGGAGGCAGAGAACACGTTCATCAATAAATGATCAGGCTGCAACGCAGAGGGTCGTCAATAAAGGCACTGACACAGAGACAAAAAGAAGAGCAGTCAAAGCCTCCATCTTGTGTTTGACATGCACTGATGTTGAACTCTCACTCTGGAGTCGGAGGGGGGACGAGTCCAGGGTCTGAGTTATAAATACCTGAACACATGTATGTAAAAACTTGGAGACTGATGGTAGCTAAGGTATCGATCAGCTGAGAGAAACCGATATGTAAGAGATGGGAGGCGTTGGCAGGACTCGCTCAAGGACGACGGGAGGAGGGGGAGGTGGAAGTGTGTGCCTCCAAAATGTAGAGAGACAGAGTGAGGGCATGTTCCTGCTGACCTTACGTTCGCTGTTCCCACCAGGTCGACTCTCTACTACCTTCTCGTTGTTAACTGCCTTTCTGTGACGTCTGAAACAAATTATTAGAGTGACAGAAATAGAAATAACGACATAATAACTGCACGATGTGGAGACAAGGGAGAGCAGATTTTGATGAGAGTCAAACCCTGATCAACAGAGCTGCTGATGCCGATGAATAGGAATATCTGCTGGATACAGCTACACCACATGCACTAATATCCACGGCTGGAGAAGCACATTGTATTCTTCAGTCAGGTATGAGCAGAGGTGTGTGAATGTAGAGCATTGTGTGTGTCTGTTGGTTTAACGGGCTCCCCGTGGTGCTGCCACACAGCAGTGGATTGTTCGTCTTCACTTCATGCATCTTTTATGAAACTGTTTGAGGATCTCGGTGCTTTGTCGTGCTTTCCCCTTTTCGTCACATTTGATTTCAAGTTTTACAAACTGTCTGCAGGTTGTGCTGTCATTTGCTGCGATGCATTCAGGTGCTGTGAGATTGTCAGAGACTTGAAACACCTTGTTTGTAAAAGCAATATCTCAGTGACACCTTGAGGGAATTTCTTGAAATTTGGCACAAATGTTCACTTGAACTCAAAGATGAATTGATTAGATTTTGGTGGTCAAATGTCAAAGGTTAAGGTTGCTGTGACCTAACAAAACACAGATTTTGTTAATGCCTCTTTTTAAAAAATATTTTTGGGACACAGCATTGTGCAACCAAAATTTTTTATGTCGGGATCCCCCACCAGCACTTGAAAGCACCACAGATGCAGCTTTTTCTTTATTTTCTTCTGAAACCAAAGGTGGTCGAGCTTGAACAGGAACACAAACATCCAGAGCACATTCACACAACCACATGAACTGCTACAGATGATAAACTGTTATGGTTATGGTGGTGATCTCATCAGTGTTTGTCAGCTAAAAAAGGAGAAGCCTGACTGCGGTTTGGCATCTGAAGTGTAACATCATCACCTCAGGCCGAGTCTCCACACAACGTTTCGTGTTAAACTAATGAGCTCGCTCTCTGGGAGGTGCAGTGCAGCAACGCAACTGCAGCAACCGCTTTAACCTCTCCAGTGTTGTTTTAGGCGCATGACTGCACCGCTCTGCTAACAGCGGGCCGGTTCGACTAATCCTGTTGTCTTACCCTTTGACCCCAGGCGCAGGGGAGAAGCCCAGGAAGGTTTTGAGGCCGTCCGCGCTGTGGTTCTTCTTGGTGGAGAGGTCCAGGACGCCATCTGAAGATAAACACACACAGGGGAAAAAAAAAGGTTAAACAAATCTTATCCAGAGCATTATTTGGCTTTGAAGAGTCACATGTGGAGTTACCTCTGACTGTGAACTTGTGTTGTAAACTGAAGCTTCATCATGTTGTTTGCTTATTAGGCAGAATGTGATACACTGCTTTCAGAGGAAGGCAAAGGTTTTGTCTAATTTATTGATCTGGCTTTACTGTTTTATCAGTTGTTACCGAGCTTCAGCAGCTAATTTCTCCTGCTGTCCACTGCAAAACAACTGTTTTTAATCACATGCTGAACAGGGAAGAAAAGCTGTTAATTGTAGAACTAATTAACAGTCTGCCAGTATTAAATGAGTGAAAATCTGAAGTTACACCAAACAGTCGAAACTCTGTTTGTTGGCTTTAACAAATCAATCTGAGGTTTGTTGCTCTAAATTTGTTTTAAAACATTAATTCCACATGTACATGACTTTATAAACGACTCGTTTTTTCTTCACCTGTTTATCAGTGGCGAGGTTAAAGATCGCAGATCACAGAGTTTGTCTTCCAGTATTTTGATGCAGTAATGAATACAGTCAATCTTCAGCTGCACAGACAAAGCACTTAACTAACTATAGCAAGTTTTTTAAAAACATTTAATAGAACACAGTGGACTGATATTTCTTGCCTCGTCCCTGATAATAATTCTGCATCTTATTTATTCCACTCGATCTGTTTACTTTCAGCAAATTCATCTAACAACACTTTTTTCTTTCCCTCCTCTTCACTCCAGTTTGACTGCTTTAACGTCTGACAGTGCGACAGGATTGCAATCAGGATTTGATTAACCTGAAGCAGGGACAGCGTTACCATGGCAACCATATCATATTTCCGCCCCGTGCGTGTGAGAACTCGCTCGGCTTTAAATTCAGTTCAGCACATCGACAACGACTCTATATGTTAATCTTGTGCGATAATCAAAGTGCAGAGAGAGTAGCTGTTTTTTTTTTTTAAATGAAATTTTTAAAACAACATTCCTCATCAAAAGATCAAGGAGAAAAAAGGGAATCGAGGAGAAGTGTATTTCAGATAACTGTGTGTGTTATACATGAAGCGGTTCACACTCTAAATCACTCAGACTTCATTAACATTTGTAAAAATTAACCTCCACAGTGAGAGATCACTCCATCATCTAACACAGCTTCTCTGCAGCTGCTTATGTCTGCATGGAAAAATGACTCCTGTTTCTGTGTGGCCGGATGATCAATAAATAAATAGATATTCTCTCAGTGCTTCAGAACAGGGGAAATGAAGTCTTGGAAATATGGCGACATGCTGAGTGTGAAATCTCAGTTTATTTGTGAATATGTTTGTCAGGGAAATCAGGTCACACACACACACACACTTACAGAGAGGATATATCATCATGTGTGAAGACATTAAATTGTGTGAAAGTGAGTTTAAATTGATCTGCTCTTTCGTTTTTTTTAACTTCCTGTTTTTTAGGAGCAGGATGTGTTTTCTTTTATTTAACAAGTCTTACAGGTAAAATCACCTTTTAAAAACTGGAAAACCTGAAGTGAAAAACCCACATGGTACCACGTACAGATAAATTCACCAGCAGACTGTTTCTCTTTCGGTGTTTTGCTGGTGTAATCCCTGAAGTGCAGCTGACCTTCTGACCCCTCTAACCCACACACGCCCATATGGGCACACAGGACTCGTTACTGCCTCGTTAATCTTCAGAGGCTTTTTGTTGTTTAATCGGACCAAAAAGAAAACATTAGGTGATATTAAAATGGAAAAAAAAAAACACAGTCACTGTGCAGAGGACACAGAAAGATGATGAATCTGGTCATACAACATACACACGTTAAGAGTTATAACTAGGAATCACGAGCTGTGTGTGTGTGTGTGTGTGTGTGTGTGTGTGGTGTGTGTTTTGGATTCAAAATGAATTTTAAATCAAAATGCACTCGAGTCCACTGATAACAACCAGGATTAATTATACATAATGAGTTACACTAATGAGGTCCTTCTTTGAGCTAATTAACATGTTAATTAGCATCTACATCAACTTTAGCCTGTTTGTTTTAGCATAACACGCTGGTGCTAGTAATGAGACCTCACTATGTTACAGTGTTAAAGAGTTTTCCTCATCAACAGGCACATTTCTGCTCCCAGTTTTAATCAGATCGTGAGGAGAAACTCATGCTTACACAGTATGATGGTTCAGTTGGTTCAAAATCAAGCATCTAGGAAAAGATGCTACTTGCTGGGGTCGTGAGATATTTGGTATCTTATGCACATATCTATTCTGTCGTCGTTTTCTTTCCTCGTTCGAGCTGGCAGTCAGACTGTAAACTGGGCAAACTCATTCAGTGGACATGTTGTGCTGGAGTAGCATTGTTAGCTTATATGTTATGTTTATATGTATTCCAGTGAAGCCATGTTTGTGTCCAGGATTCACTCTCCTCGTAGCTGTTTTTGTCTCCACCTCCTCCTGAGAAAGTTTGGTTCCATAAAACCAAACCTATGAGCTAAAAGAGGCTAAATAACTCAGCAGAGCCGCACCCTGTCACATGTGATGTAGTCACTTGGTTTATTGATACGCAGCATTAAAAAGGGAATATTTCCTGAAATTACATCTACTGTGCAATTTAAACGAGTGCGTGTATGTGATCCAGCTTTGAGGATAATCTCAGAATTCATCTAAAAGGTGTTTTGTGTTTGTGTGTGTGTGAATGAAAGAGAGAGAGAGAGAGAGAGATAACGTGTGAGCATGCGGTGGATGTAAATGCCTAAATCTTTTTTGTAAAAATTAAGGAGGCTTACTGTAAGCAGATTCCAAAAAGCTGGTATTAAAAGTGTGTGACCGGTCACATTGCGTTTGAGGGCTGAAACAGCGAGCCGTCGCTTCAGCCCCGCAGCCAGCTCGGTGATGGATACGCCGACCCCCTGCTGGTTTAGTTTGATTAAACGGAGATTGAATCCTGAGCTACATTTCAGAGCTCAGTGCAGTGCTGCAAGGGTTCAATCCCAAACATGATGGCTTTTCAGTGATCTGTGCATGAGCCAAATGTGTGTGTGCTGGAGTCTCCATGTGAAGAAAATGAATCTGTTCTGCTCTCACGTGTGTGTTAACAATAAGAGGACTGTCCTACCTGGAGACAAAAAGACGATGCCTGGAGCTTATTGATTTATCTTCTGGTTAATATGTTGTTTCAGTGTCAAGGTTAAAATCTAGGTTATGTTTTAAATAAAGGCTGGGTTAGACTTGGGCTGGTCATGTTTTAGATCAAGGTAAGGCTCCAGGGAATTAGCCTGTGTGTGGTTGTTCTTACCCTGCTGGCTGGGCTCCGTGTCGACCTGGTTCTTTTTCACGGTGAGGTCCAGCGGGCCGTCCTGGTCGGTCATGAGAAGCTTGCTGAGGACGGGATTCTGTGCAGAGGCAGCAGCCGTGCCTCCTCCTCCTCCGCCGTTAGTGGCTCCCGTTCCGTTGCTGCTCTGGGTGCAGGTGGGTGCTGAGGCGGCAGCAGCGGCGGTGGCGTTGTTAGCGGAGGAGGGGCTGAGGCCCAGCCCCGGGGTCGGGGATGGGGAGGAGGAGGCAGACGATGGAGGGGAGCTCGGCGCGGGCAGGGGCCCGGGTGGGGAGCAGGGGGCCGGGGCCAGAGACGCCGCTCTCGGCAGGCTTTGGTCCTTCATGGTGCCGTTGGGCAGGGGCAGGTCGTCCTGAGTAGTTTTTGAGGTATATTCGGCAGCGAACTGGCGGATCATTCGCTGCATGATCTCACGAGCCACTAGAGGAATGTGAGGGTCTGAGAAACTTGGGAGGTCTGGAGAGAGACAACACAGAAGAGCAAACGTGTCAGCATCTCATCCTCCAGGAATTTGCTCAACAGCTTATTTATCCCATTTCATCCTGAAAATGTAATCCTGAAGCAGCACTTAATCCTGCCTATTGCCCATGATCACAACACCAGTGTGTACAGCAGATTATTGCTTGCCATTCTTCAGCTGGAGCTAAACAACAAACTGATTAATTGACATAACAATTTTGTTAATGAAATCATTTGTTGAGATCATTTATCAAGCAAAAGTCTCTGAATTCTCTGGTCTCATCTTCTTCAGCTTGAGGATTTCTTTCTCTCTTATATCGTTGTAATCTGAATATTTTGTCGTTAGTTGGACAAAACAAGTAAATTCAAGATGTTGCCCAAGACTTCTACTTATTACTTATCTGTCACTACATTACATCCTGCACTTAAGCTACTAACGAGTGAACGATGCAACAAAAATATCACCTACAAGACAGAGGTGACTTGTACTGAATTACACATGCCCTTTAGAATCATAGCAAACCACATAATATCCATTATATCACACCAGATTTAATCAGATCTTCACTTTGCATTTTTGGTCTCACATCCTGGATTTAGGACACAAGAGCACAAACTGCACCCGGACTAAAAGTTTCCGTTGTCCCCTGCTGCGACACAACAAACCCATATCAAACACGCGTCATGGATCTCATTGGTTCATACATGTTGAGCAAAACAGCGACAGTGACGACACTCATTTGTTATTAATGCAGTAATCTGGCATTGTCCCAGATAAGTCAACAGTACTTATCTCTTTATAAACAGCAGCTCTATTATTTGGATACTTTAATGTTTGCCACTGAGTCTGAACCTAAATCCTCCAAACAATACATTAGCCCAAAAATCTAATCCTGAAGATATGATGAAATAATCCAAAACTCACATACATTCTGCACTGTATATATAATATAATCCTGCACTGCCGAGCGAGGTTGAAGCGCTATAATATCATACAGTTTATAAATGCTGTGTTTCCCAGCATGCTTCCCGTTTTTAACTCTGCACTGTACCACAGTGAGCGCTCCAGCTAAACGAGCAGTGAGGGCTGCAAAGAAAATGTGTGAAAAAAAAACCGTAAAGCCACTGGTGGTACTATTAATTACTGCTATTAATTTGAGGTTTTGATTCGTTCTGGGCCAACAACAGCCTGACACCTTCCAGGAGTGTGGGCTGGAGACTAAAGGTGACATTTTGACGAAGAGCTCAGGCTGATAGAGTCAGTTTTAAATCGTTTTTATTTATCAGTAAACTGGCACTTTATTTGTCTTGTGTTATTCTCTTCTTGTGTTATTCAGACTTACAGCAAACTTTAAAACAATAGCCATTGTTAACACTTGTGGTATGTGTTTCACAAATGCTCTGATTTTGCATTTCTGTTCTGTAAAAATAATCCGTTATATAAAAGAAGGTATTCTACAAAATGATTACAACTGCCCTGACAATACACAGAGGAAATTACAGTCATGATTTAACAAAACTGGAGTCAAACATAAGAAGAAAAGAAAGACGTAAAAACTAATTATGTCAAAGCCTCTCTGTTTAAGGACAAAAATAATAAGCTCCTCTAAAAAAACAAACAAAAAACATGAAATTACAAACTCCATTAATCAATATTCAATACAAACATGACACTTGTTTATAGAATATTTAGGCATCGGTCACCAGCGTCACCACAGACCTACATGTGTGCGCTGTTGCCTTTGTTGTTTGTGTCAGTTTGTGTGTAATCCTCAGTTAATGTTATCTGACTTCTGTGCTTGTTGCACCACACAACATGAAATACACACTGTAATCCCTGCTACTGAAATGATCTTGTTAGCATAGCAATAAAAGAACCTAAACTGTGCACCGGAGTATCTGTTGTGCTCAATTAACACATTCCCTAAGATATTCTACTGTGTAGATACAGTGTGTGGCCTTTTGCCCAGTCTACCACAGTCGAAAACCCAGAAGTGTGTTAGTTTACTGGAAATGTGCCTTAATTACACAGCTCCATTTTGACTGCATGTTGCCACCTTGGGAAATCTCCTGAGGAAACTCCAGCATGCAGCGACTGTATGTGCTGTGTTTGCTAGGAAGTGGCTGTTGTGTAACACTACAGGCTCGTGCAAAGGTACACAAGAGGTCTGGCTTTAAAAAAAACAACAGCATTTCAGGAATTCTACCATCCACCCTGAGAGAGGAAGCGTCCTGAGCAGACAGTCGACAGGATAATGTGTCTTGAGTCTGTGATGGTTGTGCGCGGCTGCATTCATAACGTAATAGATTGCACATTTAAATGCCATATTGCTGGGGACACTTCACAACAGATTTCTGACTGTTGATTGTCGAGTGTGTGCTCACAACCCAGTTAACGCCATTGGACATAGGAGGGTTTCAAATAGCGAGGATCAAATTTAAATATTGACGTTTCTCAAAATAACTGAAACCTGATACATCACTTTTAATGCCACATTAAAAAGAAGACACTAACAATTAGGAATGCGCTGTCGACAGCCTTTCAAAGGTTATCTAATGTTTGCCCCACGCAAAGCAAAATTAAACTGACAGATTTTGTCGTTTGTTATTGTGTATTGTGTATTGTTAGCTGTACCTGGAATTAGAAATCTTTAAGTTCTAGGGCTGCAACTATTATTTTCATAATCAGTTAATCTGGTGAGTAATTCCTCCATTAATCAATCAGTTGTTTAGTCAATAAAATATAAGAAAACACAGTAAAATACTGAATTGAGCCAGAGATTACTTGGCATTTTTGCTGGATTAATGACCAATCGACCGATCACTTAATCTACTAATCATTTCAGCTCTAGCAAGGTGTAAATGTTGCTAACTTTCCTGTCTTCAAATCGGATTAAGCTGTTCACCTGCACCACGTGTGTTGTAGTACTGAATTAACAAACATGGCTGCCTTGCTGCCGGCCAGTGACGTCGCATGACAACACATTATTCCTGAGCCTTGTTCCTGCCTCGTGGTGAATGTGCACTTGTTTTACAGTGTTTGTGTGGCTGACAGTGTGCTGACAGGTCTGTTACTGTATGAATGGCAGTGTGAGTGTGTGTGTGTACACTGTATATGTGTGTGTGTCCAATCATGCCTGTGTTACTGTTTTTCTGTCTATATATAGCAGCTGTGTGAGTGAAGCCAGATTGATTAGAGCTGGGCATTGATTGGGCAGACATCTGTTTCCTCGCTCCCTTCTGGAAAAAAACACAACACAAGCCACCGTCTCCGTCCAGGCTCAGCTCTCCTCTGTCACCAAATAACTGCCTGCCTAGTTCTTATTTTGGACAAGTTAGTCTACTGGAAAATATGCACACACTGATATTCTCAGATATGCTTTAATTCTACTAGATTTTTAAGGCTGTGTTCATCAGTGAAGGAATCTGAGAGAGTTTTGAGACAGTCAAAGAAATCTTATAACTAGTAGTCAAAGTTTTACAAGACTACACCCAAAAAGCTTGAAAGCTTGTCCATGTCTCTGTTAACATTAAACCTTCACGTCATGTAAACCTAACACTTTGTTCACGGTGGCTTCCTGTTCACGTAAAGATGCTGGGACAGGATAACATATTACACAGCCGGTGTGATGATCCATGTTTCTAAGTGTGGACTCAGGAATGATACAGCACAATGCCTAATGTGACTAAAAGCAATGCAAATGTATATAAGTGAGTGTGAGTCAAAGTGCACATGTAGGAAAGAGAGCTCTTTACAGGAAATTACACAGCAGACTGCAGCTTAACATTTTGTCAGATAATGGAGAACAGAAGCCATATTTGATAAGACTTGTATTTAAGGTTCACACAGCCCTGTAAGGATAGCTCATATTTTCGGCATCACGTGGAAAAAGATTTGATATTCAATGGCAAAAAAAGCTTTTAAAATCTGATCGTGAGGCATTCAACCTGAGCGTGATATGTATTGTAATGTGCCTCACTGTAATTTGTCAGCTTTGACAATTGTTTGCACCATAAAACAGTTGGATAGAAAAACAGGCTTGGTTTGGTAAATGCTGGGTATTTGCTGTAGGTTCAGTCACATACTCTACATAGGGCTCTGTTACCTATTTTTCAGAGGATAACTGAAAGCATTTCTCTTTTTATTGGCACCTACACATTTTGGACAGTTTTCATTCCCCTTCCACTTCATCTGCCTCCACCTCAAGGTCATTAAACTGATTCTTCAAAGAGGCACAGAAACCTTCAGTTAAATGCAACTTAACATGGAGCACAAAAACATTTAGGCAGCAAACCTCATGTGAGTAATTATACAGAAGTCCCACAGTGAACCAAACATCTCCCCTGGTCTGGTCCAGTGTGCTGTAAGACCTCATCAAATTCTGAAAAGACTCAGCCTCGCTCTGATTAGCACTTTGGTGACCAGTCATTGTTAGTTTTAGCTGTGTTCATGTATTTTGGTCATCTCTGGTGTTGTGTAATTTTCCTTTGGGGTTTTGTATATGGTCAACACATGTGGCCAAAGGCACAGGTGATATCTCTTATCCTATTTTTAAAGTCTCCAGCCCTCCCAAATTCAGTACTAGTACCTCATTATACTGCAACCATGTAAAATAACCTTCTGCAGAGTTTCCCATATGGCCTCTCATAGTAATCATGGCACTTTTAGTACAGGTCGGAAAAGTGGGTCGGCCTCTTTGGCCCAGATCTCAACCAGTTTTAGGTCTACCTAGAGGGCAGAAATGTCTTTGTTCCAAATGTAAAACTTTGGAAAAGTTATGTTATCCTCAGGGATTTTTATCCATTTTCAAACTGCAAAAATTCTCATCGTATGCAGATGATACACAACTCTACATCAGTCTCTAACTGAAACTTGTGTCCTCCCTGATTCAGCGAACTGAATTTCTCAGTAGTTTTGCAACCTGAAATACAATGTAGTTCACATTTTTGTAATCACTAAGCTGCTGCCCAACAAAAATCTTCAGTAGAGCATCTTTGGGGGTTAAAAGGTTTATATGGAGTGTTGCAACGAAAAACAATAAAAAGGATTTACACTGTGACCAACTCCATAATTTTCCATTACTTTCCCAAACCCTAAAAGGTCTGGTTTCAACCCAAGTTGGGATGGAAAATAATTAGATGTCTGAAATATATAATATACTCTGGTATTATATTTCCTTATAGGGTTAATTTTGTGAAATTCCCTTATATTCACTGATTTCCCTCAGGATTTCACCAAATTTTCTGACTTAACCTGTCTGAAATACACCTCTGGAAACATCAAGATATTCTAGATATTCATGACCAGAGGGAATGTGGTAATGAGTAATGAAATGACTGATGAGGAGTGTGTGTGTGTGTGGATGTAAGTGTGTGTGTCTTGCCTTTTCTGTGGAACACAGCATTGAGGAAGTCTTGGGCCTGTCTCTCCAGCCGGCTGATCCGAGACTGCTCCTGTTTGAAGTCTTCGCACTCCGACAGCACCTGGCTGCCTCCACCGTTCTCTACTCTGTGGTCCTGCACAGCAGAAGTACACAGAGACAAACGAGTGAGCTAAAGTCTGGTCTGTCTCAAAATAACACCCTTACACACCATCAAATAACAAGTTAGCTCCACCACGTCCAGCTGCAGACGTCTGTCACGGTTCTCCTGCTCATTTCTCTGTAGCTGCAGGTACAATCAGACCTCTCCATTCTTTGGCCTGAAAATGGCAGATTATGGTTAGTAGGACTAGTCTTCACAGGCTAGAATCTGCTTAAAAATATTTTATTTTTTTAATATCCACATTTATTGTGAGGCTGCAACTCACAGTTGTTCTTATTATTATTGATTATCCCTTGTAATTATGTTATTTGATTACTACATAATTGTTTGCGAGTTTTATTTTTCTTATGAGCTGATAATTTAATTGTGTATGTTGTGATGATTGACAATAATATTAGCTATTTAAAGCAGAGGAGACAACTGCCAGTGGCTGATGTTTCTGCTATTTTCCTTTGTATCTATTCATCATTAATGTATTGAATAAATCTGCTGATATAATCCACTAGAAACTTTGGAAGTCTGTGTTTCTGAAGAATGAACTCGCTGAGCGCTTTATTAGGAACAGCTGTACATCTGCTTAGTTGTGTAATATCAGCCAATCATTTAGCAGCAGTGCAATGAATACAAATCATGCAGATACAGGTCAGAGCTTCGGTTAATGTTCATATCAAAGGTTACAGCGACTTTGACCGTGGCGTGATTTTTGGTGCCAGACGAACACCGGTTTCTGCTGAGGCAGCAGATGGTACAGACAGAACTGCTGAGTGTCCAGGCTGCTGCTGCTGCTGGTGTAATAGCACGGGGAATATGCTTTATGGGGGCACATCGTCGCGTACATGTGGTGGAACAGGAGATCCATCCACAAAGCCACGAAGACCTGAGACTGTTTTGAGAGCAGTGGGTGGCCCTAAGTGCTTGGTGAGTTTCATCCAGCCACTGCCCATCTGACATCTGAGGGATTTCCCAACACTACCTGTCTCTTAGCGTCATCTGGTCACTATTCACAAACTCAAAGCTCAAATCGTGAGCTGGCCAATAACCAATAAAATCACAGGGAGAAGTGGCTCACTACTCTACTGAGGTGCCATTGTTGGAGGCGGGCCTTTTCAAGCTGACAGCCAATCAAACAGCTTCCTCAGGATATCCAGGGTCTTGAGTCTGGAGGTCTGCCATTATTATGAAAGAAACCTCCGCTAACTCGGAATGTGAATTCAGCCTCTAAGTTGCAGAAGAGATTAAAACCGCTGTTGGTGTTGTGGTAATGAGTGTGTTACCTTTGTGTTTACAACACTTAACAGGGAATGTGTGTGTATGTGTCAATGGTACGAGACAAAGCAACAAACAGAGATGAGTGTGTTTTTAAGGCCATCCCTCCCTCTCTTTATTTTAACCCCCTCAGCTCTCTTTCTTTCTGCTGGCAGTTTGCATGGCTTCAGATCAATGAATCAATGGTTCCCGCCTACTGAGGCTCCTCTGGCATTTCACAAACAAGCAGAGGGTAATAATGGTGAGACATAGAAAGCCTTCAAGTCCTAACAGATAACAGATGAATAAAAGATGAAAATTGTATTGAGTAAAAAGAGGAATACAATTAAACACAAATGCAAACTGCATCTTATTTGTGTTATGATTTGCACACTATGAGTGGCTAACATAATTATTGACCAATCAGGGAATACTGCTGAAAAGATTTCCAGTAATCCCCGCTGGGCTTTGTTTAATTGATTTTTTTCTGGTGATTGATTAAGATTTTTTGTTTGTTTATTTGTTCCATTTAAGTCGTATCTGTAATTTACTGTATTACACACAGGAACTGTGTTCTGTACTTTTTATTATCAGTGATGTGAGTGAGAGCTTTGGCAACACGAGTGTGATTTTATTAGCCTGAGCAGAGGGACACAGAAAAAGGGAGACAGAGAGCGACAGATGGGGGGTTGATGGAGTAGGGGCGGCGGTGAAGCCGGGATGTTTTTAGGAGACAGATGGCCGACCTCGGAGGTCAGACAGGGGTCAAGTCGAAAATCAAGAGACCGTCAACGGCCGAGGGAAGGACGCCTCCTCCTGACTTCCTTCCCTTCTTCGTTTGCACCCTCATTCCCTCCCTCGCTCCAAAAATAAAGGATGGAAAACATCCCCAAAACCACTTTTACCCTCCCACAGATGAACCAGCAAATAGAGACAAAAAAACTACAAAGAATTCAAGAGGACAACTTAGATAAAAAGTCAATTTGTGATGCTGGTGAAGAGAAAAGCTCCAGAAGAAGCGAGTGAGTGGAAGTTGAGATTGTTTTGTTAACAAAGTACGAGAAGATTAAATTGTTGCACAGGTTTAAAGCAAATTTCAGCAAAATTAAATGTAAGTCAGTGTGTGTTTCCATCAACTACCTTTACCTAAACTTACTGAAGCACATGTGATAAGATCAATATGTTGATTAACTCTGATCCTACTGTCATTACTCCTTCCCACCTCTTTGTGTTTTCTTGTTTTTTATTGAGTGAATTTGTCTCCTGAGTCACACGTTCCCTGTGGTGTGAGTAACAGGCATTTGGTGATAGAGAGGGGGTTGATGTGTGACAAGGGCCCCTGTCTAGAATCAAATAGAGGCCACTGAGCATGTGGACACTCTTGCTCTTTTTGTTCTTTATTTTTCAGTGTAGTGGAGGTCTTTAACGGCGAGCGGCTATGTCACATGAGTACTTGGCCTGCAGCAGAATAAGCAGACGCAGGTACCATGGTACCAGGAGTCCATGCATGTGCATATGTATATGTGCATTAAGAAGGGGTTGGTCCAATAAACTCGTTATTATTCTGCTGTGATCACTTTTTAGCCGATGAGAAACTCTGAGAGGAGGCACGGGCCTCTCTGCTGCTGTGGGAGTCTCACTAATTTACACCCATGTCACCGTCCTCCTCCTCCTCCACCTCCTCCTGTTTCCCCACACACACACTCCTACACACCCAAATCATTATGTAGCATTCCTTTCATAAGCTAAATTGGGGTCAAGACCATGATGGTTGAAAAACACAAATAACAAGTATGTAGCAGGAGGAGGAGGAGGAGGAGGAGGAAAGACAAAGATGTGGAGCTTTCAACAGAACGCTCAAAATGGCGGCAGACAAAAACACAAAATGTATGGACAAAGGGAAGGGTTTCATTCACAGGATTAATTCAAGTGCTGTAACAGGCAGAAAGCAGCATTTGTTTCTATTCTTCAGAATATAATAGAAACACTGATTTATATTTTCTTTTGCTTGCTTTTTGTCTCTCCCTCCTTTTAATCGATCACATGTTCAATAGCAGTGAAAGCATGTGGTTTGGGGTCTTTATTATTTTGCACATATCATTCTTCCCTATTTTATTCAAGGATGTTATGTTTCATAATAGATATTGATCAATAATTTAGCGTAAACCTTGGATAAAAGCACAGTTTATATCTTAAACTATATTTAACCTACATTCATTAAACCAGAGGACTAGTTTGATATTTTGGGAACTAGCATGGGATAGCTTAGCCTAGCGTTAAGACTAGAAACTACTAGCCTGGGTATGTCCAGAGGTTAAAAGCATCTTTAAATTTGACTCATTAACATTATTTCTCATTTACTTAATCTGCAAACAAATGTACAAGGACAAGTTCTGGTTTTACAGGGAGTTCCATTAAAGCCTTGTAGTTTTACTCAAGAGTCACTGGATCTTGTCTGAGAGGGAGACAAAATGTTTCTCTGTCTCTTACCTTGACTTTCTCACGTCTTAAGCAGCAGAAGAGACAGTTTTCGTCAAAGGACCAGTCAGACACTTCCTCTGGCTCGCAGTCTGGATCACAGAGGAAGACAGAGAGCAGACGGTTAAATCCTGACAAACTCCAGCTCCCATAATCCTCTGTATCTCCCAACTTGATGCACATACTAGCAGCGAATGAACTTTTTTGATCTAAACATACATCAGCAAACTGGTGAGTTCATATCTACAGTCTTCTTATCGAGAAAAGTACAAAGAAACTACAATTTGTTTTCTTGTTTTGTCTTTTTAATTTGGATTCAGATTTTGTATTTTGTTTGCGCTGTGTGTTTATCGGCTTATTTAAATAACCAAACACAGGTTGAATCTGAAAACCTGCTGTAGATAATGTGTAGATGAATCAACATCCAGTCAAGCCTACAGAGACTGACAGCAGAGCATTCAAATGATTCACTTTTAATTACAGCAGATGATTAGATTACTAACTTCATACGTCAGGTATGCTGCATAAAAATTAACCACACATGTGAATGACAGATAAATTCAATTCACTATGGACTACATCAATATACAGTGTTGAATCAGTCCTGAGGATGGTGGAATATCCTCATGATCCTTCACTTGACATTAAACTGTGAAAATCAGCCCAGTTTAAGCCACAACATTTTCATTTTACCAGACCAGTTCACACTGGATCAGTGCTACCTGGAGACCTGCAGTGATTTAGAAATTACATAAATGAAACCCTCAGATCTGTGACAAGGTAAACACAGTCTGTGTTCGACTTATAACAAGAAGTTTGTATTGAAACATTTAAAAACTAATGTGCACGTTGTCCGTCTCTTTAAATGCCTAGATTTTACTCTTTTGACTGATTTATTTTTAGTTCTTTTCCTTGTTGCAAAAAGAGATGTTACTAATATTTCTCTCTTTAATATGTGACCCAGAGTCCTTGTAAAAACTAACCAACTAATTAGGACAGATGTCATTAAAGCTGTCAAATAAAGTGATATGGAAGATGTTTTAATTTGTGATGAGAATTGTGACCTTCAGTAGTTAGAGAAGAATCACACAGTAACACAAACAGACTAACAGATGGAGGCAGAGGTATTCCAGCAGCTCCTGTGTTCTGCTCTTTTAAATTCCTGTTTTTGTCAGTGGAGTCTGGTACTGATATATAGAGATGTTTCTGGATCTTCCTCTTTAATAAAAAGCTCTGTCTCTGTAGGAATCCTGTCATCATGTCGTCAGACACTTTGCAGCAGCTGTTCATGGCTGCCCAGGTCAAAAGATCCCAGAACTAAAACTCCAGTATACACCTGACATACACGTACACACCGATGTCTTTTGCAATTATAACAAATCACAGGGGGAACCATACAAGGTCAGGTTATACAGTGTGTTAGTTTTCTATGTGAAAGCCTACTTCTTCCTTATAATAAACCAGATCACATCTACATCTCTTCCAATCACAGTCCACTTTCCTTTCACACTCCTGTGAGACATGCAACAGATAAATGGACAGTATATTACTCTCTCTTTCTCCCATTCCGTCTCTTCCTCTCACTGTAATGAAAAGGTTAAAGGTGAGCTGTGCTTGAACCCTGCGGTTGTGCCACTTGCAATATCCCTGGGAAGGCAGCAATTAGCTCCAGTCCCACTGCTAACGTGACCCCCCACCCTCTCGGTAGTCAAGTTTCTGTGTGTGTGTGTGTGTCTGTGTTTGCGAGCTTGAGGAAGACGTTGATACTGTTTACATGAATCTTTAAGTGGTTGTGTTCCTGCTCAACAGTCGGTGTGTTTGCATGCACTTCATTAATCAGGGTTACAGCGTCTGCAGCCACCTGGTTTCTTAAGCATCTTGTAATTGAGAGATTATTTGAGATTCACAGAAACCTGATTAATGTGCTGTGTGTAGATTTCTGCCAAACAAACTTGATTTCTCAGATGTGTATGAGGGTTTTCCACAGTTTTTTTTATGTGTGAACTCCCTGTGACAGCAGGGTGGGAAGATAAAAAGTGAACTGATTAATGTGTGTGTGTTTGTAAGAGTCTGAATCAAACATTTCTGGCTCCATTTTGTTGTTTGATGTGTTTTTTTTTACTGTGGATCGACAGAATATCGGACTAGAATGAAGATTCAAGATGTCCGTATCAGAGATGACGAGGTGTGATGTTCAATCTATCTGCAATCACAAATAAATCTATACAAACGCAGCATGGTCACATGACTTTATATGTTACATGATTCCCTTCTCTTGAGTGGGCTCCCGCAGGGAATTCTGGGAAATATAAGAAACCAGTGATGTAGAAAACACTGAGCACCACTTTAGGGAAAACAATTTCTGAAACATTGCTATGTTTTTCATTTAAATGTGTGAATTTGTGTATGTAAACTTCACACGTACAGGTTTCACCGTCCGCAGCCTCGTGAATGAGAACGTATGGCCGCTGTATACTTGTGTGTGGAAGTGTAATGCATGAGTGAAAATATTAGAAATATTCTAAAAATGCCTTAAGTTGGTGGGGGAGGGGTCACATGACTTCAGGGCGCCATGTTGACCTCGTTTTTTCTAGATAGGAGGAGAGAGAGAGAGAGAGATGGAGATCTGGGTGGCCTTCACTTGCTCTGCTCTCATGGCATCCATATTTGATTTGTCACTCGGAGGAGGAAACAGGGAACAGTTGGATCAGGTGACAGTTTTGGTGAATTCTACCATATCTCATGTATGTATTCATGTGTATGGATTTACTTAATGGACATCTCTCTATCCTTATTTTCCCATGTTTTTGGGTGTAAATGATTAATAGGGAGGAAACTCTGAACAAAATCCACAAACAGCTGCTGCAATGAAAACAAACGTGCAACTGTCACAGTCAAAGTACGTCCACTAAAGTGTTTGTTTTTGTCACTGACAGACTCAGATTGTTCTTCTAAGTGTCTGACAACATGATGACAGGATTCCTACAGAGACAGAGCTTTTTATTAAAGAGGAAGATCCTTTTAGTTTAACCAGAAACATCTCTATATATCACTACCAGACTCCATTGACAAAAACAGGAATTTTACTGAGCAGAACACAGGAGCTGCTGGAATAGCTCTGCCTCCATCTGTTAGTCTGTTTGTGTTATTGTGTGATTGTTCTCCCTATGTAAAGGATTTGAATACTTTAAAGTTGCACAATAACACAAACAAACCAACCAATCGAGGCAGCAGTTTATCAGCAACTCCTGTGTTCCCCTCAGAAAAAAATTACTGCTTTTGTCAATGTAGTCTGGTACCAAACTCCTGGCTGAAACAGAATCTTATTTCAGATTTATTTTGCACTAGAGTTTTTTATTCTTGGATCTTAACTCTATAGATAACAATGTCTGTCTACAACACTTGATCCAGAATGAAAAACTAGTGATAACAGTTTTTCTCACTGGATCCTGATCGATCAGTCTACATCAAGTCTCCTCTTCTTAGCGAGCTACTTCCTGGTGTATAGTTTGAAACAAAGAGCAAATCCTGAATTTGCACATTAAACAAATTTAAAATTACAAGACAAGATCTACTTGACTGATGCGAGGTTGAGACTAAATTTTAGAGGCATCTGCAGTCAGTAACATTAGCTTATCTTTGCTGCCACCTTTGTTGAAAAAGACAATACCAGACCAGACAGACTGGTTATACTGGAGACCAGTTTCTGTTGGTCATGCTCTGACCATGAATGCTGTTTCTAACAGGTGCGTTTAGTCACTTTTCATACTGTGTTTTAACGTTTAGCAGCTTATCAAGAATCAGACCAGCGCCGCCTGGTTGAGGCCAGTAAGAAACCAGAAACAGACTCCATCAGCTTCAGCTGTTCTTAAGTTTTGCAGTTTGACTTAAATTAATCTTTGCTGTTTGTGTATTCGTTCGTTCAAGACGGCAAAAACAATCAAACGTCCTTTTCAGTCCTTGTAAACAACAAGAACAGTATTACGTCTGATCTAACAGCGATGTTTATTAATTTGTTTCTTTAATTTATCTTCACATCTTTCAGACATTACTGTTTAATTAATTGTGAATCACTCTTCTGGCTCCGGAAAGAAAATATGTGTATACCTATATTATTATATTATCATTATTACAGATGTGTTTGAGCATGTTTACCTTGGAAAAGGGTGATATCTTTGACTAGTCCCGGCCCAAACAAGCCTTCCAAGATGCTTTCAAAGCCTGTGGAAAAGAGAGGAGATGTGATATTAATGTAAAGTGACATGTTTACTATCAAAACAACAAATATGACAACAGCTAAAATACAACGCAACACAAACACTGTGAAAACGAAAAACTGTCACTCAGGATAAAATAACTCCAGCGTTGTTTGAAACACAGTGAAATATTTACACGAGGATTTTTGAATCATTATTTTATCTTTTGAAGGGGAAGGAACATAAATGACGACGATTTTTTTTTCCCCCCGTGGGGCGTATTTTGCTGATGCACAGCCTCCACTGCTCTCGCCCCAGCAGCAACAAAAAAAACTAAACCAAAAATAGCTGCAGAAAGCAGTTTGCAATCTGTGGAGAATTCAGTGTGTAAATAAATATTTTTTTTATTATTTTTGTAAACTGACCATAATAAACTACATTATTGTGCATCCACACATTCACACAAGAGCATGGAAGCTCATTTTAAGGCACTCACAAACACACACATGGACAATAATGTGAGAGAACAAAAATCACAGTAATACACACATGGACAAAAGACAAGGCAAAGGCTAATGTGAAGGCCTTTTTAGGCACACAACACACACACACACACACACACACACACACATGGAAACATCTACAAAGACAAGACTGGCTGAGTGATTATTATGCATATACACACAATAGACGCACACACACACACAGTTGCGCCTATACAGACGGGGTGTGGAAGCATTTATTAGTCTCTATACACAAAGGACTCTCTCTCTCTCTCTCTCTCTCTCACACACACACACACACACACAGACCTTGTCTTTATTCCCAGATCTTAAAGCAAATGAGCGCTTTACCTCTAATACACCAAGCTAATGTCACTCACTTTTTATTAACTGTAAATACCCTCGGCCTGCTGTTGCTTGGCAACCACATACAGAGAAACATAAATACATATCGCAATTTTCAATCTGGACCCCCCCCCCCCAACCCAACCTACCTTCCCCCTCCCCCCTCCCCTCTCATCATCCTCCATTAAATGGAAAATAGAGGCAGACAGAAACAGAGACAAAGACATATGTATGTATGTGAATGAATGTGTGTTTTTTTAGCAGGCAGGTAAAGGTTAACGGAGCACACACACAAAGTTCAAGTGCAGCCACTTGTCTTGGTGTAGTGGGTGAATGTCTGGGGCCACATACTTTACATTGCAGGAATAAGCTAGCCTGATAAACCGCAGCCTCCATGGAAATGGGTTTCTTTTCTTTGTTATGAAATCATTACAGCTGACCTCGTGACAGCGGCAACATCCCTTCAGCTCGTACGCCACAGACGCTCTGTGCTCAAGCACGCCGCTTTGAAAAATGACTGAGGTTAAAAATGCTGACATCTGGCTTTAATTTGAGGGAGCTGACATCTATATGAGCATTTAACTTCACTGTCCTGCTGCATTCATCTATTCAGGTCCTGATTTTTTAAATTCATAATCGTGAAATTAAGATGGTGGGGGAACTGACTTCAACCTCACTGATGAGTAACTGCTCTGAACTGTTTGATGCTAAATAGAGTTTAAATCTCACACTGGATCACAGCAACTGCCAAACCTACAAAAAATTCTTCACATCATATTAAAACTTTTCATTTTCTTAGTTTCTCAGTTTAATATGAAGAGCTAAGGTTTTGATTGTGGGCTTAAGACATGCAGAAACACCAGTATGATGCATTTAAATCACATTTTCCTGACAATAAAAGTGTGTAGGATGGTGTGTGACTGTGTATCTATATGTTAGTGTGTGTGTGTGTGTGTGTGTGTGTGTGTGTGTGTGAAATCCCTCATTACTAGCCCTTTAGTCTTTTCAGCTTGTGTTGGCCAGAAGCCAGAAACAAATGAAGTTGTGTTATCTTTTCAATTCCAGCACGGCCTATCATCTGATGATGGTATGATACACACATCAACCACACACACGGGTCATGTCACGTGACATTTAAACTTGTGTGGTCCAGCAGTCTTTGTGATGTTAGTGTTTTTGTGTTTTTGTGTAATTGGGCTTCTGAAGGTAGATTTTTTCATATCATGGTTTAAGCTCTAAATGTTAAGAGGCGGATGTACTAATTTTGATGATTTAAATCGGCCAAAGAGAGTTAATCGGCTGCAGATTAAACCCGCCTCTAATGTATTCATCCTCTCACCCAAATCTATTCTGACGGGCAGCCAATATTCTCCCTCTTTCCTCGTCTTTCCTCATTTCTCAAATTAGTACAGTACCGCATGTGTTGAAAAAAACACACACACACACACAGGCACATCACAAAGTTCCCTTAAACCTGCACATGCAAAATTCATGTGGCCTACAAAGGCAGCTTTGATAACAAAAAAACGGAAGCTTCAAAGAATTTTCAAAAGCTTCAATTTTTTCCTCCTTTCCAGCTGCCAATATGCACAGAAACACAACTCTCCTTTCAAGTCAGGGAGCGGGTGGGGGGGTGGATAATTAGGGTTGCGGAGCTGCAGCGTGAGAAATCAGTGCTGAAAGTCAAAGTTACACAGGTCGCCCCCCCTCCAGTGCTATTTGGGCCACGAGATGGAGAGTGTTTTCATATTTAAAGGGACAGTGGGTCACAAATGCATCTCCAGCAGTGGCCCTGGTGGAGAGCAGAGGATGTCTACCCCGCGAGGCTAAAGCTGCGATTGGACAGAAGGGGCCGAGGATGTGATTGGACAAACGAGATTAGGGGACGTGATTGGCTAGATGAGATAACAGCGACAAAGTCTCCTGAGCCACAGGCAAAAAGCTCCAGAAATGTAGGTCAGTTAGTGAACGCACTCTGGGCCCAAAAGCATTCACACATGACAGAGTAGAGAGAGAAACCACACACACACATTATATGGCATCTGGGATTCTGTAAGTATGTTACACAAAAATGCACGTGAACATAGAGTCACACACACACACACACACACACAGAGCTGTCCCCAATCTCTGAAACCTCCATTGTGTCACTTCGTTTCACTTCACAGAGTCCAGCAGCGCAGCCGAGAGCAGCGTGACACAAACTTAAGAGACTCACACACACACACACAAAAATACACACATACATGCATGGAGGGAATCACAAGACATTGAGCTAATCCACATCTGTACCAGAAGGGACAAACAACAAGCTACAACACAGCCTTAAAATATGTGTTGAACATATATGAATGAGCTGCTGCAGACGCAAAAATATGATTTGAATCATAAAGCAGAGGTAGATTATGTAAACAAACGCACACCTGACAAGTTTAGTGTGTAAGCACATGATTCATCTTGTAACTGTAATCTCATGTAAAGCTGAAACGCTGTTTAGATTTATATATTTCCTGGTTTGGTTATGAATTGCAGCAGAATTTGATACAGCATTCAAAAAATGCAGTCAATATCGGATCAATTCATCCAGTTTCCAGGCAGTAAAGACATTAAAAACAGCAGTTACATACAAAAGTACTGTTGTATAAATTGTGGGTTTACAATATCTAGGCATTAAAATAGCAGAAACACAGAGGGAAGGACAGAGGAACACTGAAGTAAAGATGTGACTGACAGTGGGCACTGGACACCATGAGGACGACATAGATGTGTTAGAATCAAATATCAGCCTGGATGGTGCAAGAGGAGAAAGAAGAGGAGCTGCATGGAGAACTTTTCAGAGATGACCAGGAAATGCTCGATTTATCTGTGGCAACATGCCAACAGGGAAATCTGGCAAGTACGACATCAGAAAAAATGAAGAAGAAGAAAACACTCCCAGTGCTGTTGCACTACTGCTTTGCTGTATGTTGAGAGCAACTGAGCTGCTCAAAAATTCATTCAAGGCATGCTTGTGAAATCAAAGCACACACACACACACACACACACACACGCACGCAGGCATGTGAAGAAACAGCATCTCTCCCTCCTCCAGCAGCCATGGACAGAAACTCGACACTGGAGGAAGCAGAGCAGTCAATCTGAGAATGAACGAGGAGGGGAGAGGGAAGGAAACAGGGAGGCAGCGAGGCAGTGGAAGAGGAACATGGAACCAGCGCTTGGCTTTCTTGTGACCATTGGACATCAGCTATATATAGTGCTGCATGAGCATTAATAATTTAGCATGACCAAAGCCCTTAGAAACAGGGCCCCTTGCCTGGCCCTGATCAAATCAATACCTAATTAACCCTAACAGGGGTCTGGGCTTAAGGGAGGAGGGAGTGAGACAGCATGCAGGGGAGAGATGGGGAAGATCAACAAGCCAAGTTAACTTAACACCTCAGACACAATTTGTGGTTATTGCATTAAAATTCTCCATTCCTGACACCCTGACGTGACGGGCTGTTCATTTCTTTTCAGGGTTATCTCCAAAAACACCATGGGTGTGAATCAAGAGTAAAGCACAATAACTGCAACTACACCGAAAGCTTCGAGGCATAAGGAGGAGCTGGGTGCAGCAGTATGTGGCTTTGGGATGAGGGTATCAGCTGGATGAATGTTACTGAACAGCTGGATGTATGAGCCACTAAAGATCATATTCCTATCAGATAATAAAGCACAATTTCTGCCTGAAGTAAGGCCTGTTCTTGGGCTGGTTTTATGAGCAGTAAATATTTTGAATGGGGTAAAACAAGCCACTCATTTTTAAGGGATGATAAATACACATGTGGGGTAAAGTTAAGTTCGCCCTAGGCTTTCTGTAGCGAAATTTATTATGTTTGTCAAAGGTCTGAGACACGTGAAACGCTTGGAGGTGTGTTCCTCTGTAGCTACTCTTTTTTACCCCTACACAGTCTTTTTTGTGTTACTGTGTGGTACTTTGACTAAAAGAATCTGAATACTTCTTCCACTACTGAAAGTCACATAACATGAACAAACTGACCCATCAGACAACTTAGAAACTCCCATGTCCTCTCCATAACGGATGTCAGGTCCCAATCATTTACACCCAAAAACATGGGGCTACAAGTTAAAAAATCTAGGAGTTACTTGTTAAATGTGTGTGCTAATAATGTTAAATCCTTAAAGTTAAAAACTACTATTAGATAGGATAAGAGAAAGGAGACACAAATTATACGAACAAACGCATCCATTGTTTTTTTTTACCTCACAAAAGTGCTCCAGGCAGCACTTTTTACCCACAAACACACAAGCAATAACAGCCACAATGCCTGAGCAGAAAAACAAAGTGTGCCACTTAGAGAAATGTGTTCCATCACTGGCCAAAAGCACTGAGTTAACTCACAGGTGCAGATCATGACCCCTGACCCCTAACACTAAAGTTGTGCTAAGAATTATAAGCTAAACTTCATCTGGTCAGTGGTGAAACAGGCCTCATTGATCTCTATGATCCTTGCACTCTAAATTAGCCCTCATTAGCTGCAGCCATTTCCACAGAGGCTGCTCTTCTTGGGCAAAAGAAAATAACATTAATCTGTGTAATTCATTGCATTTTGACCTTCATTATAAGCTCCACACGGCAAAACATCTCATCCACAGTGGTGACAGTGAGGGCCATGGTGAGGATTTGGAATGACACGGGGGGAGATCACATGATGAGTCAGCAACCAGAAACACTAAAACAGAAATTTACTGGCAGACTAATCTATTTTCTCCACACATGCTCCATATTTACTGTGATTTGGATTCAACTCACAGGGACAGTATGTCTAATGTAGAGAATGATATGTAAAATTCATCTTGTAGTTGATCTTTTAATGTCTGAGTACAGTATGTTCCTTTGCATGGTCATCATTATTAGGCTGGACATTTTGATGCACGACCCAAAGGAGCATGAGCAGCCCTGCTATGTCTGTTGTTTACACACAAGATACAAAGATTTAGACATCTATCATTTCACAGATTTCAGCTGCTTTGACGCTTTGGTTATCAACCAACAAGACCGAAATAAACAAACACAAGATAGTTTGTTAGGTGCCCAGTTGGAGGTAAATAAAAGTCAAATATTTAGCAACATAAACAGGAGCCAGAGATTTTTCTCAGGAGTTGCTGGATCAAAGGAGATTACATTTATATTTGCCAGGTGGCCAGAAACACAGCTCCCAAAGGATGCCAGTGCTCCGTTTCTGCTTAATGTTTTGGCAGCTGTTCGCTAACATGCTACAATTTTTATAAACTAAAAGCTCAAAGCTGAGAGTTTTGTTGGAGTTTTCTATTACCTCATGGCCACAAATCAATTAATGTGCCAGGGAAATAAGGAAAAGAAAAAGATGTCAGTATTGTGGCTCAACCTACTTGCAGTCTAAGATAAGCTAGGCTAACATGAACCCAGATTTAAAGGTACATTTAAATTGACTTTAATCTTTAATCTAGCGGACACCTAGCCAATCAGAGACAAGTCTTATCCTTCGCCACATAAGCACATATTTGTATTTGGACACATGCTAACATCCCATTTTCTATGTGTTCTAGTATTATTCAAGTTCATACAACAGTTTATGTGAACGGTGCTAGAATAATGGTGGATGCACTAAGATGCATGTGCATATGGCACGAACAGCGTGGTGATGGGAAGATGCAGCGAAGCCTGGATTGAAACTGACATATATCATGTTGTACAATGTGATAATGTGTAAGAATATCTAGTTTCTGTCATGGAAAAACATCATGTCATGGTGGAAGGGGCTGAGATGTAGCCTTGAATAGCCGTGAATCTGTCTCTGAAAGCTCCCCTCCTTTCTTTGAATGTCTGCTTTCTTTCACGCAATGTTTGTGACAACGTTCTCAGATGTCGCCCCAAGGACCGGCTGTCTGGTTTGACTGGATGATGTCTGACTGACTGCTGGAAAGAAATAAAATTCTGTTTGGCCTTGGTGCCTCGGTGGAGATCGAGGGTCTGATTTCAAGGCTGCAAAGGACACGCAACCAGGCAAGACAGGAAGCTAATGAGGTGCTGTGTACTGTAAGCACTGTGTTGAAATGAATCCTATATTTTTTTCTGTCAAAGTTACATCTGAAAAAGGCGAAGGCAACATTATCAGCAGTAGATCTCAGTCCCTCTCCCAAAAAACAAACAGAAATAGAATAAAAAGCATCACTCATACCCATAATAAAACCACTTCTGGCTGTATTTTTGTTAACCAAGTTCAAATTCTTGGAAAGTGAGACATCATTTAAACAGCTGAATTGTTTGAGTGCTGCAACACACAGAGCCACAGAGCAGCGAGAGAGCAGTGATTCACAAACATCACAGCGAGGAAAGATCAACGAAATCCTTTTTTTCTCTGCAGGAAAACAAACTTCAGTCGAACTGTTGAGCCATTTTTGTGTGTGTGAGAACAAATACAAACACAAAAGCTTGTTTACAAAGAGTCGCAACCACCTCTGGTATAATGTGTGTGGTGTGTATATGTATGTGCATTTATGTATGTTATGTGTGCGCATGTGTGGGTGTGTGTCCTGGGGAATGAGGAGGAAAATGAATAAAGCAAATACGTGCATGATTGGCCAAAGGCGTGGTAAAACACAGAGTCAAACAAACTGCAGGGAAACACACACACACACACACACACATAAAAACACACATCCTAAACGTGGTGTGTCGATTCAATCTGACGGCTTCTCGGCAAACCAAATCCCTAATCTCATCTCATCTCTCTCTCTCTCTGAAGTATCCGGTGATGAGCTCAAAGGAGGCTGATGTGCGCTGGCAGCTATTTCTGTGACTAACACACTACCGTTGCACACACACACATACACACACGCTTGTTAACACAGCAGAAATACTGTAGAAGCAATCAAAACTGGGTGTTGTCTCACAGGAAGGTGCATCAACACACAAACACACACCATTGTACCACACATCAAACTGTGGATTTGCAGATTTCACATTATGTTTCTGTGGCGTGGAGCCAGTCACACTTTCACCATTTGAACATGGTCATGGCTCGGGGAAGGGAAGGAGGAAAAAAAAACTAGGTCGAGCTCTCTGATTGGTTGACTAATCATCCCCTAACATAAAGCAATGGCACAACGGATGAGTGCTTAATGCAAAGAACCGCTCTCCTCTCTCCTACTGCACACACGCAGGGTGTTTATGCAGGGCTTATTTTGAGAAATGCAAACTATAGGTCAAGGCAAATTTAGGCTCCTGTTTTCCCCATAATGCCCTGAGGCAGTGCTTGGGCGTGGTGCTGCTCAAAATCCGCACTACCCTTTTCTGTTCGCATTTCTGCAGCCGAGCAGACGTCACTGCAGGAGGAAAGACAAAAAGAATAAGTCCAATTACTTGTCTAATTATCTAATTATTTCATTATGTGGTGGAGAGCAGGAAGGAGGATGATGATGGTGCCTGCGTTTCCTTTCCCCTCTGATCTCCGCTCCTGGAGACGAGACCTGGACATATTTCAAAGTATTACCTTTCTGCACAGGCCCTCTGCTGCGGATTTCACCACTATCTGCTTTATCGTCTTCGTTTATTTGACCTCCAACAGAAACATACAAACCACCCCCCACATATTCTCATTCCCCCTCCTTCTGGGTTTTTGCATATTCTCTCTTAGATGAAGAAGAAAGCGAGCAGAGAAGGAGGTGCGGGCACATGAAAGTGCTAACTGGAAACAAATTAAAAACAATTAAAGGAGAGATGGGGGAGTTTATGTGTTTGCGCAAATGAATGTGGATGTTGTGGGGTGTGTGTTGGTGTGTGTGTGGGGAGGGGCGGTAGTGGTGATTAGCGAGGTATTAGAGAATGGGAGTGGTAATTAGTGTATTCTTTTATTTCCTGCCAATTAAACCTGCTAAAGAACAACAGAGGTGAGATGGAGCAGAGGACCTGAGAACAGACTGGACTGACTCTGAACTGGGATGAACTGGAACGTGTCGGGCGCTTTCACACTCTAAAACAAGTAACACCACTGAGATGTTTAGAAATCTTTAGTCTGCCATCTTCTAAGTAACTAACTTGATCATTTAATCTGAATTTAGTAGAAGCATTACAACCCCTAACGCCCTAAGTTTCTCAATCTTTGGGGCAAGACCCCATTCAAAGCTTCTCTCTGCGTCGACAGGGCTGTGGGTGATTTCTTTAACTGAGTAATTGAAACACTGCATGCAGTCCATCTGGAATTTCCCCTGTGTTTTGAAGTAAAATCCAAAACAATGGCTCACTCAAATTCACATGACAGTATAACATGTTTCTAGCTGATTTTGGAATCTAAAAATGGAGTAAATTTCTGGGAAAAAAACTGAAAAGCTGCTTCATTGCCATAAAGAAATGCGTATTAGTAAGTGGAAAATCAAGCATTATAAAATAAACTTGAGGGAAACCAAAATCAGATTATTATCTGCACAGATTTCACTATTACTGCTCTTAACTGTTATGAAGCACAGATAAGTCTATCGTGCTTATTTAAAGATAAAGGGACTGGAAATCTGATTAGTTCTGAATCCCTTCTGCTGACAAAAATCTCTAAACTTGGCAGGATGACAGGCCATCGAGCATCTGTCCAACAAAGGAGCTACAACTGAGTCATGTGACGTTTGTTTACAAGCCTTGATCCTGTTGCACATGGTCGGTTTAAGCCTGAAGAAACCCGACTGAAGGTGAGACTGTGCCTTCGTGGAGAGCTTCAGGAAAGCTGTGAGACTGAGGCAAGAGATGGAGGAGTCAGCGTTTGAGAGCGTGGAGGTTTAAGGTGAAAAGACAGACAAGGAAGAGAGCAGCATTAAGTCAAGTGACATCCAAGTGGTCCTCCCGATCGCTTCTAGACCACAGTTTGTGGTCAGTCCAGGTGTATCAGCACCATCTGGACAAGCAGTTCTCAACCATCTGCCTCTGAGCCCCGAGAACAAACTGACAGATTCTGCAAATTAACTTCATGGTTTACCAGCCAACAAATGCCAAGACTACGTTTTACAAGAAAGACGAACAGATTTCAGTCCCTCTCTCTCACACAGTCTATCCACTTGCTTATCATTTTCTTCTATTTTTGTATCCTCACACCTGTCACTCCTGTCACCAGGAGAATAACATCTAATTTCATTGCATGGTAGACCACTCGTCGAGACAACTGAAAAACAGAAGCTGCTGCAATTTAACAGGTTTTCGGTTTATAAGAAAAACTTCTTTCACACAGCTAGTCATACAGCATGTGATTGGTGGGAGGTGCAGCGTCAGTTATTGTTAAGTTGAGCTTTGCACTGTGCGAAACATGTCACAAAAGCCAATATAGCACCATGAAAACAACATGATGGCAAGAGATGGATGTGCTTCAGCGTCTCTCAAGCAACTGTCGTCCTGGGCTTTTTTATACACAGCTGAATTTACCGCGGTGGAAACAGAAAAGACCGATTACCCTCAACATTACTGGGCAGACTCGGTCTGACACACAAGGATGTGAACGATGATTGGTCGGGGATAAACTTGTAGTGTTGCCAGTCTCCAAACCAAGAACTGATCAAGAATTAATAGCACTCTTTTCCTAATCTGACATGGTGACGATTGTGAAATAAAAAATGAATCCAGTCTCCCTGACACATGCATACAAACTCTCTCTTTCAGTTACAGTGTTAGCTTTGTTGTATTAATGTGTTTTCATGTCCTTGCTGTGTGCAGCACTTTGTAGCTATATATATTTAAAAAAAATTCAAAGCATTAAATAATCAAATGGAAATGACTTGACTAGAAGTGTTGTGTGAAATGGGTCAATGTCTCGGTTTTGTTTACCGTGGCCTCCTTCAAGACCTCTGCAAAAGTCTCACACTGACCTGTGAGCACTCAGTCAAGAGCTTAAATAAGTATGAAAACCTGCACTACATTACTCTCTTTACAAAAAGTGATTCAATTCTCATTTGTTTTTGAAGTACTTTCTGACCTCTGATCTGATTCTGCCGCCATCAAAACATTCTTCCCTCCTTCCCCATGAAAAAGACAAGAGAGAGTCTCTTATTTGTATGGCCAATAAATATTCTTATCCACATAACTGTATAAATCTTTCATTATGCTACAAGGTTGCAAAAAAAGAGAGTGAAAAAGAAACATGAATGTCACAGAGTCAACAGTCAGCAATGAAACAAGAAATGAAGTGAATTGCAGACAGTTTTGCGATGCCTGGAAAGCTGGGTAACATTTTTCTTGCTCATCAATCTCTCTTTAAATTCTTTTCAGGAGGCAAATTATTCACAGCGGGAATGAAAAGAATCTAAAATATTAGCTTGCACCTAGAGGGAAGAAGAATGTGAAACGGAGAGAGAAGGTTTTTAAACTGTTACTGAGACAGAGACCTTGCCTTTTAAAGACCGCACAATGGCCCCCAACAAGCACTCAAGTCATTTCTAAAGAGCAGCAATTTGCAATTCACAGCAAAGTGAATCCTTTCAGATTGAAGAGGGTGACATACGACAATCTCCCTGGCCTTGAAGTTTTCTCTTTCTTTTTTCTGTTTTTAGCTGACACTGTCTCCCCTCCTAATGGACGTCAATCGTCCACTGTTTGACCACAAAAACACCATCATGATGAAATCTCTTTTTTCGTCCCCACAGAAAGAGAAAATCCTCGTGGGAGTTATTGCAGGTTCCATCAGGTGTTGTAAGAACAGGACAAAGCAGGAATGATCGCTAACTAGCTTGTCCCCAAGAGTTGGCATAGCAACCAGCGAAGGCCAGCCTCAATCGACCTGTTAAAACCGAACAATTGAAACTAATTACTGCTCGTGTAATTTGCGTTAATTAATGATGACTAGTATTGGAGGGATAATTGTTGACGTAGGGCAGCACAGCCAGGAACAGATGAGCTGTTAGTGAAGATCTTATCCATTCTTTATAGCACTGAGGGAAATTCCTGAAGCTTCTGTTAAAGGATCCATAAAAAAAACAACATATCTTCTCACTAATGTCTAGTGAGGCAGCTGTATTCCAGCAGCTCCTGTGCTCTGTGAGGTAAAATGTTTTTATTGTCCATGTGGTTTTAGACCTCTGAGAACTTTTGTGGGCTGTTGACAGGAACTTTTTCTAGATAGCCCTTCTAGAGAAAACTGTTCAAAGCTTCAAAATCACAGATTTCAAACACAGATTGGAACTAATGCAGTCTAAGTGGTGAATTTCGATAGTGATAATGTATTTAGCTGTTACTCTTAACAACACCTCCAGCGCCTGTTCGAAAGCATGAATATCGTGCATCAGTTTCACAGAGACGCGTTTCCACAAAGGCTCTCAGAGCGGATCACAGAGGGGTTTTTAGCCTCAGAGCAGATTGTTTCGGGCCGGTGATCCCAGTTCATCACAGCCAGCGTCCGGAAGCTTTGTGTGAAGACTGCTTGTTCTGGCGCGTGGCTAAGTTTCAGCACTGAAAGCAACACTGTGCGAAAGTTCTGTTTCAGTGGCACACGAGTCAACAATCACATGCTGAATCTCCTCGTTAGCATCAAAGAGCTGTGAAAGCGAGGCCTTTGTCTGCTTCATTATCTCCTTACATGGAGCCTCTGAGCCCCAATCTTCTGCTAGTAATTACTACCAAGTTCTTTGCAAAGGGAGGTGGGGATCTGATGATCTGAATTACCATTTTTTCAGGGAGAGTAAAGCATAATGGCTCTACTGTGTAACAAAAAAATACACATCCACGGCACAAATGAGGCGTCCTATCAAATGAGAAACATCCGGGCTTGGATGGAAAGCAAACGAGGCTGACATATAATCTTGTTAGTCGAGCTGAAGTCGGCAGTATGTGCTGCTGTGTCCTGCAGCATTTACAACTTCAGCATCATTATGTGGCCAATCAGCAGCTCATTCCCAAAGAGGATGGGTCACTTTCAGCTGCTAACTGGAGTCTAGTTTGGGACAGAGATCACAATACGAACACCGCATCATAGGGATAAGGAACTTATACAACAGACAAACGAATCGGTTGTGTGACTGCGCTGCAGGTCAGGGATCATCCTGTGCATGTAAGGTCACAGGTCTGATCTCCTCCCACAGTTTTTCCTGGCTTACACTGAGGCTACAGCACAACAGGCTCATGTTTAGTTTAGAAAATGTCAGAAAATAGTGAAAAATTACCTTTTTTTTATGATTATGGTTTCCTAAAACCTAGAGAGACTTCTCCAAACTTCATGATGAACTGATTATCAAACACAGTAGCTGCTAATTGATTTTCTGCCAATCGATTAGGCCACTAATTGTTTCAGCTCCTCTCAGTGTTGTAAAACTGTGGTCGGACCTGCACTCAGACTCGAGCAAAAAATGTATTCAGACTCAGAAGTTGGAGACGAGGACATAAGATGCTGATAGCTACATTAAAACTGTAACACTGTTCAGTTTCATGCAAGGACAGGCGCATGTGTTCGCTTACTTACAGGCAGATTCATGCGCGTACTGTCGGTAACAGTTAGTGCTCCAACTCAGCCTTGTTAAACCTGTATATTCATGCTCCTCAGAGGATAAATTCTAAGGGATTTTATTGACCTCTTGGCCTTTGACCTGGTTCCATCTTGGGGCACAAAAATGTCCCATTCCATACGAGAAATGTTAGCATTTAATGTGCAAACTGTCATGATATTTTCATCCATCTTGGACTCTCACCAACAGGTCAAAATTGTCACGTTTGGACACAAGAAGACTTAAATTCTGAAGAGCACGTTCAAGAGGATATATCCACAGTCTTGCCTTGCTCATGAGAGCAACAACACCACCACATCTCTGAAGGAAGCGAGAGTGTTAAACTTTTGATTCACCCCACTCACACTTTTCCCAGAGATTCAAATCAGCGATGTTCTGGTCACAAGTCTACGTCTAAAAATGAGGCTTGAAATCATCCTTTTACATGTTAATGTCGCTCACATGTATGAGCTGAGCTGAGCTGAGCAAAAAACACTGTCCACAATGTAAAGAAGAAGACGGACTAAATGTTTTTTTTTTTCCAGAATTTGAACTTGGAAACACATCCCAATAACGAATCAAAGATCTGGAACTGAAACGAGGAAATTCATTTTGACCACATGATGCAGTCCCAGGATCTTCTCATAAAAAAGGGTTGATCCATTTCAGCTGATTTCATGCTTTAAAAAAAAATGTTTTCTGCACAGTTCACAGTAAACAAAACCTCCAGGGGTGAAAACAGCTCCAAACATGCTGCTGCTAATAGAAAGTGAAAAGAAAAACTACCACTACTGTTTAATATGCGACACATCAGTCAACACAACACATGCTTTTCAACAAACAAGATTTTTAAGTTGGATTTTTGAACGCTTTAATACCGGAGATTATTCCCAACCTTTCCCATGGAACACTGAAACACTACAACCATTACGATCTGTTCATTTCAGGGCAAAAATAACAGGAAAAAGTCTAATTATAGTACTCGGCAAACTAAAAATCTCCTTTGTAGATTAACGACTGACCTGATCTGGATTCAAGAATGAAAAGAAAAAACATTTGATGGTTTTGTTTTGATAAATTCAGTGTGAAAGATTCAGTGAACGCTCAACTGTAACTGTAACTGTAACACACATATCTAATGAGATTCAGTGACTCACTGTACCATCACACACGCAACGGAGTAAAAGATGCACCGCCTCAGCACACACACACACACACACACACACACACGTGCATGTGTTGCGTCACACACACTATTTGTTTTGATTTTGCGCAGCAGAAGCATCAGGCTGTGTTACTGCGCTCAACAATCTCATCTGGTCCCCTCCTGACCTAGATTTCACTTGAATTAAAATTCACTCTGACCAGAGGGCCACAGAGAGAGAGCGAGCGAGAGAGGCAGATTTGGAGTGACATCATGCTTAGCGAACAGCTGAGCTACTGGAGAGCAGAAAATCCAATTTGTGCAGGCAGGACCTTGGACACCTAACGCACCGAGGGGGGCTTTTCAGCTCCAACACCCTCCCCCCTCCCCCTTCTCCAAACACAGCAGTGGAGGGGTGGAGTGGATTTTTTTTAAGCTTTTAATGCCAGTGATTACAGCCAGAGGCGAGGTTCGAGGTTCTGCGCTAAGCACCGAATAAATGTTTTTTTTTTTTTCTTTTAACGGTGGAGTGGACAGATGTGAGGCATCCTCTGTCCGGAGCAGCTGCAGGTCCTGTTTAATCTCTGCTGGATGCATCTTATTCCATCTCGTCCTAAAATTTTTAAAGATTTTTTTTATATATAGCATTTCCTCTGAGTGGAGCCGTGGAGAAAACTGCATGTGAATCAAAGGCTCCACACAGACTTAATCAAAGTTCATTATGTTTTCACAGGCTGACATGAAACTCCTGCAGTGGAGAGACTCTGAGCATGACTGTAATCTGCCATTTCGTTTGAGATATCTCACAATTTAATTTATTTTTCACAGCAATTTTGTGAGAAAAAACTGCCTCTTTATTCGTGTTTTTACAGTTTCCCTCTGACTCTCTAACGACAGAGAGAACGACCTGCAGCTGCTCACTTGTTCTTCACACACCTCCCCTCAGTTTGCTTTCTTTTTATGTGTTCAGGTGAATATGAAATCATGAATGCACTGATGTGGCAAATCCACAAACACCGCCTCCTGTTGCTTTCAGTGTTCATATAATGACAGTTTAAACCCACAAAACCTGCATATGATACTAGCATAGCTTTAATTCACTTCATCTAAATAATTCAACATATTTTTACCAACATGAGCTGAGAGATCAGCCAGGAGACGAGTCCACCAGGACGTCTTCCTCTTCCTGTTTTCCTCTATTGATTGTTGTTTTTGTTGTCAACAAATCTAAAACCACGTCATGTTGTCGTGGGTGTTTTCCTGCTGCTCTCTGTCGGGTTTAAAGGTTGAGAGGTTGACCAGACTTCTTTAGCCGGCCCCCCTCCCCTCTCCTTTCCTCTCCTCTGCCCCGCCGGGGCACGTGGGTAAATTCCTTATGAGATTTAAATGTTGGATGAGACAAAAGAAAGACACACACACACAGGCATACACTCACACTCACACAGGGCTTATGTGATCATTGTGGTGCTATATTTACTGAGTGTGTGTGAGGGTGAAAGAGAGAATAACATACTGAGGGAGGATGGATTGAACGCGACCTTCAGCTGGAGACACAGACGGCCTTCAAACCTGAATAATAACACCAATGGCAGAAAACATACTCTCATTCTCTTTTCATTCTGTTTGCTCAGATTTTCTATTCTCCTTCATTCTTATTGTTACTTCTCCATCTGCAGTCCTCTGCTTGTTATTTCGTTTCATTTTCATGCCCTTTAATTTTTTATCTCCCATGAAAATCAACGTTATTCTGATTTTCACTCTTTAAGCTTTTTGTTTTAATCCCATTTTTCATTTTTTATTCCTTTTCTCTTTATGCCTTCCCTACTTTTTTAACCTCTCTCTCCACCCACTCATTAATACCTTTTTTATTCCCTCTGTTTCCTCTTGTTCACTTTCTTTAATTACTTCCCTCCTGCTCCGCTTCTATCCTTCAGTACTTCCTCATCTCTCCTCCTCTTCACTTTCTTCTTGACTCGAACCTGAACGCTCCTCCTGTCTTTATTCCTCTGTTTGGCTCATGTCTCGTTTTTAGTTTATTTCCCATTTGTTCACTCACTCTGTAACACACTCTCACATCCTTTTATTCCCTCTCGCTGAATCATGTTTCATTTCCTCTGCAGTTGCGTTCTCTCGCTCTAACATCTCTTCAACTGTATTTCTCAAGTCCTTCATTGTTGCTGTTGTACTGTCACTGCCTCCTCTATCAGCCCCAAGAGACCAGACAAGATGCTCTGCCTCCAAGAAAACACCTGCTTACACTTAAACACAAAGTAAAGCCACACAGAGAGGTCAAGATACTGAGAGGTGAGAGGGAAGAATGAAAAACTGCGTGACTGCCGAGTCTTTTCAACGACATTTCCATTTACACAACCAAATAGTTCTGCAACGAACAATTCTTTTCAGTATTAATTATTGTGCTGATTATATTCTCAGTTCAGTGATGAAAAGTTTGGTCTATAAAATGTCTGAAAACAGTGTCTGTTCAGTTTTATCCATAAACAGACTAAAACCCAAAGATATTCAGCAGGAAATTCTCACATTTGAGAAGCTTAAAATCAATAAATGTTTTCAATTTTCACTAGAAACAAATAAGCAATTAATGGATTATCAGACAAATTTTTTATTTTATTATTTCTTAAAGAAACAAAACTAACACATTTTGCTTTAACTCTATATTGTTTCCTGGTTGGTTCAAGAGTTTGGGGTTCATATTTAGGTAAAAAGAAATGATTTTTCACTTCTTTTCTGTCCTCCTGGTCTTTTATCTTTTTGTATTTGTCAGAACAGAAACAATACTTTAAAACAAAATGGTGCAGTATAATCATAATTTCCTGTCAGATTTATCACCAAATCATAGATTAATTATTTGGGCCAGAAAATGTCAGGAAATACTGAAAAACACTGATCATAACTTCAAAATGCCAGAGCTGATGACGAAAAAGAAAACCAGTAAAAACACTGACTTTTTGCTTTAAAAAAAGAAAATTAAAATTGTCAAAGCTCAAGTTTCAATCCAATTTTCTAAATAAATTGTTTAAGCTCTAAAAAAAATAGCAAAACATATTTTGTAGTAAGTGTAACACAGCTCAAAATAAATAAAATGGTCTTTAAGGCTACAGAGAAAGATGGAGGCCATGGTTTAACATGGTTTAATGCTGACAGTGGTAACTGGAAATCGAACCAGGGACAATAGCGTTTTCAGTGCTGACACTGTCACTATATAAACATCACATTACTTCTGTATTAGCTGAACTGTGCTGCTATTGAATTAGTGCAGAAAAACTGCCCATAAATCTCATTCAATGGGAGACTTCTGCTGCTAAAATGCAACAATACACAGTTATTGATGGTGGAAACTCATTGTAACATACAGTCATTCACTGGCTCTGGCCACAGAGCCATCGTCAGCACTTGGGTGTCGCCTGGATGTTTCACGTTTGACGGCCTAAAGAGTAAAGGCAGAGTCGTATTATATCAGATTTTATTTCCGAAAAGAAGAGGGCGTCTCCTTTTCTTTCATAAGACACAAAGGATCTGATGGAGCAGCGATCCCGAGCTGCGAGAAACAGTCCCGCTGTGAAGCTCCATCCGTCTCCTCCCCCTCTCACCATAAACACACGGTGGAGGCTTTTACTGGGGCCTCATGCTGACTGACTGATTGACTAACTCTATATTTATGTATACATGTATGTGTGTGTGTGTAGTGCAGGATTCAGTACATGCACTAAATGAGAGCTGGTGAGCCACGTGCCTCCATTGACGAACGGGGATAAGAGCGAAACCCACAGAAGCCATTATGATGTTAAATCCAAAAAACCTGCCCAACACACACACAAGAGGCAGATTAATGCAAACATTCACGTCCACGCCCGGCTAAGCCAACGTCATGTGAACACCACAGGTTCAAAGCTGGATTGCAGACCACAGGACAGAGCACCAACCGTCACTGACTCCTCTTTAGAAGAAGAGGAGACAAACAACATAAACAAACAGCCGAGGAAACTGTCACACACGACGCAAAAGACCACAGAGAAAAGCAGCCACTGTGGAAAAAAAATTATCATTTATCTAAGACCTGTTTAAAACTGTGGTTCCCAGGCTTTTTGGCTTGTAAAACGAAGCTCCTTTTTTCACCTGGTCGGTGTTTACATCTGCACCAGAGAGTGTTTATCACCTTTACTGTTTAATTTGAATTATTGTTAAAGGTCCAAAGACGTGAAACTGAGAGGAATTTAGATTTTTTCTTCTTTTCTTTTCTATTCCATTTATCCTAAACTAAAAATACTGAGTGGAAACTGCTGAGTCAGATAATATATTTATTTGCTAAATAAAATACTGACTGATTCTAATTTAATTTTGCTTTTAATTAAGGTTAACTGTATTTTATTTTGGTTAAGTAGTTGTTGTTGTGTTGAGACAACATTAAATCATTTTGGCTTCTTATGTTAAATTAAAAAAGTGGGTTGCAGAAAAACGTGGAATGAGGAAACCCCTTAATTTGTTAGTTTGAGTTCAAAGGTGAGTGATGAAAGAGGTTTTGAAGTTTTGAAGAAACCACATCATTTTAATTGAAGGCAAAAAAAAAAAAAAACACAAGAGGTTTTTTGAAGGCGAACACAGGAGATGTCCCAGAGAGTTTTTCTGCAAGTCAAGTTTCATTGGATAATTTAATTTGAAATCAACTAAACAGATCAGACTCCTCGACTGCAGTTTTGATTACATTTGAAACAGTTTGTTATTTCAACATTACAAACCTCTGCTGAGTTAAATCTCCTCTGTAAGTTTATGTACTTTGTTGGCACAACCTTAAACCTACGTATTCATTATTACTTCACTGAACCCACATTATTCATGGGAGCTGCTACTTTTTCCAGAGCTCACAAACACGTCAATAACATCGATTAAACCTGGTGTAAAAACAGAAACAGCAGAGGAAGAAGATAATGTAAATCCATATAAAACTCAACAGATAAAGGTGAAGGTGACCACATCTATAAAACTATTAATGTAATTATACTAAAACAATTATTAATAAGTATTTGAATGTAGTTTTGAACATGTTGTTTTCCTGTTTGATGGCGTTTGCTGTACTGAGTGACTGGGTGATTAAAAGATCACAGGTTGATATGTCTCTGTTCTGCAGGTTAGATTTGCACTGGGCTGCAGGATGAAAATGAAATCAACAAAAACCTGCTTTTAAAATAAATGTAAATACTGTAATTAATGAGGGAAGTTACAGATGGAGGCCTGAAAGAGAGAGCAAAAACAAAGCCTCTAACCTTTTTACAGATTAAGAATCAGAAACTGATTGAAATAAAAACTAAAATGAATGTAAATGAAATGAAATACATATACATTTCTCTGTTCATCAGAAAAAGCTCTAATTATTTCACCACGTATGTTATTGAGGTTTCTTTTGCACTCAGCCCTGTTTGGTGTTTGTTGGTCCAACAACATGCAGGTGTTAAAGGTTCTGGTTCACCAACCTTTATTATTATTATTCTGGAACTTTTAGAAACCCAAACACACACTCGTGCACGTGCACATCAAGAGGAAATAAAGGTGCGCTGCTGCTCCCACATGGAAACACAGCAACAAGTTCCTCACTTGTGCAGGAGAGCGGCCTCAACTTTTAGCCCAGCACAGCTCTGAGGTCAGAGGCCGAACACTTTACGGCCATCTAACTCTGCTGGAAGGCGGCGGCCCGGTCAGCGCCGAGAGGCCAAACCACAACACTGAGTGAGATCTTTTATGGGAGAGGAGAAAATGATTCTAATGGCTCCAATTTGACTTTTATCTGAGCCTTTTATCAAAAGCATCTCTCAGCGGAGGAGCAGGCTGAACATGACTTGTACAGAAGTGACACTATCAGCAGTCAGCAGGGAGGAGAGGAGGAGTAACGCAAAACCAGAGCGACCAGAAGAGAAAGAGACTGATGCTGCCAGATACACTGAAACTAAAGAACAGTCCCTATGGAAACTGTTGACAGCTGGTTGTATGGATTTTCCAAGGTCATGGGGATTCTGTCTCTAAAAAAAATTCACAGTTTTGTGTAATGACCAGATACAGTGAGAGGAAGTGAGACAGTACGGGGTTGTATTGTGGATTTGTTGAATAAGCTCTTTAAGATGGAGGAAATGCATCTCATGACGGAGCGGTCGCACAGAGACGGGATTTGGGATTTGCAAGAACATCCAAAAAGGTTCTTGCAAACTTCACTGACCTGCTGACCGGCGGGGCAGTCCGGACTCGACAGCCATGCATGAAACATGTAGATATGTGTTCATTTGATGAAATGGTGCGGCCTTTAAAAACAGTGAGTGCTGGGTTTAAACATCATGCAGGCTCACAGAGGAGCTGAGGGACAGAGCCACAAACTTTTACTGTCAGCAAGAATCAACTGAAGCGATAAATTAATGTAAGACAACAGCTCATGTAAATACATTTCACTGCACACACACACACACACACACACAAATAATAAAGACTCAGTCATCATTTAGCATCTTTTAGCCTGAACAACATCAGCCAGATGTGAGGATTGGTTGAAATCTGGGCGAGTTAACGAGGTCAGGAAGCCCCGGAGCTGATGGAACAACGACGTGGTTTTGGACTTGTGTGTGTGTGTGTGTGTTTGCCTTAAATGTATATAGTGTGTTTACAGTCTATATGTGTGTGTGTGTGTGTGTGTGGGAGGCTCTTGTTATCATATGATAATCACATGAAGTCGTGCTGCTTACATTTTGACAGACAAAGGAGGCGATTCACAGACAGCAGGGCACATAAGAGGAAAATGTATGGATTTAATACCAGAAATTCCCCTAAAAACACACAAAGATGGCTGTCTGCTGTTATAATTGGGAGCTGGCTAACATGTTCTGTGACCTCTTTCTACAAAACTCATTACTAGCTTTGTTTTCATCCTGATTTCTGGAGATAAAAACCTACAGTCTTGCATTTGACGTCTGGGTTTTAAGCGAGTGACAGCTCGTTTTGAGGAAAGGTGAAGATTTTAATACGTGTTATGTTGACTTTATATAAGATGAGGGTTAATCTCATTTGGCTGTAGAAATCTGCAGCTTTTTGTTTTTATTCAGTTCAATTAACTGTAATGTTTTTTTTTAGTGCATGTGCCATTTCTAGTGAGCTGTTGTTGACGCGTCCGTCAAAATTTTCCCCGAGTTTTTCAACAGAAACATGTTTTCTAATAAATTTTAGAAATCTATAAAAAAGGTTTCCACCCATGAACCAGCATAAAACTTGTTTTTTATGAAGTAGCTGTGTTTGTCACTGCACTGGGGGAACTTCTACATATCTTTGGTCACCTGATTGGTTTTAAAAGCAGAAACAGCAGCAGTGAGCTGTTTGGTGAGGAGCTGCAGTCAACAGGCTCTCACTGCAAACCAACACACCTCCAACACCTCATCACTGGCTCCTACCGCACCGTGCCACACCATGCTGTGATAAAACGCTATGCCAGCACTGTGCCAGCATGGACTGAATGGCTGCAGCTGCTAATAGCTGAGCTTCTGCATGAGCTCCGCAGTCTGGCTTTGTTCGACTGGAGTGTTTCTGTGTAAAAGCAGATTTGAAAATGAAATCTCAGCGGCTAGTCGGGTAATAGCTGAGACAGGTTTTATGAACTTAACTCAAAACGCTGAGACGTCACCAGTCAGAACGACGAGACAATGAGCTAAAAAACTGCTAATGTCTCTTTGGCTGTTTTCATGGGTCAAATCTGGGACATGAAATCGTATTTTTGTGCCTCTGTGCATCATATGATCCAGTCAACATCCGCAGGCAGAACAAAAGCATCAATCTGCTTCCAGGACACAGGGACACTCCATGTCCTCAAAAGATTGATGCACAATTTAAGCTGTAAAGCCATTAGCTGCTTATTTCATTACAGAGCATGAAATATGAATGGCAGTACCCTACATGGCTATATTAACCTCTCAATAACAGAATAAGTGATGTCTCTTTTAGGAAGTAAAAATGTTCTTTAAAATGCTTTTTACTCTAATAAACGGCTTCACAAAGCTGCCTGTGGTTACAACTTCAATTCTGTTTCTTAAAAACTCTGATCATGTAGATTCCATTTAGGATTGGTTTTCAACAATTTCAGGACAGACTAGTTATAAATACAATAATTATTAGGAACTATAATTCATAGATTTACAATAAGTTAACTAAAACTAAAGCGTTTCACTTGGAAAAGGAGTGAAAAGATGCTAAATTTGGATTTTTAAAGTATTTTTTTAATATTTAGTTGCAATTTGTGCGTTCAGGTGATTTTTCTGTCACATATGTTGCAAAGGATTGTGAACACAAACGTAGATTTTTTTTTTACGAGGCTCCAAAGAAACAACAAGTGTCGGGTAGATGTTTACGAGCTGAGAGAGAAAAACTAAACGAAACACAGGACCTGCAAGAGCAGCTGAGCAGAAAATGTATTTCCTCAAAAAAAGAGATACAGAAAGAGAGGGCTGAAAACTGAAAGCTGCCAACACACACACACACACACACACACACACACACACACACACACACACACACAGGTTGTGGCATTAAAGGAAAACACCATGTCAAGAGCTTCAGATCTGAAGCCATTTTGGAGTCGAGGCTAAGTGCTGCAGTGATTTTAATAGCAGGCAACCATGTGACCCACACACACACACACACACACACACAGATATGACCATATGGCTGCTTTAAGTCGACTTCACATTCACATGTGCACACACAGACACACACAACCCCCACACACACACGCAGCACTGTACCCAGGAGAGCTTTAACAACTGGTCATAAATATTTCCCTTTTTGCAAATCAAAGGTCTGGTGTACTTGCTTATCTTAGTTTGCCAGTGTGTGTGTGTGTGTGTGTGTGTGTGTGTGTGTGTGTGTGTGTGTGTGTGTGTGTGTGTGTCCGAGATTGATAGAGAGCAAGAGAGAGAGAGAGAGGGGGAAGGAAGAAGGGAGGAGAAAGAGGGAGCAGCTCTGAAGTTCAATATTGACACAGCAGCAGAGGAGCCTCCTCACATTAATATTAAATGATATTATCACTAATATGGAGGAATGTGCTCTTAGTTGGCTCCGCCTACGGCAGCACACACACACACACACAGGAAGTCGTCCCTCTCAGTGTGTTTATAGCTATCTTGTAACTCCTATCCTTGAACTGTTCCCTAAACAGCCTCCTTCCCAATTTATCCCCACAGTCCAAAGGTGGACGGTCCAAAGAGCCGCTGATAGGCCGCAACACACCTTACTTCACAAAATGTTCACAACTCATTAACCACATCCAAAACTAAAGCACTGCAAAACAGAGCGACGCAGATAAAGTGACTCAGGCAGCCAGGCTGAGAAGCACCAGAAAACTGTCTTCAATATTTCTCAGTTTCAGAACTAAATTTGCATTTGAGTGATTAAAGTCACTTGTGGTGAATTTGGTCAGAAGTGATCTGAAACACTGAGTCAAAGATGGCGACTTCTTAAAAAAAAAAAAACAGCAGATATTATAAAAGATAATGTATCATGAGGTGATCATGAGGTGACCAAATTAGGGATGAGGTGGAAGTGAAATACCCACAATGCAAAGCTGGACGGCTCCTCTTATCCTTTCAGATAAGAATAAGATGTGGAGAGTATCTATGGTTTGAGGTAACTTTTGACATAGTGTAAAATATCATTAATGTTGCCATAGTAACTGAATGGCTTAATATATGCAGTGCAATTATAAATGAAACTAAACTGAGATGCTGTGGTAAAAACATCACCAAGGAGAGATACGGAGCCCAAAAGACAAAAAGAAAAAACGAAAAGAAATCTAAAACAGCTCTGACATACGATCCAATCAGGAACAAGTATTTTCTGTGGTTGTGGTTTAATGACATTTATTCAGTTCTACTGAATCAGGCGTTAGGGTGACAAATGTAACGGTTTAAGACTCATCTAATCATGACAGCTTCTGTTTTACAAGTATTTTCTTTTATAAGATTCACATGAGTTTGTCCTTGTGGTTCTGATCTCTCACTGATTTATGCAGGCTTCAGCTCTTTAGCGTGTGACACAGTGCTTTCATTGTTGTTGCAACCCTGGCAGATACAACGTCCAAATTGCAAAAGGCTGCAGTGATAATTAGCCATGAAGAAATGTGTTTCATGCAGTTTTGTTTTTGTTTTTTTTTTTTTGTAAAAAACAAGGAAGCAACATAACTACAAATTAGAGTCACATCATAAAAACATTGTCGCTTCAGTCCATTCACACGGTCGAAACCCCACAACATCCTCTGTTCCTTTAACGTGTTGAGAAATCAATTAATACGTATATCCAAGTTGCAATAATGGAAAAAGTTAGACTGAGCCTTTGGTTGTGGAATTATACTAGAAAGCCAAAAGTATGTGGACACGCCTGCCCACAAATATTTAGATAGGCTTATATCGAAGGAAGGGAAATATTAACGCTGCACCGTGCAAGACGTGAAAATGCCCCTGTGCACAAAGCCTCAACCCCGTCCAGCATCTTTAGGATGAGCTGAGATTCTTTCTCCGGCTGAAAAAACAGTTTAAAAATCAAACATGGATGTGACCGATGTGTCTCTATCTGCTTCCACTGTAAATCTGCTCACTTTTAAGATTACAGTCTCCTGCATAACGCAACAATACTACACAACTTATTCATGTAAAAAAAACAAACAAACACTCACAAAATACTACAGTACCCATGAGCCTCATCAGCTGTTGCTATGGAGATGAGAAAGCCAGAGACGTGACTCAGAGCTCTGGCATATTGGTTTTGCAAATGGAAACAAAACACAAACACCACAATGTAAAGCTGCTTGTGTTCCTGCTGTTTCTTAGTTTACTGTGTCTGTATCTCTGTGAGTGTTTCCTTCAGTTATTGTTAAATAAGACACTTGTGAGGGCACGGAGCCCGGGAATACTAGCAACCACTGTGGCAGACTCTAGATAAACAAATACACTAATAAAAACAACACAAGAATTATTCCAAAAATCCAGAATTAATTGATTACAGTGCTGAAACAATCTGAGGATTTGTGGTGTTTTCTCTTTAATGTCACAGTAAATTGATTCTCTTTGTGTTTTGAACTGTTGATCAGATAAAACTGTGATGGCTATGTAAGTACTTAACCAATAGCTGATTGATTAATTGACATTATCAAATTAATAGTAATGATAATAACTGTTCACTGCAGCCCAAATGTATTCAAATTTGCAGAAAATAGTTCTACAGGTTGAGAAATTTAGCTGCACAGCGACAGACTTTAAAGCTTAGTGATCGGATGTTTCTCACCGCAGTGCTTCTTGGGAGTCGTAGTTGATTCACTCCTCAGGCTCCTACTGAAACACACAGTAGAATTCCCGGTGTAGTTTCTAACCGTTAGCGCTGATGATTCAGTTACGAGAGCTTCACGTCTACATCCAGTTTCTGAACAAACTCCACTGAGAAGTCACCCCTCACTGACTTTTACCTCCACCCAAACAGAACTCCACCCACTTCACCACCCTGCTGTGGATTTTTTTCCCCACATTTTTACTACCATTTCCTCTCTTAGATGATATTTCAAAGGAATTTGTCCTTCTGGTTTTGACCCTTACATTCATTACAACGGGTTTCAGCTCCTCAGTGTGCGACACAGTGCTTTCATTGTGTCAAAAGCTGCAGCAGTGGCAGCTGAAATCTCCAAATTGCATGAGGCGGCCATGTTAATTAACCAGAGAAAAATGTGTTTCATGCTGCTTTTTGAGGAGGGCACGCAAAATAACTACAAATTAAGAGTCACATCCGAAAAATCTTTCATTTCTTTCACAAGGTCCAAACCCTAAACATCATCTGAACCTTTTTTTTAAGTGTTGAAAAAGCAATTACTCTGAAAACCCTTGCTGCACATGGATCACAATTTATCTCCCAGCTGAAATATTGAATGCACAGAAATTGCATTTTGATTTTTTGTCTCTATTGTGAAGCTCTACTCAAGTAAATAATGAAATCACATGCTTGTACAGTATCTGTGCACATCTGTGCACATGTAGCTGCTCCAAGCATTGGAGAGCTAATAATAATAAAACCTGGACGTTTACATGGTGGCATGACATCGGTAGTGTAAGAAATGATGATATTAGTAAAATGAAGAAAAATATGTATGGATGTATAATCTGCCTACGCCTCAATTAAGTCTGAGACGAGAACGTCTGCAGCTGCAACACACTCATTTGAAGGTGGGTGTTAGAAAATCTACCAGAATAAAAAGTTGCAGAATGTAAGTGCCTCTTGGCAGAAATGAAATGAAAAAATTTCAAGAGATCTTTCAGCGAGCTGTGAAGTCTCGTCGGCAGATTGATTCCTTTATTGCTGCCTCGAAAAAAAAAAGTAGAGCCTGTATCGACACTGTGTGACATAAGCTTGATAAAATGTCAAAATACTGAAGGCTGCATAAAAGTACGTTTAGGCATCGAAGAAAAACATGAATGAAAACAATTTAAAGAAATACAATCGTAGCTGTGAGAAGGAAAACGAGAGATGAAGATGAAACAAAAGAGAAGAAAAAAAAAAGAAATGAAGGCTTAAAAATAGACAGAAGCGTATATGATAAGAGGACTGAGAAGAAGAAGGAGACTAAAGAGCAGGCAGAGAAGAAGTATCTATGTGAAGTGAGGGAGATGAGAAGTGATAAAGGAAAAAAAGAGAAGGAGAAGAAGGAAAGAGGGATGAGAATATGAGAGATGGAGAGGATGCAGCAGAGGAGAGGAGGAGATAAAAATACAAGTGACATTTCTCCTGGCAGTGACGGGAGTGACGGCGGCGGCAGAGTGGCGTTTGTTGCTTGACCTTCAGTTTTATTGCGTGTGTGTGTGTGTGTGTGTGTGTGTGTGTGTGCGTGTGTGTGCAGCAGGCCGGTGGGCTTGACACCTAACTGAGGGTGACACGGTCACACACAGAGGAGAGCTGAGAGCCCCCAGCTCTGCCAGCCGGCCCGGCCCTCACACAGCACAGCTGGCCCTGTCACCTCCACTTATCCTGTCCTAGTACAGTAACTCAGTGTGTGTGTGTGTGTGTGTGTGTGGCTTCAGTACAGTGCTGGGTAAAAGCCAGATGCAAAGGCTTGTGAGCATAAAGGTGCATTAAATTAAATTTTACTGTCCCACTGCACTATGCAGCCATGAATTATCTGCAGCTGTCAGGTTGGTTGAGCAGTGCTAACGCTAATAACTGCTCTAAATCAGAGCTGGTGGCAGAGTTACAAAACAAAAACATGACGAGTTTAACCATTAACATATTGTGTAAAGTATCAGGAAGGTAATCAACTGTTTGAGTCATTTTTTAAAACAGAAATGCAAAAAGTTTTATTTCACTGTAAATGTGAAAATCGTGACATTTTATCAATCAAAGATTAATCGATCACTAAAAAGAAATCTTCGTCTGATTGATCAGAAACTAAAATTATTAGTAGTAGTGACCCTCAGGATCTGGTCTGGAACTTTTTGAATTATTCATCTAATCTATTTCATTGTCAGCAGTTTGGAAAATGGACACTGTGACCAGGAGCCGAGGTATCTCCATTTAGACAATAACAGACGGCAAAACATTCATTGCTCACGTCTAGATGCTTTTCACACATTGGTGCCTCAAGCGTTAACACTGCAAGAATACATTTCCCACTTCCAGGCCATTAGCAAACACTTGTGCACACTCTCCTGGTGAAAACTTCTGCCCACCTGCGACAACCATTAGCACTGCTGGAGAGCAGTTCATGTCCTCCACCTGGTCATTAAACAAGCTAATAGAAATGGAGTTGAAAGCAGCATCAAAGCAAATGGAAGAGCAACATCTTCCACCTGTTTTCTGTTGTAGAAGGGTGAAGCAGGTTTTGCCTTCTGCATTTTGAGAAAGAGAAAGAGGCTGCCAATATTCCTGGCAGTCATGGTGCTGTAATTCTGCACGGAGCATCTTCAGTACCATGGCTCCATTACGTCTTCCACCATCTCTCCCTTGAGGTGAAGGCTCTTTGGAACACAAAAGAGCCAAGTGTAGGAAATACAGAGATCTCCTCAGCCAAATATTCAGCAAACCCAGTTCAGTTACCAGCTGCTTGCAGACAATGAAATATACATGTGCAAAAAACTGAACAATAAACTGACTGCACACAAAGCAACTATGAGAGCAGAAGGCAGTCTGCAGGAAAAAATAGATGAATGACAGACTGCAGGTTTTGTAGACAAAGAAACAGAAATGGCTGGTAAGGTGGGAGTTAAGGTGGGCTGTAGGCGGTGCTGAAGAAACGGCTCGAGTCTGGGAGAGAAAATCACGACTACTACTCCCTGGATCTATTGTCTTGAAGAAACTGAGCTTCGACGCCTGCTTTTATAAAGCTAATTTTAGGGAGACAGCAGGATTAGTGCGTAACCAGATAGATAATAATTGGTCAGCGTGACGAATACGTCAGGAGGAGAGGGGGAAGTGCTTGTTTTTTTTTTCATTTCCACATGGAGCAATGAAACTTTCAAAGGATCAAACACCTGATCCGACAGTAAAATCCTGATACCAAGTGTGTGTGTGTGTGTATCCAGGGCCTGGTACATCTTATTCCTCTGGGCCACAGACTTCCACTGTTGTCCAAACACTATTAAAAACACATTAATGAGGCACACTGTTTGTTACCATGACCACACACACTAGTTTACTTTGACTTAATCCCACATACACTCTTGTTAGTATAAATACTCACTAGAACATCAAAAGCGTAGTAATCCACCACCAACAGTTCCCAACAAATGCAAATGTTTCCTCCTGTTTGTATTGTTTCCTAACAAACAAGCTTTAACTTCTGTTCTGCTTGTTTTATAACAGACATTATTTAAGCACTGCTTTTCCTTCAGGCTGTGAACACGTTGGTTTTCTGATTTAAAAACTGCTCAATTATTTTTTCAACTCCAAACTGAGCAAGAAAGAAACAACCGCTCGTCGGCTGCTGTGAATCACCTGCAGTGGCAAATAGGGGTCAACAGTTGCGTTCATGTATGTGGACATAACTAATAAAATATTCACAAGCTTCTTTAAACTATCAGGGCATTTTGTGTGAATTTATTTATGATGACTTTATTGTTTTATGACTTTTAAAAAGGCTTTTTGCGCCCCAGCTGCCGTTAATGTCTGACCCCTGGTCACCAAAACTGTCAGGTTTAAATTCAAATGCTCCCCTGATGTGACTTTTTTTTTTTACCTCTAAATAATTCATTTCTGCTTCACACTCGCTCTCGTTTATTAGAATAAACAAAAATCTACAGCCCCCTCCAGCTGCCTGTAGAGGCTGAAATGCCCATTATACCAGACAGTACACAGGGTTTTCACAGAACGAACAAAACACCAATGCTTTCACCTTCCTATGATCCTTATCAGCCGGCTGAAAATGAACTAAAAATTTAACGTTTCTCTTGAGGGTACAGCCAGATGAAATAAAAATGGTTTGTCCCCATGGGCACATGAATGTATTTCAGACAATCAAAGGCAACCTGCCAAAGCCAGTTAGCTTAAGAGATACTTTGCAGAATTAACATTTTGGCCAAAGGGTGTTGCTAGATGAAAACTCCTTTAGTGTGAAGGGTAAACCCTTTGAGAAGCATGAATGTGTTCATACTGTATAACCTGACTGATGCACCTGCCATTTTGAGTATATTTTTTCCCTGTAAAACATTTTGTAAGTTCATTAACACTTCCATCCATCCATGTTGGTTTATAACAGCAGCTGCTGGTCACACTTAACAAACAGCAATATGGCGAGATGTTGCTGCTCTGTATCACCATCTCTATCTGCTAATCCTGCTAACAGAAGGCGGCCTGTACAAGAAGCTTCAGCCCTGCCTGTTGTTGTTTTTGTTTTTTTTTGTGGAAGAATGACAAGGAGGTCAGTCTTCCTCGGGGCAGTGTGAGTCAGACCCCAGCACACCCTGCAGCTTCAGAAAGCATCACAGGGGACGACCCTCTATTCTGTTCTTCATACAATGACTTCTGTGTGTTTTTGACAACGCTGACATCGGCGAGACCCCCTCTGTAGCCGCCGCGTTGTTGAATGTGGTTGGCGACGGCACTGAAAATGAGCTCATTCTGACGCAGAGGGAGATTCAGGGTTTCATCGTGGCTGATTCAGAAACGTCAGGGTTAAGTTTATTTGCAGAGATAATTAACCACACAGAGAGAAAAAAGTGTGAACTATGCAGACAGAAAAACAGGGGAAAAAATAAAATGAACAGGCAATGAAATTAAGCTGACAGCGAGAGTCGAGCTGAGTGGGAAGGTTGGTGCTTTCTCTTCAGCCTCTCTTCTCTCTCGCCTTTACTCCCTGTGCTCATCTCGACGAGCTGACAGGCAGAGAAAGACCAAAACACGCTGGAACAAAAGGTTTGTGGTGATAAAAGCTAACTGAAGTAAGCATACAGGTTCAGATTCCACGTTCCTCTTCCAGGCCTGTCACGCTTTGAACACTTTGAGACATTTAACAGATTTTCTTACACGCAGAGACTCAGAAACTGAGCCTGACTCACGCTCAAACACACCTTTACACACGATCAAACAGGTGACCACCATGTTACAGGACAAGCCCTGCGTCCACAAGGTCATCATGATACGCATTCCGTCTCATTCTAACTCTTCCTTTCCTCTGCTTTCTCCCAGGTTTACACTTTTAAAGGCTAAACAAGCAATTTCAGAATATTATCTCCTGTAGACACTTGTTAATAATTCGCCCACATCGGGGCTAATATACCTCACTGTAAAATTTACTGTTGGAGGTGCTGATTACAGGGCGGAGGCAGCAGGCTATATGATGTCTAAACAGGTTTATGAGGGTTTTCTTGACTGAAAGGTTTATACTATCTTTGGAACATACTTCATGTCAACACTGGATGTTTTTCTGCTTCGGGGAGGTCACGTTTCCAGCCCTGTTTGTTTCCTCAGTCAGAAATTAAACATATTTAAACATTTGGATGAAGGTCATCAGCTAAGGATGCACCAATACTGAGCTTATTAAGTGGTCTGATTATCAGCCAGAAACCACCATTTACAAAACCCTTCTGTGCTTTTTTTGGAGGAAAAAAATGAAGAGAGAAAAATGAATTTTTAATGATTATATTCATTTAGAGATTAATGTATTCAAAAACATAATGTACATCTACTGAAAATACTTTAATTATTTGCTGTATTTTTAAAACCACAGGCAGCAGTGGAGGGTTTACCTGCTTTTCCATGAGCAATCTACTGTCCAAGACCAAATCATAATGAAGTCCCATTCAGTCTTTGAATTGCAAATAATTGCCTATTGTTTCCGTGTCATTTGTTGTGCAAACCTCATCTGTCATGTGTCCTCCCAGGGTGTGTTGTGTAAAGGCAGCATACCTCACAAAACACTCCCTCCACTCACCCTCTCCTTCAACGTCTCTCTCTCTATTGTTCCAGCTCACCCCTCTGTGCCTCTCTTTTGGAACTACATTTCCCAGGGTGCACCTGTGGGCAGCAGCAGAAGCAGCAGTGGGGGGATGGGGGTGGCCTGGCACGCTGCCATGCCCAGCGGGTACAGAATCTTTAAACAAACATGCCCAAATTAAACCCAACTTAAACACAGATGCCCCGCCGACCCACCTCAAAGTGACGCACAGTACGAACACGCTCTAAAAGCACGAAAATTATCACCTTGCCAACTTGCATTTGCATTATCATTATTATTATTATTATTGTCATAACAAGTCAAGTTAGATCTTATTTATACAGGTGTAATGAAACTGAGACAGAGATGGAGACTCGCTCTTCCAGGATGGACAGACAGTCAGATTATAAATATATTTTAAGAATATAATCCTGGGCAGCATCATGCTGTAGCCTACGGTGGCGAATATTAGCTAATCTTAGCAAACTTTAGGTAAATATTGGAGTATAATGTACATTACTGCTTCAGTTTGCTGACTTTCCGACTCTTCTCCACCTGCGTTACTGTTAGACTAGCTTAGCATTTATTTAGCATTAGCGTCATGTTTCTCCGCAGCGTCTGCTGTTACATTGTCTCATGGTTTCCATTATTGTATTATATCATAATGTATTTGTCTTCTTCCACTTCTATAACGAGTATTTCCATTTGTATGTTGTTATTTGTAATGTTTTTGTTTGAGCATTTTGCGACAATCTGACATGTTTACATGTTGTGTTTCATACTGATGTTCAATAACATGCATTGTCCCTATCAAATTAACAAATAGAACACTACTGTATTGTTATCAGTAGTGGAAGCTGTAATAGTTGCACGCCTACAAAGATTCTCATATCTAAAAGTATTAGAATCAAAAACTCTGTCACACTGGCACTGACAGAAAGTACACAGTAGTACATAGTGACAGCGACATGTGACAGACAGCAGCTGATAACAGTGTTTAGCTCTGACTAAACATGTGTAAGAGTACAGTTATTACAGTTATTTGATATATTCTTGAATATATTCAACACTCAGCATCTTTCTGTCTCTCGACAGAGATATCTGATCTTCTTGGCTTTGGTGACACCTTTGGTAACGAGAAGTAAGTCCAAGCTAACAACATGTAAAATCTGTGCAGTGCAGCTTTAATTTTCTCCTAAAGTTTATCCCAAATAAGCTTCTGTTGTTTTGTCTGAGCATCAGCACGTCCTTTCCTGCTGCTGCAGAGGAGGAGTTTGATATCGATGACAGAGGTTTATTTATAAGACAAAACTACAGAATGTGCCTTTAACAATTTAGAACAGACGTGTGCAGTTACCCGTGAACTGTCCCTTTAACTGTGAACCATGACAGCTTAACGCTGCTTAACTGACTGTTCAGCCCTATTATTATCTCATTAGCTGGTTCCTCTTGTTCAGGAATACTGAGGTGCCACTTAGTATTAATTAATTGTTAATGACAGCCTTAATGGCACACACTTTTACTTTAATTCCATTAATACTGAATTCTCGGGGAGAGGCAGAGATTTGAGAATTCCCTCATTAAAATAATAAGGCATTCCCTTCAGCTTAATCATCACAGTTATGTGACCAACCCCAGGTCTTAACCCCCCCCCCCCCACTCAGCTCTGTGAGGAGGTGACAACTGAACTAAATGTCTCTGCTTTCAAAAGACATCCACACTTTCAAAGTCTTAAAATCCACACATGCACTCAGGGTCATCCACGGCATTGATCAAATACACTGAAAAGCAAAATGTGCAAATATGACCTTCCACTCAAAAGCAGCCATTATTGAGGAACCAGGAGGAATTCACCAAAGGTGGGTCCAAGTAAACACTCCTGCTGCTCTAAAGCCTCGACACCTCTCACCAGCCCTGTGTGTGTGTGTGTGTGTGTGTGTGTGTGTGTGTGTGTGTGTGTGTGTGTGTGTGTGTGTGTGTGTGTGTGTGTGTGTGCTCCAAACACAAGCTCTTAACCGTGCATGAGCCCACATGGTGTCAGTGTCCAAAGGACTGTACCAAGGAGGTCAGGTAGCTCACATAACAGAAGGAACTCACACACACACACACACACACACACACACACACACACACACAATAGAGTGCTTACATAAATTTTAGGTTGAGTCAGGGACGCTATGTACAAAGTTTAGTTTAAGGAAATGGAGGACTTTGGTCGCTGCTGGTACTAAAGGGAAGAAAAGAAAGCGAGAGAGTGAAAGCGTTGCCTTTTCACGGTTTTAATTCCCGATCTCTAAACTGCAGATATTCATCTGCAAAACTTGAACCCTGTCTGAACTAACTGAGGAAAGACTGATACCCTATATAACAGTGTTTTTTTGTTTTATTTCTGTCATTCCTTTTCTTAAATTTCACACTAAGGAATCTGGTTTCTGTAACACAAACAGTCGTGTTTTTGGGAAAACAAGTGACACAAAACTTATATGAAGACCTGCCTGTGCATCCCAGACCCTATCCCTCCTATTTCCCGTTATTAACAGGTAAATCACTGACACCACTTCATCAGCAGAAGTCAAATATCAGCCTATAAATATCAGTGAGTCAACCCATAGCATCTGTATCATGGTTACATTTGTCTATTAGGTGAATACTGGCCTCTCCATATTTCCGTGGTTCTGATTTACTGTGAGATAAGTTCAGGTAAATAATTTAGTTTCTTGTGATGATATGTATGTCATATAGGTGTGTGTGTGTGTGACTGTGACACACACTCACACCTTGGTACAGGCCTCTCCTGATCGACTGATTGATTGGAAGGTTTCACCTCTAAATGAAACCAAATGAAGACAGAGACGCAGGAGAAGATCAACTTAAATTCAGGTTTAGAACAAAATGTTTCATCTGATTCCTCAGAGTGCTCTGCTCCACTCGCTGACTATGACAACAAGCCTCTCAGCCTCAAAGCTCTTGTATGTTCCTCTTGAATCTGCTGCAACCTTCAAAAATAATGGCCAAAACCCTCCCACTGCTGTTTTCAGATTCACTCAAAAGATCCCAAGGGAGGAAAAAAAACATGGATAAAATAAAATGAAATGAAAACAACGATGTGAAAGATTAAAAAAAGAACAACCACCACAAAAAAAGGCTTTTTAGAAAGTGAGCTGCCTCCCTCTTCTCCTGAGACTCAAAAACAGTTTGTTCTTCTAAAACTGTCACACTCCCTTCTTCTAACGGGCTGAGAAGAAAGAATTATTTTCTGAAATATTTGACTACTTTCTCCACAGCCTGCAAAAAAAACAACAAAAAATTAAATAAAACAAAGATGAAATAGTTTCCTCCTCAGATACAGCAGGCGTGTAACCAGAGCGACGGCAGTTTGAATCCTTCTGGCACTTTAGATAAATGTCAGTGGGTACGTTTGAACATGAGGCAGGACGTCGCTGGAAAAGAGCACAGCGATCAGTGATCGTTTTCCTGGATAAATAATGGTTCACACACACACACACACACACACACACACACACACCTTCTGTCGACATCCTCTCAGTGCCAGTGGTGTATTTTGCTTTTCCACAGATTGCAGTCAACCCCCCCCACCAACCCAAAGAGAGCAGCCCTCCTCCCACAGGGCTCCTGGTTGGCATGGATCGGCCCCCGAGATAGCTACACACTCACACGACTGTCGAGCAGAGTGTGTGTGTGTGCATGCATGTGTAATGAGGAAGGTGCAGGAGATTTACAGCGTTGGCACCCGGTCTGGTCAAATGGGTGGATCGCTGCCACTCTCCCCACCAGCTCCCGATAAATGTGCCATGTTTTGTTTTCCTTTTCAAAAAGCCCATGAAAAGAATTAGCAAGATGTGAAAGTAGAAGGCAGATCTCTCAGGGCGTCCATCTGTCCATTACTGAAATAAAAGCCCGACCACTCGCTCAGAGAGGGGGGGCGTGGCAGTTGGATGGAGGGATTTTGTTGACTTGATAAGACGAGGATTTGACTTTGAGTACAGAGGAGATAGAGAGATAAATAGATCGATGGGTGGAAGAATGAATTAAAAAAATCAGGAAGATCTGTTCGTTTAAAGACACTCTAAACCAGAATGGATGATCTTGCACATCGTGGTTTAACTATGGGATATAATCGGAGGAGATACTTGCTGCCTTTATAGCCTACGCTGTCAAATTCTCATGCTAAATCAGCACGATTCGCCTCCAACTCATTCATTAATCAGCAGTAAGTGGAAAGGACATAAACTGGACACATGCAGCTAAAAGGACCAATGCAACCAATCATGTCAGGGCAAAGACCTGTGAGCTACAGAGCTGTAACAATTAGTCGATTAAACAACCACTCAATTGACAGAGTCTTCATTTCTTTTTTTTTTTTAAATGCAGAAATTTGCTGGTTTCTTTTTTCCTCTGCATGTCTAAGTTTTGGGGTTTTGGTCAAACAGAACAAGACGACGAAGGTTCTGACTCTGGGAAACTTAGATGTCACATTTTCTGACCAGTCAATCAAAAAAGAAAATGATCAATCATGAAAATTCAACCATTAATTGCAGCCCTAATGTAAAACTGCACACACTATGGTGACTGAGGGTCCTACAGTGAAAGCTGCCAGTGTCAAATGCAGGATTTGACCAATGCGCCAATAAAGGCAGAACTTCATTTGAGCAGGTTTCTCTTGTGTATCGCAAGACAGTTCCAATTAAAAAAAGAAGCTAAATAGAAAATGTACTTGGAAAAAAAGCTGCACCAAGTTAGCCAGGATAGTTTAGCTATTGAGCCTTGCTGCACTTCCAAGTTCAAATAATCTAGTAAGCATGTCTTTATATACCAGAACACACAGTCAGTGACTGCATGAGAGATAAAAGAGATAAAAGTCTTTTTATATTTGTTTTCATGTTTTAATTAGATATATAACAGCAGAAGGTTTGGGTTAAGGGTTAGCGACAGAGTCTGACTTGATGCAAATTAATGGCTACACAAGAAGTCTTCCAATGTAATGAATGTAATTTTACAGCATTATATCTACATGTATTGTGCTAAGGTGCTTTCTTTTAGGGGAATTCAATTTAAAAAACATTTATAAAATACATGTAAATGGCTCTTTTTGCTGATCTGGTGACTCATGCTTGACAAATACAGGGCTGCATCTCTAACAGTTGACAAATCTCCGTCGTCTCTTTGTGTGGTATATATTATCATGTAGTCCTACCCTGACTAAAACCTGCCTCAACCAGTGACTCCTCAGTCACCAGACGACTGCTGCATTGAAAAATGTAGCCGCTGAGAACCCAAACTGTAGCTTCGCCAGCTGACTCAACCGACGGCATTATTACTGTGTTGGGAGCAGCTCTGGCTGTAAGAAGTGTTGGAAGTAAAAAAGCAATCTGCCACTCAGACTCACACCTCTCTCTCTCTCTCTCCCACTCTCTCTCTAGATCGCAGTCTGTCTCTCTGCAGCACTGCCACAACCTTTCAGCAATCAAATTAGCTGCACTCTCTTACCCAGAATGTGTGCCAAAGGAATCAGCAGTTGGGCTATAATTGCTACCAACTAATAATGTTAACCTTTCTATGGCATATGGGCCCTACTTTATTATCAGTACAGCACAGGGCATGGAGGCGAGGCAGGCTGTGTCGACAAGCTGCATCCATGTACATCACTATGAACTTTAATAAACTGTAGGATGTCCACCTTTGTTACCTGACCTTCTTCAACCAAATGTCTCTGACACCGTGATCATTATACCCTTGATAACAGTGCTGTGTTTTAAATTTCATATCAGCACACATTTTTATGAAAGAATTTGTTCTTACGTCGTCTCATTTTGGGTTTACTTTGGAGTATTAACACTAAAAAAAAGTACAGTTTTTAACCTTATGCCTTTTTCCAGCTGACAAAAAACTGTTTAATGAGCTGAAACTATTGGTCAATTAATTGTTTTATCAATCTTTAATAACACTATGTCATTTTTCAAGCAAAAATGACAAAAACTTTAAATTACAGCTTCTCAATTGTTAAAAATGGATGCTTTTCTTTTACTTTAATGTTTGTAAATTTAATATATTTGGGTTTCAGCCTTTTGCTAAGACACAATAAGACATTTGAAGACAAATGTCAGACTCACATTATATCGGCCAAACAAATAATCAGATGACCGACAGCACAGAAGGTTAATAATGGAAACATGCAACACATAATGGATTTTAAAGTGATTGCATTCTTTTAAGGACTTACAGCATTTTGGAAACACATGCTTCAGCTGGTCAGAGGACAAATCCTTTGAACGCTCCAGTTTCTCACAGTTTGAGAGCTGATTAGCCTTCAAACAAATAAACATGTCAGACTTCAATCTGAGCGCTGATAACCGCCGCTGCTGCGCTCAGGCCCTAAAACTCGTCACACATTGCAAACCAATGAACATCAGCAACCAGAAATGAAGAAATATGTTGAACTGACACACAGCCTGTATCCGCACACACACACACACACACACACACACACACACACACACACACACACACACACAGAACACGCTAAAGCAAACTGCAATATCAGACTTTGAGTTCGTTATTGCTCCGTGGTGGTGTGTGTGTGTTTCCCCTGTGGTAACACTGTGACATTACTTCACAGATTTAAGGTGCACAGCAGTGTGTTTATCATGCTTATGGTATCTCTATTGACTTTAGTATCATGACAGTATTTCTCTAGGGTCTTACAGTCTCAATGAGATATCTGAATAACATCTTTCTGCTGTTTACATGCAGCTCTTTTCCAATAAACTGCAACCCTGCAAACTGTATTAGACTTTTAGGGAGGGAGTGACATCATCCTCTGCTGCTTTGAGCTCAAACCCAGTGACCCACTAAATCATTAAAAAAGCACTAATTAGACTGTAAACATGGGCAAGAGCAGCACACAAAGAGAGCAGGGTCATTGTCGTTAATATGAGGAATAAGAAAACAGGTTAAAGCTCACTTTTACTGAGTAAAAACAGATTTTAATGTGATGCAACGGACTGGAGGGAGGGAGGGAGGAAACGCCTTTTGTTGTCTTTTGTTTATACTGTTGATTGAGATTCCTTATGGCTTTACACTGATCACACCAACTGGAGGTCAGAGATTACCCAACCTTTTAATTTACCACTACATCCCCTCATTAGGAGGTTCTCTTACTAAAAAGCCCCACTAGCCTAGTCGGAATCAGGCCATGTGAGTTATTATAAAGCGGTCGGATGGGTAAGTAGGTGACAGGTCAACGCGCAACATCTGGACACAGAAATGCGTCCAAAAACAAGAAGAGCCGCAACACTCCGACCCCGCGGCTTCTACCGCTGCCGCTGCCGCTGCTGCCGCTGCGGCGGTGGAGCTTTATACCGCCGATAAAAGCCAGATTAGGAGCCGGGCAGAGAGCCGAGGAAACCCAGAGAGGTTAAGAGATCAGAGGCGAAGAGTGGATGATAATCTTGCCATAACATCGGGATAGGTCGATGTAACCGGATTAAACTGAGCTAATGAAATACAGTAGATATGGTGGACAAGGGGGGAGGAGAAGGGAAGGTGGGTGGGAGAAATGTATGGATGAGAAAATCCAAAATAAAAGCCGACGTGAAGTAATGGGAAAAGCAGGAAAAGGTTAAAAGCTGGATTTTCTTAGTTTTTCAATAAGACAAAGACTGACACATGTCATGGCCGCTGCTGTAAACTGTCCCTGCAGTGACCGACGGAGGCTGTCCTGTCAGGAACATTTCAAATATCATAAATATGTCTTCATGCAAACTGCGCCGGACAAATCTCAACCGCAGAGTTTCCCACCGCATCCAGGAGCGGCGTTTCAACAAGTATCAAACCCGGTAACACAGGCGAGCACCGAGGCATTTCAGCCTGCCGACCCCCCGCCTACACCTTCCCCCTAAAATACAAAATTATTTCCACTGACATTTTCCCCAATGCAGCAATGCGCGCTCCCAAAAGCCGATTTCCAGGGCAGAGTGGAGGAGGGGGAGGAGAGGGAGGGGGAGGAGGAGGGGGGCGTCATGTTTGGAGATGGAGAACGCGCACCGCCCTCCCCCCCACCAAAATCTCAACCCGGAGGCGCGCACGCGGGCACGGGCCGGCCTATAGAGGGGCAGCCGATTGGCTGAGGCGCAGCTCCATCTGCACACGTGACATGCCCTGCTTACAATAAATAAACAGCTATAGAATAATGTATAAAAATACCCCCAGCGGCTTCCTGAGCAAAACAATACTCAACAGTCAAACAAGTCACAAGCACAAAGTGAGCAGGTGCAACACCTGGCAACACGCCCGACACGAGCCCCAAACTTGGGGCAGAATATTTTTTGGATATGTCCGGTGGGAGGCGGGCAGCGCCAGGCAACAGCCGAGCGTAACAAAAAAATGACAGCTTCATGGAGAGCCTATAGGTTTTCCAGTGGACATTACAGCCCCGACTCTTTGCTCTTTACACTCCAAAAAACCAAACTCAGCACAGTTACCGGCACCTTCCGACCCCCCCGGACCACGCCACACACACGCGCACACACAATGCCAAGCGAGCTTACCTACACAGTGAATGAGTTTGTGCCTCCAAGAGTCAAGTTCCTGCCGAAAGCCGCGCCTCTCTATCGTGCATTGCTGCCTTTTGCACAGACTCGCCATTTTCTATCGGCCCCTCCCGTGGGCGCGCACATACTGCTGGGTGCTTCCCTGCGCGCACGTCACCGGTGGATTTTATTCTAGGGCTGGGTGGAGTGAGATATGAGGGGGACGGGGCTGCAGCATCCCCCTTTCTATAGCGCTCATTTGTCCCACCCACCAAAAGCGCCCCCCGTTCCCTCCCCTCCCCTCCCCTCCATCCTTCCCAGCATCTCAGCGCGAAGATGTGCTGTCATTGGTCGTTTAATGGGATGTTTGTCTGTTTTAATGTTGTATAGGGTACAGCACATGGCGCCTGTGCTCCAAATTTGCCATGGCTTAAAGCTATGTGTGTCAAAGGGCGCGGGTGTGCCGGGGATTTAAAATGCGCATATAGACACTGCATTGTTTAAATTAACAGATGTGTTACAGTGCAGCTCTCAGCGCCACAGTAAATAAACTGTAGCCTAGATCACACAGGCGATGTTTACAAAGAAGCTTTGTTATCAAAAAGTGCTGGAGTATGATTTTATAAAAAGTTAAAGAGCCCACAGCTCCTTAACGTGACTGGAAACACAGTGAGACTGTCCGAAAAATCCCCAGTGTTTCCTGTGTGGCCACCAGGAGCAGCACATTCAACCACATTACTAATATTCATGTATTCACACTAATATTATTTAGCCAATTAAAGGATTACTACAAGTTCTCTTTAGAGGGATTAGGCGGTTAAATTAATAAACGCTCAATCCATTACATTTCCAGTCTTTTCTGAGGCCTGCATCACTAAACAATGTCCACAAGTGACACACAGGCCACGGTGGGGTCTCTTGGATTTTAGAAATACTGATGCTACAAGTCTTATTTCCCCTGCCACCACCGCCCTGCACATAAAATGTGCATTTCATTGAATTTTTCCATTTGTAAGCTTGTTATATTCTCTGCAAGATAAAGACATTTCAATTAAAATCAACAACTACTCTTAGATTTATAAAGACAACATGAGTCTAACTAAGGCAGTTATTAGGAGACACAGACCTGTAGGTGTTACCAATTGGTTTCCCAATATGAAGATCTTGATTTTAAAAAATGTATAAATAAAATTCTGGCAGAGAAACATTGAATCCCGGCGCAAAACTACTCAGTCGACAAAAATCAGCCCTGAAATGTGAAAAGTTTTTTAACTCCCCCAAGGTTTTCTAACACCACGTGATCCCAGTGTCCTCAGTGGTAGCTGCCTAGGCCCAAAGGGGGAAACCGCAGTCACAATATAGTGTTTATTTACACAGTATATATCCCTATAGATATTTAGACCAGTACTACACATCACATGGATGCAACACCTGTCCATAGATGACAGGAAAACAACAGTAAAGAACCCAAACCTTAACAATAACAATAAAAACTTAATGTAAAACACCTGACTGTGATTTGATCTCTTTTTAAAACTGTTCCCATTCAAACTTAAATTGAATCAAAAACGTGTTGTTTCTTATGGATAATGTCAATAATAATCCAACCACTGTGACTCTGCAGGAGTTTACGGTGCCTTCTACTTTGTCTGCTCATAAAAAACATATCAGTTGTTTTCTCATATCAGTCAGTCCTCCAGCTTCAGTTCTTATTTTTGACTATTTTCCAAATCAGACACTGATTACCTGCCTCCATCTTTAAATTAATGAAAGTAAGTACAAGACTTCATTGTTGTGTCTTCTTTGTGGTGTGGCAGTGCAGGGAAGTCAACAAAAAATGTAATAATCTGAACATTTTATGCACATTTTTGGTGGGTAGATTGAAGTTGGACTCGAGCTCAGCATTTGATCGGCCCTTCTCGTGTGGGCTCACCTTTTTCTGTAGGACATTTCCAATTTTCTTCCACAGGTAAGATCAAACACAACAGCAACACACCAGCCCCAGCACACACCTGTAAGACATTAGAGTGAAACCAAGACTGACACTGTGATACAAACGTCCACAATGTCCTATGTATTCATTCACACAATTATTAATCTATTTAAAGTTAGGCCAAGCTGTTTAATCTGTAAATATTACACCTATTCTATTGCCTTGCAACTGCCTGTGTCATGTGACTATTTTGGTCCAATCATGATGAGTGAGCACACCTGATTGCAGAGCCATCAGGGCACATTCAAGTCAGCAGTGTGGGAACGATTCTTGTCATATTAATGAATATTAATTCATCCATTTACAGCATCATCATTGATAAATGGACAAACATGAATGCTATCTGTCTGTGTATCTTGGCTTTCTATCAAAAATAAAAGCTACACTGGCCATAGTTTATTAATAATCAATAAAGAAGCTTTAGCAGGTTAATCCTAGTCCCAGTTTTCCCTGGAGAAAGAAGAATCAGGGCAGCAGAGTTTTGTTTCATTTGGGTCACCTTAATTTTTCCTCTTTTTTCCTCGAGCTTTTTAGTGAATTAAAGCCTTATTGGCTTTGAATCCATATCACCTCATTTAACAAACCCGCCACCTCAGTGCAGCTGTTTTAGCGCGCAGGCAGAACAATAAATCATGTTCCATAAAACTCGCCAAAACGCGGGTCTAATCACCAAATTGAAACATGAAATGACACAGTATCATTAAAGGGAACCTCGCTGCCGTTTTATAATCCTACAGAGACGATGGGCAGCACATAAAATAAAAAATAAAAAAAGGCAAGGGCAACCGCTTTAACGGAGGAGCACTCCGGCTAATTAAGTCGTTGAACCCGTTGCCCTCGACAAAGATGTCTCCCGCTGAGGGGCTGGACGGAGAAGACGAGCAGCCAATAGGAGGGCGTTTTGAGTCGAGGTGGAGGTGCGGCAGCTAATCAGATCGCGGCACCTTGGAGAGACGCTGAGGCAGCTCTGCCAGGACACTACCAGCGACGGAGAAAAGGCAAAAATAGCCGCTGAGAGGAGCAGGAATCCTCCAACTGCCGCGTTGTTTTAAGTGATGTAGAGAAAAGGGGGACTGAGTTGCTCTTTGATTAAACAGGTAAATCCTTTATTTTATTTCTCCAGGCCTGCTCACTGTGATGTGTGTGTGTGTGTGTGTGTGTGGCTGGCAGCGTCATGCCGGCAGGATGAAAGGGATTAGGGCGCCGTTACTGTGGCAACATTAGATGGAGGGATACACACGCCTCCCTCCCGTCTAATCTGACAGTGTGCCTGATGGCATTTGAGCAATTATTCAGCCGAGTAAACGGCCCTTAGATGTTTTCTGTCTTATTGTGAAGCCTAAATGTGTCTTTGATGCTCCTGTCAGCAGCGGTTTGTCTCTAATCTCATTCTGAAACAACAGAGAGGAGAGGATAGGCTACACCTCAGAGAACCACAGTCAGCTCAGAGCTCTGTTCAACAAATGAAGATGTATCTGAGGAAAACAGGAAAGCATCACACACACACACACACACACACACAGGAGATCTCTTACTACAGATAAATGAATGAAGCAGTGTTGTGCTGTCACACCAACAGTTCACAGGCCCCTGAACAGGGCATCTGCTAGCATTTTAATAGTAGCTTTGCATCCTGTATACTGTACTACACTGAACTGCCTAAAGCACATGAACAACCCTGTCTAATGCTGCATTCACATGCTTCTCAAATGGTCGTATTTCCCAAGTCAGGAAGTCATTCTGGCTTCTGTGTTTTCACGTGCTTCTAAGTCATAATGTGGAAACAACATGGACGCCGCAGTAGTAGCTGCTGGACCGCTGCCTCGATCTGATCTGTTAGTTTGTGTTACTGTGTGAGCGGTGGAAGAAGTGTTCAGATCCTTAACATAAGTAGAAGTACCACACAACAACACAAACAAACTGACCGAGCGAGGCAGCGGCACTCCACCGCTCCTGTGCTCTGTGAGGTAAAATCACTGTTTTTCTCAATGGAGTCTGGTACTGATACATAGTGATGCTTCTGGTTAAACAAAAACAATCTTCCTCTTTAATAAAAAGCTCTGTCTCTGTAGGAATCCTGTCCATACACACTGATAAGAACAATCTGCTGTTTGTGGCTGCTAGGTAGACTTCTCTTGCTCAATGCTGCACTGATTGCAAAGAGTTTTGTCCCAGTCAGCTCTAACCCTAACCCAAAAGAGCCAGGCCATTTCATCCTACAACTGAAGGAACAGTCTTCATTATGTTTGTCAAAGTGAGATAGGTGGAGGCGTGTAGTTTCTCTGGAGTCCCTGGCTGTGTAATCTGAGCTAGATTGCTCTGCAATCACTCTGCAGTGTTCAAACCCATGGTGGGTTGAAAAGAGAACACATTATTTGATGAACTCCCAGTTCTCTGCATGGGTGTCAGGATGTCACACAAGTCTTGATGATGGTTTTTGTGTCTTATTGTGCGTGCCAGCAGGACCCATGACCCTGACACGAGGATCCTTCACCTACTCAAACGGGGAGGAGTACCACGGCGAATGGAAAGAAGGCAAGACTGACCTCCTCAATCACTCATCCATCCTCCGTCGTCGACTACATTTGCATGCACAGCAGAACGGTTGTTGTAATGTGATTAAAAGAACAATGCACGTAAGGCAGAGCCCATGTAAACACCACTCTTGTGTTTGATTCATGTGATAATGCTCTTAGCAGAAGTATAGCATAATCACAGTAACATATGTGGAATACTCAGACCTTATTTGCATTAACAGACACGAGTTGGGACATGTATACAGCTCAGTGGTATTACCTGAACTGGGATGTTGCTGTGAGAAGACCTGTCACTGAGCCAGCTTCTCTTGTTTATACTTAAACCAAAAAAAGCCGGTATAATGTTGCCATGGTGTGGGATTTTAGATGGCATGCTGGTGTTGTAATGCAACAGCGGCGGCATCTGTCCTGCCATGTCAGCTCTCTGTAACGGTTTCCGCTGCTTAAACGTTCATACCATTTAAACAGAACATCGAGGCAGAATAAACTGTATAAAAGGAGCTATTGAGCGTGCGCCCGGCTCTCTGTAGAGAGCGTGGAAAGGAAGCCTGGACTGTTATTGTCATGGGGGTCAAGAGTCAAGGAGGCTAATGCTAGAAGGCATGGGTTACACTCGTCTTTCAAGTGGAAGGTGGGTTTTATAGAAGATTTCAGCACATATGCATTCATGGGGATAATTTAAATAAGTACTTCACTCAGACAATTAGAATAATTAGAATAATTAGAATAAGAAACTTACCTCTGGCTCTCTTGTGGTGTTTACATGTCAATCTTCTCTGGTATCTGGTTCTCCTCAAAATGCCTGCAGTCAACAACAGTGACTTATCAGTCCATAAATGTGAATGTCAGAGCAATTCTCTCATGTTGACAGAATAAACAATTATATTAGTGTAAACGTTTGGGGAAAAGGTGGATTGTAGAACCTACATTAGAAGAGGAAACATAGTTAAAAATTTCAATTTAATATAAGCACACTGATCTCTGTTGAAGCTTAACTGGTTGTATTGATACTAAGCTATGAAAGTCAGTAATAGAAAACTGTCATATTAAGAGTTTGAACCTCTTTTCCAGCGTGCTGGCATAAGCTTTCTCAGAGGGGATGAGCAGTTTGATACCCTGATAATTGGAGCACACCCTCTGGCTCCCTGTTTTTAAAACCTTAAACCATTGAGGGGGCATGCCTACCAACAACATCCACAGCTGTCATCATCTCAGGGCAACCCTTCACCTCTGGTGCCACCACTGAGGCTTTTTGACAAGCTCAGCGACGTCCTGCAGAGAAAGGAGCGGAGCTTCCCTCAGGACGAACTTCTGCCTGGAACACAGAGAATGTGTTGGTCAGATTCAGGAGTTCGTCACACTGTCGTTTCAAGAGCTGCGGTCAATCAACAGACAGTTATCATCGATCAACAGAAAATTAATCGACAACCATTTTGATAAACGATTAATCCTTATAGTAATCCTTCAAGCATAAACTCTAAACATTTGCTGGTTGCAGGTTCTGTTTTCCTCTGTTGTATGTCTTAGTAAACAAGACTGTCCGCCCCTAAAAAAACAAACAACCCTATAGGTCATGTGTGGATTGGATTGGATACTTTGCATGTAGTGCTAGCCCTAACCCTACAAAACTCATATTCACCAGGCAGTCCCCTGTGAGCTGTCCTCCTGAGCCTAGTTTCCACATGAGGCCCTGGTTTCCTGATCTGGGTAAGGTCACTCCCTCCCAGAGATGCCAGTCTATAGAGGCTTTAAAACTGCTCTTAGTGTAGCCCCCTCACCTGAGACCATTTTGTCGTGTGAGACCCTATCGGGAGCTATTCCCCCAGCAACACAGCTCCCAGAGTCCTGTTCCCCGATGAGGTGGCTATTCTCAGAGGGTTAAAAGGTCCAGTCTTGATTGGATTGGAGGAACAGTTAAGTCCCCAAAAAGAAATTCAGGTAACCTCAATTTAAGTTGGTAAAAATATCTCCAGGGTGTTAGGGTTCAGGAGGTCAGGACCCAAATGCAGGCGCACGCCAAGGCAGAAAGGTTTAATGATGATAGTAACAAAAAGAGCAGGAACACTGGTTAGGCAAAAACACACAGGAGTCAGGAGCATTAGAAAAACTCAGAACTCAAAAGGAAAAAAATCCAAAAGCAGAGGCACAAGGTCACTTAGTGAAACAGAACAGGTGAGGGGATGAAACACTGGAGGGTAAAACACACAAGGTCAAGAGGAAAAACCATAAGGCACACGACAGGGAATGTAATTTCAAAATAAAACAGGAAATAACACAAAGTCCAGGGAGTCTCACAGGAGCAGATGATGATAAAGAGAGCATAAAGTGTATCAACAGAGATCAGTAGTGTGCATATCCCATATTATACCTGCGTAACATACAGCACTGCCAATAAGACAATAACGGGTCTAGTTTCAAAAGCATTTCAGATGAGGTTTGTTCTAAAAGCAGAGTGGTGTTTTTCTCCGTTAAAGGATTTATTTATTGGAATATATCTACATGGATATATCTCAGGATCAAATAGAAGCTATATGATAAAAATCATGCTTAACGAAAAAGTTTCTGACAGCAGCTCTAAGTAATGAAGGGTGGGATTTCATGTCAGATTATAGCATCAGGGGAAAAGTGGGTGTACTATACGTGAGTCACAACGGGAAAAGTAGTTGACTTTTAAATGAACCTGCACTCACACAAACAGATTGTGTCTGATATGAAAAAAAAAACAGGAAAAAGGTGTCAAACTGGAGTCAGTAACTACAGGAAAATCTACACACACACACACCATCTGGTGAGCCGCTGAGACAGGATATCACACTACCTAAACCAGTATTTGCAGGTTGACAAAAAAAAACACTTGGACAACCTTTAGAGCAAGGTTCAACAAAGAACAAGAGTTTGGCACCAAAGCGGGCGTGAAGCTGCGGGGAGAAACATATGGTCTCTGCATGGTTTGCAAAAAACTGTTAAACTGGTTTGGCTGTGATGCACAGGTTTTAGGTTTTAGTTTTTTTTGTTTTTTAATGCTCAGTGACGAGAAATGAGTCCACTAATAGATCCGATGCAGCTCTGTGTTGGCTGTCAGGATTTCTTGGCAGTGTGTTGACTTTTTTTGTCACGTTTATCTTTTATAAATCCAATAAGAAAGACAGTGTATACACTACACATTCAATTCAGGGATTCAGGATGCTTTCAGAGCTCTTTAAGGGACTTCTCACCCATGGTGGAGTTCAAAAAATAGTTGATTAAGCTGAGGATCAAAACAGCTACTAAACTGACCTTGGGGTAAGACTGTTTTTCTCAATGACTGTCCCTGAAGGTCAAGAATTACCTGTTTACCTTAGATACAAAAGCTTATTCTAACACTGTGCAAACACACATCTTTAGTAAAATATCCTAAAGCTTACCAGGTTTTTTATGAGCTTTTAACACATCTCACAGCCTTCTTTGCTCAGTATTTATCTTGTCAGTTTTTATCATGAGAAACATTTGTTTGACCATATCTACACATTATTTTTCTCTATCCAACCATTTTTTTACCTGCTGTTTGCTGTTAATAACGTTTTAATGAGATATTTCTCCCCACTTTGTACAGTTTCATGTGTAAACAGAGCTAAAGTACTCATGGGAATATATATTGTAGCACTTCATTTACCCTTTCCTAAGACACAGTTATTTTTGTGTGATTTCACATTCTGTTGAAATAACACTGCTGACTTTGTTCTGTGATTAGTAATTGTGTGTGTGTGTGTGTGTGTTGGGAAGCGTTGTCATGAACACAGATTGATGCGTGTCGTGCACCGTGTCTCTGCGTCCTTGCATGCTAAGTCACTGTTTGCACACAAACATGTAGGTGCATGTCGGACAGAGGTCTGTGGTGTCACATGAATAATTCAGCGGAGCGCCAGTTGAAGACAGACCCGGGGGCTATCAGGTTACAGGAAGTAGGTTGGGTACATCCACAACAGCCAAGGCACAGGCAGGGGCCATTTACTACTGTACTTCCCCCGTGCGGTCATTTAACATCTATGCATTACCGCTATTGATTGACATAAAAGCCGGACAAATTCAGCTAAACCGTAATTAGCCGGAGACCGTGACCCAACATGAGATTGGAGAGAGGCGTTACAAAAGGAGCTGAGCGACAGATTAGAGTCTGTGTGGAAGGATCAAATCCAAGAAGACAGGGAGGAAAGTGCTGTCCCTCGCTGTAACAGCCCAGTGATAATCTGTCCCCTCAGTAAAAAGTAAACTGTTAGCTTCATGGCGGTCTGCGAAACTCTTACACTGATGCCACTTGATTTCATTATGCTGAATAACACCATTCATTCTTTGACACGGCTCTCATAATGCTTGATGGAAGACACTGCTCGTGGCGTTTGTGGCCGCACGACTCGACGGCCTCTTTGACGCTGCACAGACCGTCAGATTTCAGCAGCTAGTTCGTGAAATTTCTGCCTCAGGCTGCTGCTCGCTTGTCAGGGGTCCTGCAGGCGGAGGAGCTGGATATAAGCCCCCGTTGGCCCTCTTCTTTACCCATATACTGTATACTTAATCGAGTCCAGCTTGTGCACACGCACACACACATTCGCACATATGGATGCGGGATGTTTCAGAGGAGGAAAGACTTTGAAAATGGAATGCAGAGCTCCAGATTTAGTTTCAGCCAAATCTCTTCTCCAAATCTCCTGTGAAAACCCTGCTGAGATTAGGCAGAGAGCAGCACTTTAAGCAGCCCTGACAGATGGACTGCCTAATTTACTTTGCCATTAGCTGGGAGCAAAGGAGAACACTCACTAGCCTCACCCATGCCTCCCCTCCTGTAAATCCCAATCCGCTGTCAGGGTCCCTCTTCCCCCCTCCCCTCCAGAGCTTCTTCTCTCCTCTCCTCTACCGCCAGTTTCATGCCACTTTGGCAAGCTTTCAGTAAATCCTATTCCTCGCTTACAGCTGCTACGAGGAACCCGGGACCTCCTCAGCCCGTGTCCAACTGTGCCTCATATCCAGTTATTCTCCTAATTCCCGCTGGGCCTGCTAAATAGAAGTTGGCAAGGAGAGATACTCACTTCCTCCTCACCCCGTCTCCTTCGACTGCCATCCTACTGATCCTGGAAATTAATTGCAGAATTAGGAGGAAAATTGGGTCTCACCTCCTCGGGAACAAGTGAAGAGTCGAGAGAATGAAACAGTGTGTCTCACTTTCTGTAGGGTAGCACCAGTTATGAATCTCTTGTTAAAATAATGATGTACTTGCCTTCTTAAAGCTCAAAGTTCTTGTGCAAAATGACATTTGCATTCCCCAGAAAAACTCCACACCCTCCCATGTGGTATTTATGCTGAGATTAAACCCACAGTAAATCTGAACCTTACTGAGTATTTTACCACTAAGTACATTAAAAGCTGCAGAAAAATGTGGATGTAGCGTCTGGGATCTCACCCTCATATTTCTGAAGAGTAAACTGTAGTTTGCCACCTTCTCATCAACTGTGTCTGGGGAGAAAATCCAAGTCCAAGGCTGAGGTAAGATTAGTTGTTGTTGTAGGTGCTGCCTTGTGTTAGGAACTTTGTAACTTGGGTTTTGACAAGTGCTCTATAAATAAGGATGATTTACTTATTTTAAATTTGTCGGTACAAACAGTGAAACAAAAAGAAAACAGTGAAAGAAATCCTCCTTCTCTCTGTGTAATCTGTGCATCAATTGTTTTTTTCTTAAATTGGATGCATGTTCCAGGCAGTAATTCATTTGTATATTGAGAAATGCTTAACTCAGGGGATATGTGGGGACTTTGCGCTGAGCGCAGCACTGAGAACACGCCACTGGAGATATCAGGCACCAAGGTCAGGTATTTAGCAACTCAAATGACATTTGTGCTGGGAAGCGTATGATTCAGGTGGGCCAGAAATAGTGATTTACTTTCCCCCACGCTCCATCATCTAATATCAAGCAAACCAGCATCTATTTCCTGTCTTCCTTTGTGCAAGAACTATTTTGGAAACATGGTGAAAAGTGTACTATTTAATATCTAGTTTTTTTTCTTGTCTGGAGTTTTTATTTTTACTTCTTTTTACATCAAGCATCTTGTAGCCACTGTGTTTTTGTTTCAGGTGAAATGGTGGAAACATTTCGGCTTTAACTTCTGTTTTGGTTCCAGTTTAATCTTTTGTACGGGGAGTTTTCAGCTTCTCTCAAAAGCTGCTGCTATATTAACTAAACACATGGGATATTATTCATGGTATGAGCTGTATGAAACTCGGCCTCCAAAATGATTATGTTTTCAAGGATCGAATCAGCAACGCTTTGATGGATTTCACTGAGCACAAGAATGTTTTGGTTTCCAGTTTCGTGGTTGGCTTTGGATCAAGTGTGGGACACAAACATGTCTGTTGACTATAGAAGTGGTATTGACTGATAGAATGCAGTATTCTTATTTGTCCAATTTCATCATGTATCCTTGGGACAAACATTTGTTACAGCTTTGTCTGAAACAGAGAGAGGACGATATTTTCTCTACCACCTTCTTTAAGTTCTTAGCCGGAAAAAGAGATTCATGTATTACCAAGGTTTTTTAATTCAGTTATTTTTCACTTCCTATGAAAGGTTTCATCTAACAACCTTCTTGTATACACATGGGAGTCAGAGCGTTTTTATCAGCGCTGCAAGGATTTTGTGAGTGTCCTGATGGTTCAGACACTTTGGCAAGTTTGCCAGTGAACAGAGGTGTTGTCACGGTGACAGAAGTCTCACATCCAACTAATTATAACAAACTGCAAAACAAAACAGACCAGTGCTGTGTTTTAACTCTGGTGTTTCTGAACCTGGGTCTTTCAAACCTGACTAAAACCTATTTTATCTCACAGAGCAGGGGAGTTGCTAATCTACTGCTGCCTCAAAAATAAGGTTAAAAAACACCAGAGTTACCCTTTAAATCAAAGTATTGTATTGTGTTTACTGCTCCAGGTCTGCGTCATGGCCTGGGTCAGCTGACCTTCAGCGACGGGACGTGCTACACCGGACAGTTTGAGAACGGCCTCTTCAACGGCTGTGGGATGCTGGTTTTCCCTGATGGCTCCAGGTCTGTGTCTCACTTTCTGTTAATCTGACCTTTGACCTTTTAAAACGAAATCATTTTTTCTGATGTGATGTTAGGGTAGTTGAATACTCATTTCATTTTATTTGAAGAGTCACTCTTAGGTAAAGTTATTAATCTTCTTCTCCAAACATACTGCTTGGCCCCCTCCTAAGAATTCTTGATATTTGCATCAGTTTCCCAGATATCAGAGATGAACGCTGGTTTTTAATGACTTCTAAGTCTTTTTAACTGATCTATAATTCAGCTTTACTCTGGAACTCTCTGGGTCTGATTCCAGCAGTTTAAGCTGCTGACTCTCACTCAGTTAGAGGGAGATCGTACCTGAAAAACCACAGTTACACAGAGAAACAACAGGTGTTCAGGGAGCAGAGTCAGTGTGAGTCAAAGTGATTCTGAAGCTGCTTATTTTAAGTTAAAATAGTTGCGCTGTGTTGCTTTATGTTGCACACAGATGGTCAAATTTGGACTAAAATGCTCTGGTATTTCAGGAAAAATAACCTTTGGCCACACGTCTCTAACATTATTATCCCTGGGGAGGCATCCACTGTGCTGTATCTCTGTCTTGTACCTTGTTATCTTAGCAACAGACAAGTGCTTGGCGTTGAGTTGTTAAAATTAAAATAACAACAACAACAAAAGGTTGGAGAGTGGGTCCAGGTGAGGGCGGTGACTCATCATGAAGATTATTTGAGTGTTTTGATACTTTCACAGTATTTATATAGAATCTAAACCCAATTTATGATCACAAAAGACATGGAAATCTCACCCTCCCTTTATCGTCAGCACTGTTAGAGTGCTTTCATGGCCTGAACATGTCGAA